>NC_058162.1:3307322-3676488 GCF_020080835.1 Cotesia glomerata
ATTATTTTTTGGAATAAATTAAAAAATCTAATTTCAATATTGAAAAATTTTTATTTAATAATGAAGAATAATAGAAAACAACTCCCTGGCTCCGCCAAGACTAGTCAATCTTAAAACCTGAAAGTTTTCTTCTGAATCGTATTATTTAATTAATAGAATTGCCACTTGGTGTAAATTTATTACCACGCATCAAAATGTCCAACGAAGAAACTCTTGCTGATAGAAATGTTGAGATTCTGGAAGATCAAGAGAAGCTCATCAAAAGAGTCTCTGAGATGGCCAGGGGTAATAGCTATTAAATATTTTTTTATATAATTTGTTTGACATATGGTGCCTTCAATTGTTGACTCACTTAATTTTTATACTAGGAATGGAACGAGTATGGAGTTTCCCTGGATCTATACCACCCTAAAAGATCAGATCTCCCGGGTCAGCAAGATGTTGGCCGATGAATTCGGTACCGCGTTCAACATCAAGTCACGTGTAAATAGGCTATCGGTACTTGGCGCAATCACATCTGTGCAGCATCGTCTTAAATTATATACGAAAGGTAGTTTTTAATGATAATAATATTTATAGGGATATAAGAGTAAGCTGGAATTCACTCGGTTCGAGTAATTTAATAAATGAGATTATTTTTATTGACAGTACCTCCCAATGGCCTGGTTATATATTGCGGGACTATCGTCACTGAAGAAGGAAAAGAAAAGAAGGTCAACATTGACTTTGAACCTTTCAAACCTATTAATACTTCCTTATATTTATGCGACAACAAGGTACGCATTTTTATTTTTTTTTTTTTTATTTTGTTGAAAAATTATTTAATAATTTTATTTTACTGAAAAAAAAAAATGAAATTTTTTAGCCTCTAATTTTTTAAAATAAATATTAAATAATTTTCAATTATATAAACTTAAATAATAGTAATAATAATTGTTATTTTATTGTAGTTCCATACAGAAGCATTAACAGCATTGCTAGCAGATGATAATAAATTTGGTTTCATTGTAATGGATGGTAATGGTGCATTATTTGGTACATTGCAAGGAAATACGCGCGAAGTACTCCACAAATTCACCGTCGATTTACCAAAAAAACACGGTAATTATTGTTTGTGATTTAATGACATCTGAAAGAAAGGGTGTCCGATCATAAAATCCTAGTAAATAATATCTCATTAAAAAGATATCCCATAGCAAAATATCCCAAAATAAAAATCTCATGGCAAAATTATCCCTTTGACAAAAATATCTAAAATTAACAGTATAAGTATAGTACACGGAGAAAAATTAATTATACTACCTACTATACAAAAATAGTAACTCCTACTATCTAAAATGGTAATAAAATAAATTAGTAACAAAATAATAGGTGGTATCATTGACAATTGTAATAGTTACTATTAATAATGGTAACGATTACTATTGAAAATAATAATTGTAATTACTATAAATTATAACTGTTACAATCAAAGATGGTAACTGTTACAATCAAAGATGGTAACTGTTACAATCAAAGATGGTAACTGTAACCATCTCAGATTGTAAAAATTCTGAAAGAAAAAATAATATAAATTTACTTAATTAAATCCTTTATTTACATCCATATTTTAGCTAATGTACATTTTTTTCTTTGAAATATTAAAATATTTTAAATTCCCTTCAAATTTCTTTTTTTAAATTAAAATTTTTTTTTTAATTTGAATTATTGATAATTTTGATTCTTTTGGAAATTTCAAATTCTTTTTGAAAAATTTGGCGTTGAAACTTGTTTTAGACAAATAAAAATTTATAAATATAATTTCAATCCGAATTTAATCCCGATTTTTTGTGCACTACACTGCACTACAGCTGCTTTTAGTTTATTCAGAAATGCATCCACGGTAACGCAGATTCTTAATTTTTTTAATATTTTCTACTAGCATAAATAGTAGTTATTATTATTACTGATGGTAACTGCAACCATCAGGTTATATTAGGAATTACGATTTTGATAATAGTAGTAACTAATTAAAATAATAACAGTTATTATTACTGATTACCATCATAATAGTAGTAGTTACCATCAGTATGGTAAATACTACAATTCAGATGGTTTATTTAACTATTTAAATAATATTTACTACTATCTAATTCAGTTAATAAATTTTAACATAACTAGATAATAAACTCTACTATAAAATTTTCTCCGTGTACATACTTAGTTGGTCTAATATCGAATAAACACACACAAAAATCATAAAAAAAGGGCGCAACACGGTAACAAGCTTATGTGTAGGTCTAATTTATTTATTTATTTGACGCCAATTGGCATTATACAATACAATAATTAGTACATACTTAAAATTATGAGGTATTGATTATAAATTATTGAACCTGAGATTTTTGGCTCGAAAATTATACATATCACAGTTCATTTGGCGATGCCTACAGAAACTTAAAAAAAGAAAATAACAAAACAAAAAAAAAAAAAAAAGAAAATAACAAAACAAAAAAAAAAAAAAAGAAAAATTCGAAGTTCAAAAACAAAAAATTTTCAAAAAAAAAGCACAACTTTAACAGCATTATTCATAGTATTGCAATATATGTCTCTGCAATATATGTAGCCATATATCATAGCTAAATTTGTCATTAAAGACAAATTTGGGAACTGGGGAAATAAAGGGGAAAGGGGGGACCTTTACTTGATAGGAATTTTCGGTACAACTGAAAAATTAATAATTAATTATAAACGCGTTATTGATAAAAAAAATATTAACCAGATTAATAATAAATACGATAGTATTTTTAGAAAATACAATTGATAAATATTGTTTTTAGATGAATATTAATTTTTTATAAGCTATTTTTTACCTCATCTCTAAAATTGTCATTTTTGAGATACGAGGTTGCGTTAGAAAAGCATCGTTATGGTAGGATATTTTATCAAGGGAAATTTATGTGAATGGGATATATTTTTGCTTGGAATTTTTGACCTAGAACCATTTGAAAGATAATTAAAAATGTAATTAAATATTTTGAAATTGATTACAGGTAGAGGAGGTCAATCTGCGTTACGTTTCGCCCGATTGCGTATGGAAAAGCGACACAACTACGTACGAAAAGTTGCTGAAGTAGCAACTCAGCTGTACATATCCAACGACAAACCCAACATTGCTGGACTTATTTTAGCTGGTAGTGCTGATTTCAAGACAGAACTTAGTCAATCCGATATGTTTGATCCTGTACGCTTTTATTTTATTGATTTACTAATTAATTTATTGTAATTGACAACAATAACATTGACGGATTATTATTTTTTTTTATTTAGAGATTGCAAGGTAAAGTAATAAAGCTAGTGGACGTTTCATACGGTGGTGAGAACGGATTCAATCAGGCGATTGAACTGGCGGCCGAGTCGCTGCAGAATGTTAAATTTATTCAGGAGAAAAAATTAATCGGGCGCTACTTTGACGAAATATCCCAAGATACCGGTAAATATTGTTTCGGAGTAGAAGATACGCTTCGTGCTTTGGAGCTCGGCAGTGTCGAGACTCTAATCTGTTGGGAGAATCTTGACATTCAGCGATATGTGCTCAAAAACCATACGAATGGCGAGGAAAAGGTGCTGCATCTCACTCCAGAAGAAGAAAAAGACAAAAGTCATTTCACCGATAAAGAAGTATGTTTTTTTTTATTTTTTTTATTTTCTTTTTTTTTTATCATTGATTGGAGCAATTTATTTATTTATTTATCATTACATAAACCCAATAGCCCGAAGCGCCAATAATAAGGTTACTTAATTTTTACAGTGTTGAAGATTTTGACAGAGTAAAAAATTTGAGTAAAAGTATGACTCTATACACGGAAAGAACAAGATGACACTAGATATCATCCTAGATTATACTGAGTGAAAAAAAATATGAAAATTAATTTAATAATATTTAGAATTTTTTTAATAAATAAATTGTAGCAAAAAAAAAAACCAAGATTATAAATTAATTGTGGTATAAAAAAAATCCAAAATTACACTGAGTATAATCCAGATATCACACAGTACAATCTGGATTTTTTTAGCTATCTGAAATTTTTTTCACCTCAGATATCACTGAGTATAATCTAGGATGATATCCAGTGTCATTTTGTTCTTTCCGTGTATAAACTAAAATTTCTATATTCAATTAATTATTATAATTTAACAAAGTAGTTTAATAACTAAGGAAAGAAAAAAAAAGATGAATCAAGACTACACGGAAAGAACAAGATGACACTGGATATCATCTCAGATTATATTCAGTGATATCTGTGGTAAAAAAAAATTTCAGACAGAATAATCCAGATTATACTGCGTGATATCTGGTTTATACTCATTGTAATCTGGATTATACTAGCTACTATCTGAAATTTTTTTTCACCTAGTATAATATGGGATGATATCCAATGTCATCTTGTTTTTTTCGTGTACGAATGTAGAGGTACATTTATTTTTAATTTCATTTGTTGTTAGCCAGGACTAAAAGTGCCTAAATTAGATATTTTATTAAGAGTTAAATATTGGTGCTACGCAAATTTAGAATTATTGACACTTGATAACTAATAATGACAATTAATAACTAATATTTTATTGCCAAACAGAGTGGGGTAGAATTGGAGTTAGTCGAGTGTCAACCGCTCTTGGAATGGCTAGCGAATAATTACAAAAGTTTTGGTGCCACCCTAGAAATAATCACAGACAAATCTCAAGAAGGCTCGCAATTCGTCAGAGGTTTTGGTGGAATCGGAGGTAAAGTTTTTTTTAATTATTTTTTTATTTTTTAAATATTAATTCAGTTCCATTTAATAGTCCAAGTTAAAAAAACTACACATTTTTTAAAATTATTTTAAGTATTAAAAAAATATTTACAGCATTTTTATACTAAACAAATTTTTTAATTTTTATTTCAAATTTTTTTAAATTTATTCTTATAAAAAATTGTCAAAAATCTTCCTTTTTTTTCGTCCAAAAAATTTTTAATATATAACAAAAATTTTTCAATCCTTAACTAATTAAATATAAGGACAATTAATTGGAACTGTAAATACTTGCCTAGTTAGTAAAGCAAATGGACAATTGAAATGAAAAATACTCTTGACGCTTAAATAAATGCTCTAACAAAATAAACCGAATAGTTATGAGGTAGCTTGGCTATTTAAAAATTAAAAAGCCTGAGAAAATAGTAACAGCTAATTATTTAATAATTACAACTAAAAAATTGGTTGATAATAACATTAATATTAAAATTAATATAAAATAATATATAACTGTGGAGTGTATGTTGTAAATATAGGAATCCTCCGCTACAAAGTTGATTTCCAGTCACTGCAGGCTGATGAGCCTCTCGATGATGTTGACCTCGATGATTACTAAGTTATTCGTCTGTCAAAATAATACTCAGTGTCGATTCAGGTAGACTTGTTATAAATCTCTGGCTTTAAACAGTGCAACACATCGTTGTTCAGTAGAAAAAAAAAAAAAAAAAAATAAATCAATTATTTCATTTAATTACTCAATACTTTATTGAATCTTAATCGTGTCACGCAGATGCTTCTTCCATAAAATATAAATTCATTATGAATTTATATGCCTGGCAATTAATATATTTTATTATATTCTTCATTACATTTATTTTACTCGTTATTATTTCACAACGTCGTTGGCATT
The DNA here is from genome assembly GCF_020080835.1 of Cotesia glomerata. Lineage (NCBI taxonomy): Eukaryota > Metazoa > Arthropoda > Insecta > Hymenoptera > Braconidae > Cotesia > Cotesia glomerata. The sequence continues at coordinate 3,313,002 of NC_058162.1, forward strand.
TTACATCAGTGGCATGTTCTTCATTCTTCTTATTTATTTTTATAATTATATATTTCGTTTCTTCATTTATTAATTTACAATTAGTAAAATCGTTATCCATTTTTAATCTTTTTAGTTCGCTGAATGATTTCAATATTACTTATCCTCCATTTAATTTTATTTAATTAAATCAATCATTTGTTTAATTAAATATATATTTATATAAGTATCGTACAGATATAGTTTTGATTTTTTTACAGCTTACATACTTCATTGCATGATTTTTTTTTAGTCGAGTAGAGGCGTGAGACACTCGCCTGTGATTTTTTTTTTTAATTCCTTTGTTGTCTGTAGAGCTACTGTGTCTCGAGTATCTCAATTATTTGAAATAAAAGCATGCTATACCTGTGTGAGCTAAAAATTCCCGCCAGAGATTATATTTAAATTAACTATTTAATTATATAAACATAAAATATATTTTTTTTTGTCCATCTCTGGCGGTTCAACATCGCGCATTTTTAACTGCAATGCGTAATTTATTAAATCAATTTTTTTTTATTATACATCACTAACGATCTTTCAATTTTTTATTAGCTCGCTCTTTGGAAAAGGTATAGTACATGCTTTATTAAAAGTGTTGTAGATAGATGACTTATTTATATTATTATAGTTACTTAATTATTTATTTGTACAGTTATTCAAGAGTATTAGTACTTAGTTCTTTAAGATAATTTTGTATAAAGAAAAAATTATTTTTATATTTTGCACGCCTCATAAGCGAAGCGTTGAGGTAGTGCTCTACTCAACATTTCAAAAAAGCAGTTTTCTTGAAAATGAAATTGATTTTTTTTTATTTATATCGCACTTACAGGTTAATTGACTTTCTTAATTAATGATATTTTTAAAGGTATAAGCTCATCCCAATGTTACACTCATCAAGAGCTTTCATTTGAGTACCCACATGCATTTTGATATATTTTTCATATATACATATATATAATTTATATAAATATATGAAAAATTGATGTGGGTACTCAAATGAAAGGTATCGATGAGTATGATGTCAGGGTGAGCTTATATCTTTAAAAATGTCAATAGTTCTCAAGATACAAGATCGTTTCTTAATTATGTTAAATTGCACTGTATTTTCTTAACTATTGACATTTTTCAATATATAAGCTCATCTCGATATTACACTCATCAAGAGCTTTCATTTGAGTACCTACATGCATTTTCATATATTTTTCATATATACATATATATATAATATATATAAATATATGAAAAATTGATGTGGGTACTCAAATGAAAGGTATCGATAAGTGTAACATCGGGATGAGCTTATATCTTTAAAAATGTCAATAGTTCTCAAGATACAAGGTCGTTTCTTAATTATGTTAAATTGCACTGTATTATCTTAACTATTGACATTTTTAAATATATAAGCTCATCTCGATGTTACACTCATCAAGAGCTTTCATTTGAGTACCCACTTGCATTTTTCATATATTTTTCATATATACATATATATAATATATATAAATATATGAAATATATAAAAAATTGATGTGGGTACTCAAATGAAAGTTTTCGATGAATGTAACATCGGGATGAGCTTATATCTTAAAAAATGTCGATAGTTCTCAAGATACAAGGTCATTTCTTAATTACGTTAAATTGCACTTTATTTTCTTAACTATTGACATTTTTAAAGATATAAGCTCACTCTGACATTACACTCATCAAGAGCTTTCATTTGAGTACCCACATGGATTTTGATATATATATATATATATGGAAAATATATCAAAATCCATGTGGGTACTCAAATGAAAGGTCTTGAGGAGTGTAACATCGGGGTGAGCTTATATCTTTAAAAATGTCTATAGTGCACAAGATACAAGCTCATTTCTTAATTATGGTCATTAATATATGAATATTTTTTTGTATATCTATCAATACATTTTATTATAGTATTTTTTTTCTTCACTTAAGAATTATGGTGCCACCAAACCATAACAGAGTTTTCTGTTTTTTATTATTTGGCTTTTTATATTTTATTTTAATCAAATTAATTATGAAAAATGAGATTATGAGGCGTGCACTTTTGGATTTTCCAAAATTTTTTAATATTCTATAGACAGGTCTTAGGACCTTCTAAGAAGATCTAATTGCTAAGTCAATTAGAATATTTAAAAAATCTAAAAATTTTTAGACTTCTTTTAATTTTATTTATTTTTATTATGAGCAATTGGATCTTAAAAATTTTTAAATAAAAATTTAAACTAATAAATATTATTTTAATTTCTAGGTATTTTGCGATACAAAGTCGATTTTCAAAGTATGCAGCTCGAAGAAATTGAGTTCGACAATTTCGATTTGGATGACTACTAAGCAAATGAATAAAAATAATATCGAGATCATAAACACTTATCAGCTCTTCAATGACTTCAGAATAATTATAACCAGAAACATCGGAAGTTGATTAATTGAAAATGTAAAAATTTTTAGTACTACAAACTAACATTAAATAATAATAATAATAATGATAATTAAATAATACAATAAATAAATAAATAAAAAATAATAACAACGATAGCGTGAAAAGTTAAGTATTTTTTGGTAATCAAAAAACTTTTTACGCAAGTAATCGTTGTTTAAAAAAAAAAATTATCATTTAGGCAGTTCCTATAATTTCACAATTGATATTTTAATTAATTATTGAACTCAATTTAATTCTAACATAAAAAAAAATAATAATTATTATTATTAAAAAAATAAAAAACACTGAAGTTGAACTATTTTTTTTTGCCCGGTGTTATTAAAAATTAAATCAACTGAAAAAAAAAAATATGAAAAGTAATAATTACAGCTGTAATAATTAACATAATTATGGATCAGCGATTGTTTCTGCAGAGTTATTAAAGAAAATTGAGTATGGTATGCGTGCGGATGTAAGAATGCGTGAAATGCGATTTAAATAGTTAAAGTGTCGAAGAATATCAATTTAAAATAAAAATAAAATAATTGATTATTTATAGTAATAAATAAATAATTAATTAAAAAATTAAAATATGAAACGAATGACAACTCGAAGACTGCGACATTAAGCCAGCTTGAAAACCTGCCTACTAATAATTAAAAGAAAAAAAAAAAAAACATTTTAAAAAAATAAAATCTTGCGAGTTGAAATTAAGATGGAAAAATATTTTAAGCGTGATATGAGTATGTATGTGTGATAAGAATAAAATGTTAAGTATGCAAAGAGTGTGTGAAAATTTTAACCCGTATCTTCTCGGGACGTTCAAGGATTTTATTCCGTGTCCGAGTTGTTGTACAGACAATTTTTTGTACAGTACAATACACACTATTCAATTTTTCTTTATTATTACTATTACTAATTAATTATTATTTCTACTGTCTATTAATTGAATCATTCTTTATGTTCTAATTACTCAATTTAAAGTTTTCTCTTTTTGATGATCGGTGTTGTTATTAATGTTTATTAATATTAATAATAAAATTTAATTAATCTATAATTAACTTGAGTTTATTATTAATACTCGATGTGCAATTTTGGGGATTTTTTACTTTGGTTGTATGTATGCTATACTGTAATACTTGCAATTTTTTTTTTTTCTATAAAAAATGATTAATTAATTTTCTGTGATTTGATTGTTTAAACAGAAGTATTAAAATGATTTTATAAATTACAATTTTTAAAAAGAAATAAAAATTGAAATAATTTATAAAATCATCAATTTTGATGAAAAATATTTTGTCAAAATTAAAACAATTGAACTTTCTGTCTTGTATACAAAAATACTGAGAAAAAAAAATTTTTTTTTATCCATCACACGAAAAGAACAAGATGACACTGGATATCATCCCAGATTATACTCAGTGATAACTGTGATGAAGAAAAATTTCAGACAGTAGTTAGAATAATCCAGATTATACTAAGTGATATCTGGATTATACTCATTGTAATCTGGATTATACTAGCTATTATCTGAAATTTTTTTTCACTTAGTATTAAGCTGCAGCTTAAGTGAAAAATTAGTTGACCGAAAAAAATTAATAGTTAAAATATTAAATATTTTTTTTCAGTATTTTAATAGAGCGTAATGTACAAAAAATGATGCATTTACAGCATTACATTAAAATCGTCCATCGAGAAGATCTGCGGGTGTGTGAATAACTGTTGACTCCGTGGAGTTTTAAACAAACCGCTGTTTGACATAATAAGAGTAATAAAAAAAAATAAAATAAAATAACGTATCCAGATCGCGACATGCTCGATATTTTTCAACAAAAGTACCATTAAAATATATGTCTTGTTAAATAAAAATAAATAATAATAAACGGGTCATGATGATCGATCAAATGACATTCCAATTACCGATAAATTCATTTTAAATATTAAATATCAAGGTAAAGGATTATAAATATTAATTATTCATTGTTTCTTTATCCTAGATCCCTTAAATATTTTTATTACAATTAACAGTTTATAAATTCACAAACATGATTACTAATTATTATTAATTATAATTAAAAAAAAAAAATAGCTTCGTCCAAAATGATTTAATAAAATTTTTATAGGCCCAAAAATTTTTCCTGAAACAACAAAAAAATTATCCACAATTAAAAGCAGGATTGTAAATTTTTTAATTCAAAATCTTAAATTCAATTTTTAATTCTAATATTGAGATTGAAATTTGAAAAATAATATTTTTATGTATGATTCTTTAACCCTGATACTGAATCAAAAATTGAAAATTAAATTTCTAATATAATAACTCAAAATTTTTTAATCCTTATTTACAAATTTTAAAATTTATTTTTGATTCAATTTCCAAATTACAAATCAAAAAAAAAAAATTATTGACATTTTAAAAGATATAAGCTCATCCCGATGTTACACTCATCGAGATCTTTCATTTGAGCACCCACATCAATTTTTCATATATTTATATATATTTTATATATGTATATATGAAAAATATATAAAAATACATGTGGGTACTCAAATGAAAGCTCTTGATGATTGTAACATCGGGATGGGCTTATATTTTTAAAAACGTCAATAGTTGAGAAAGTACAGTGCAATTCAACATAATTAAGAAACGATCTTGTATCTTGTGAACCATTGACATTTTTAAAGATGTAAGCTCGTCTTGACATTACACTCATCGAGACCTTTCATTTGAGTACCCACATCAATTTTTCATATATTTATATATATTATATATATGTACATATGAAAAATATATGAAAATGCTTGTGGGTACTCAAATGAAAGCTCTTGATGAGTATAACATCGGGATGAGCTTATATCTTTAAAAACGTCAATAGTTAAAAAAATACAGTGCATTTTAACAAAAGTCATTATTTAATAAAGCAAAATTTTATTTATTTATATTTCACAAGTCACCGCAGTCACTGCAAGATTGCTAGTATTAATTAAATGTTTTTTAATGCATTATCCGTAATCCTAATTAAAACTAATTGACCATAAAAAAGCATTCACCTCAACAATCAATCATCACCATCAGGAACAACAAGACTAAGATTTATATCAGTAATATCGCCTCCAATGAACTTCTGCTCTCCTCCCCTAATCGACAGTTTCTCTCTCTGCAACTGAATCTTCTTCTCACTCATCATCCCAGTCCTCAGCCAGTTGGACCCGCTGCATTTCTTGCAACTAATCGAAGGAATCCTATTCAAACTAACCGTCCTATTTCCGCAATCTCCACACTTGAAGAAACTCTTAACCGCATCAATAACTCTCAACGGATGTCTCTGAGTCTTGCAGTTCTCCGACGCGGAAAAAGCCGTATACTTGCAAGTCAAGCACCTGACTGCTTTGCAGTCAACCTTGGTCGTATTGATCATCTTCTCCTCCATCCTCTCCTTGGCCTCCAGTTTATTAAAATACTTCTCTTGCTCCTGACCCTTGGAGCTCTCCACTAAATCCTCATGAGCCGAGCCCTTCTCCATCATTTCTTTAAACTTCTCCCTCGCAGCTTTTTTAGCTTCTGGCTCCTGCTCCTTATCCTTATCAACATCCTCTTCTCTGTTCCTTTTACTTCCCACCTTTTGAATCTTCTCCCTGCTCTCCTTAATTTTATTCGGATTGGACTGCTTGAACCCACCGTTGTTCTTCACCCAATCCAGCGCGTTCTTCTTCGCACTGTAGATGTGTCTTTTAGTAATCGGTTCCGAAAAATCAATGGTGGTTCCCTTCAACCCGGACCCTAGCCTCGGAATCGGCTTTAAAGTACACTTCTGCGGCTCTACTTTCTCAGCAATGGAGGTCGGTCTCAAGGGAGACAACACCCCGTTAATTAAATTCGAAGTTTTCGGGTTCCAGTCTCTTATTTTCTGCAACCGGTCCGTGTTCTTAAGGGGCAAAACTTGTGTGGCAGTCTAAAAAAAAAAGGCAATTTTTGGGAATTAAAAAAAAAAAAATTAGGAAAACGGTTGACCCTGAAGGCCATCCCTGCAACTTCCCGCTAATTCCATACTTAGGCGCTTAAAATTGCACCAATGGCGTTTTTGAGCTCTTCGAGCTCAAAATACAATTTATGGGTTATTTTGAGCTCTCCAAGCTCAAAGAGATTGTTTTCCTATGCTTTTGAGCTCTTCGAGCTCAAAAGTCTGATAGGGATTTGGTGACACTATTTTTTGAATTTTTAAACCGCAATAACTTTTGAATGAATAAACCGATTTTCACGCGGTTGGCAGCATTCGACGCAGTTTTTCAAGCCTCACAAAGAATCTTAAATTTTGAATTGATCGCGCTAGGAATTTTGGTGTTATTCCGAAATAACACTTTTTTTGGTTTTCTTTCGTTCACGATATCTCTCGAACGAATCAACCGATTTTGACCGGACTGGTGGCGATCAACGTGGTTTTTTGAGGTTAAAAGCTGATTAGTTTTTGGAATTGAACTATTAAGCCGTTTAAAAGTTATTCCAAAAAAACCACATTTGAAAAAATTTTTTTTTTCAGTTTTTTGAAGATTTCTCAAAATCTATTGATCTGAATCGGTCCAAATAGTTTTCAAAATCTAAGTTTGGTCAAGCCCTTTCGAATGACACCAACCGCGATGAAATCGGTCAAGCCGTTCAAAAGTTATAAGCGGTTCACATACTTTCACACACACACACACACACACACACACACATACAGACGCCGTGACAACCTCGCGGGGATAGTCAGGGAAGCTTCCTGTGACCTTCAAACGTCGAGATCTGATGAAAACTCGGTTTTTGCAAAACGGGGTGAAAACAATAACTTCCCGATTTTTGAAAATCTTCGATTTTCGTAGCGGGAAGTTAAAAAAAAAAAAAAACTACTGTATCAATTGTTTTGAAATTTTTAGGATATATTTATCCATATTTTGAGAATAAGTACCGACAGAAAGTTTCCGGACAAGATAAAAATTTATTGAAACGATCATTAAAAGTAAAATAAATCAAGGAGAAAGTCAATGGCACGATCGTACACAATTTGTAAAATAAAATAGCTTTTTTTTTATAGATCAAGTTAATTTATTTAAGTATCATATTTAAATTAAGAAGTAGACAAGATTGTCCGGAAATTTTTCGTTGGTACTGTACACAGTAAAATTTTTGAAGGAAAAAAGTAAATATTTTTTGAGTTACACGCTATCCCCTACGGCGCTAAAAAAAAGGTCCTCCACTGCTGGAGTGATGAGGACCTTTTCCATGAATGAAATGCAAAAAAAAAAAAATTCTCGTTAAACTAGAAGATATTGTCTGTACGATGACCCTCGGCCGAAAAAAAAAATCAAAAATTGACAAAATTGCGACGTTTTTATAAAAAATTAGAAAAACGGTTGACCCTAAATAAAAGCCATCCCTGCAACTTCCCGCTATTTTCGTAATTAAGCGCTCAAAATTGCACTTATTACGTTTTTGAGCTCTTCGAGGTCAAAAAAATAATTTTCGTGTCATTTTGAGCTCAAAAGTCTGATAGAAGTTTAATAAAAAACAATATTTTGAATTTTCAAACCGCAATTTTTGAATGAATGAACCGATGTTCACGCGGTTGGTGGCATTCGACGCAGTTTTTTGACCCTCATGAAGAATCTTTAAGTTAAAATGATTAAACGAGGAATTTCGGAGTAATTCCGAAAAAATACTTTTTTTGGTTTTCTTTAGCCAAAGATAACTTACGAACGAATCAACCGATTCCGACCAAGCTGGCGGCGATCAACGTGGTTTTTTGATGTTAAGATCTGAATAGTTTTTGGAATCGATCGGTAGAGCCGTTTCAAAGTTATCCCAAAAAAACTATGTTTGAAAAAAAATTTTTTGTAGTTTTTTTGAGATTTCTCAAAATCTACCGGTTCGAATCGTTCCACAAAATATTCAAATTCTAAGTTTGGTCAATCCCTTTCGAATGGAGACAACCGCAATGAAATCGATCAAGCTGTTCAAAAGTTATGAGAGGGTCACATACATAAATACACACACATACATACGGACATACGGACATCATCGCGAAAACATTCAGGGAAGCTTCCTAGGACCACAAAACGTCGAGATCTAATGAGAACTCTATTTTCGAAAAACGGGGTAAAACCAATAGCTCGCCGATTTTTGAAAATTTTCAATTTTCTTAGCGGGAAATTAAAAAATAGAAAAAATATATTTTTTGATAGAATTAACGTGTGAGGCGTGCACTTTTGGATTTTCCAAACTTTCGATTTAAAGGTTTAGTATCTTATTTTCAAAGGCATAACCTATCGAAATATGAAAAAAAAATCGATTTTTTTTTAATTTTTCACTAGTTGTGCCCCTTAAATTTTAACTTTACTTAAATTTTCACTCACCTTTTCATCAACAAAACTCGCTCCAATTCCTTCCTTAGAATTCTCCCCAGAAGAACTCTGAGAATTCTTCCCAGTCAGAAGAGCAAGTCTCTCAGAATCCTTCTGTTCCATCTTCAAGTTCCTCTTAGCAGGAATCACGAGCATATTAGTGTGATGACTAGCCTGAGAATAGATCCCGGGTCCTTTGCTTTTATTACCACCCGGATTCTTGGCTCCAAAGTTTCCAAACTTTCTGTTCATATGATCAGTCTGGAGGTCTTGCCTCCTGGAAGCTTTACTATACTCAGTCTTAACATGGTACACACAATACTCGCACTTACTAACATTAACAATAGCATTACAAGGCTCTCCGCTCTTTTTAACAGACTTGCAGCGACCCAGGTCCTTGGAGTTCCCTAGGACCATGATCTTCTGGGAGTTATCCACCGACAAGGTCGCCTCGTCTTTGTCATTCCTGGTCTCCAGGACCGAGGGATTAAGAATCCCGACGACCACCCCGTCGGAGATTTTCCAGAAAGTCTTGTACGCGTCTTTGAACAGAAAAACAGTGACTCTGCTCACAGCTTCTGAAAGGTCGCTGATGGTCCAGATGCAATACGCGTTCCCATTTTGAGACTTTCTGGTCGCGGACTTTTGAATAAGGACCCCGGCGATCACCCAGTCGTTGCTCAGGTCTTGGGTTGCTATGAAGTTCTTTACCTTGGATACTGTCACCGCTGCGCGGTTTTTCATGCGCTCGGACAGTTCTTGGGAGGAAATTAAAGGCTTTACAATTCTCAGACCGAACACTGGGTCTGTATAAATGTCTGAGGGCTTTTTTAGCCACTCTTGTATAGGTCCGTCTTTTTTTTCTACAGACTTGGAAGCTAGGCCGACTCTTGGACTTCTAGAAAATGTATTGTTGTCTACTTTCTGCTTAATCTCAGTGTAATTAGAAGTTCTTAAATGATCCTTGTCATCCTGCTGCTTGGTTAAAAGCTCTTTTATGCTTCTTCCTGACTCGGAGTAACGCTGCTCGTGGAAGTACTTGGAGTCCTCGTCGTCTGAGGAGTCGTTGGTGTCTTTAATTAGTGATTGCGAATCAGAAGTACCTGTGGAAATTAATTTAGCAGATATTTAAGAGAATAAGTAAAATTTTGTGGTCAGTTTATTTATATGGTAAAATGGGTTTTTGGGGTTAAATTTGGTAAAGTTGGAAAAGTCTTGACCTGGAATTGTGCCTTTTCATGGTTTCATATCATTTTTACAAATGGTCAATTTATTATGATAAGTATTGAGGCTGCATTCGAAAATGCTGTATCTCTAGATACATAAGAAATGCCCCTGTATCTTGTGAACTATTGACATTTTTGAAGATATAAGCTCATCCTGATGCTACACTTATCAAGACCTTTCATATGAGTACCCACATCAATTTTTCATATATTTATATATATTATATATATGTATATATGAAAAATATATCAAAATGCATGTGGGTACTCAAATGAAAGCTCTTGATGAGTGTAACATCAGGATGAGCTAACATCTTTAAAAATATCAATAATTAAGAAATAACCTTGTATCTTGAGAACTATTGACATTTTTTAAGGTGTAAGCTCATCCCGACGTTATACTCATCAAGACCTTTCATTTGAGTACCCACATCAATTTTTCATATATTTATATATATTATATATATGTATATATGAAAAATATATCAAAAATGCATGTGGGTACTCAAATGAAAGCTCTTGATGATTGTAACATCAGGATGAGCTTACATCTTTAAAAATATCAATAATTAAGAAATTACCTTTTATCTTGTGAACTATTGACATTTTTAAAGATATAAGCTCATCCCGACGTTATACTCATCAAGACCTTTCATTTGAGTACCCACATCAATTTTTCATATATTTATATATATTATATATATATATGTATATATGAAAAATATATCAAAAATGCATGTGGGTACTCAAATGAAAGCTCTTGATGAGTGTAACATCGGGATGAGCTTATATCTTTAAAAACGTCAATATTTAAGAAAGTAAAGTGCAATTTAACATATTTAAGAAATGACCTTGTATCTTGTGAACTATTGAAATTTTTAAAGATATAAGCTCATCCCGATGTTACACTCATCAAGACCTTTCATTTGAGTACCCACATCAATTTTTCATATATTTATATATATATATTATATATATGTATGTATGAAAAATATATCAAAAATGCATGTGGGTAGTCAAATGAAAGCTCTAAATGATCGTAACATCGCGATGAGCTTATATCTTTAAAAATATCAATAGTTAATTAAGTACAGTGCAATTTAACAAAAGTCATTATTTAATAAAGCAAAATTTTATTTATTTATAGTTCACAAGTGACGGCAGTCACATAGTGACTGCAAGGTTGCTAGTTTTTATAATTTTTCTAATACATAAATCACTGCATAAAAAAATGGACGTTTTGAAATTTTAATAAATTAGAAACGCAATTTTTTATAAATAAATTTTTTTGTTAACTAAAATTTAAAAATGGTCAAGTGACAGCTAGCTTTAATATCATAAAGTACCTTTGTCTTTAGTGTCTTTAGTGTCTGACTGCGATGCGGCTTCGGGGCCCGGGGTCTCCAGAAAATCGAATTCTTTGACTTTCTTCGGCGCTTCTTCTTCATCATTTGCCAACAAGTCGTCCAGGAGATCACCGACGTCGGAATCGTCACTCATTTTCAGTCAATAACTTTACTAATTTTTATCACAGTTTCGTTTTGGAGCGAATTAACCTAATTTTAGACGTTAATTTCTGGAAAATATTATTTTCTTGGTTATAGTAAGTATAATAATTATTATTACTATTATTTATAAGTAAAGTTTGAGTACTTACTCCATGAGATTTTTAATTATCAATTGAGTAATAGTTTAGAAATTATTTATACAAGTGTTTTTTGTTTACTTTTGCTGAATCGTAGCGGTCTAAAATTTTTTGGCGCGAAAATAATGTCATTGTTGATAGAGTAGATTTCTATATTATCATAAACAACAAAAATAATAATGATAATAATGCGTATTATCTTATAAATATGTATAGTTATATGTGTCAGCAGTTTTTGGTTAATCTTGTGAGATATCACCGACGGCTTGATTTCTATAAAACTTCATAAAAATATTATTTTAATTTAAAAAAACACTGATTTATTTTATTCAAAGTAAGTACCCTAAATTATTTTATATACTTATCTTATATAATTGATAAGTAATTTATTATTTTTATTTTTTATATTCCAGTAACTAGCAACCAGTTGATTCCTATATAAGCAGTAATTAATTTAATAATTAATAATAATAAAAAAATGGAAGGAGCTGATCCAGAATACGGTAGCCAGGCCGATTTTATAAAAGATGAATTTAATTTCGGGGTTGACGAGAAAGATCCGTACACCAAGGCTTTACTTAATGAAGAGCCCAAGGAGGATGAGTGGATGGATATCCTGGGTAATGGTCAGCTGAGGAAGAAGACCATTGTAAAAGGACAGAAAGGCACTAGACCTAACCAGGGTGATCTGTGCACTGTTGACATTACCGGTAGCTTAACTGAAGATGGGAAAAATATTATTGAAACTTTGAAGGCTGTTACAGTCCAGCTTGGTGATCATGAAGTTATTCAGGTATTTATGTCATTAAAGAATGAAAAAAAAATTTTATGATTTTTTTTTGTTAAAAAATTATTACAAAAAAATAAAAAAAATTTTTTTTCATTTGTTAAAAACTTCAAAAACTATAAGTACAATTTTTAAATAATATTTTTTAGTTATAAATTAATAATTAAGCAAAATAAAAAAATTAAAAATGTCGGCTAACTTTATTATTATCATTAAAGTCAGCTGTCATTTAACAATTTTTTAATTTTATTTATTAATAAAGAGATTTGTTTTAAAAAATTGCATTTTTAATTTTTCAAAATTTCTACATGTCAATTTTTTTTTCTTATATTTTTTTTGTCATAATTAATTTGTTAAAAAAAATTCTAAAAATTATTAAATAACTGCTAAATTAATTTTCATATGTTATAAATCATTTAATGACGTAATTAATTGATGACATTAAAGTCAGCAGTCAATAGAGAATTTGTTAATTTTTTTTAACAAAAAAATTTGTTCCAACAAATTATTTTTAAAAAATTGCATTTTTTATTTTTTAAAATTTCTACATGTCAATTTTTTTTTCTTATATTTTTTTTGTCATAATTAATTTGTTAAAATAAGTTCTAAAAATTATTAAATAACTGCTAAATTAATTTTCATATGTTATAAATCATTTAATGACGTAATTAATTGATGACATTAAAGTAAGCAGTCACTAGAGAATTTGTTAATTTTTTTTAACAAAAAAATTTGTTCCAACAAATTATTTTTAAAAAATTGCATTTTTTATTTTTTAAAATTTCTACATGTCAATTTTTTTTTCTTATATTTTTTTTGTCATAATTAATTTGTTAAAAAAAATTCTAAAAATTATTAAATAACTGCTAAATTAATTTTCATATGTTATAAATCATTTAATGACGTAATTAATTGATGACATTAAAGTAAGCAGTCAATAGAGAATTTGTTAATTTTTTTTAACAAAAAAATTTGTTCCAACAAATTATTTTAAAAAAATCGCATTTTTTATTTTTTAAAATTTCTACATGTCAATTTTTTTTTCTTATTTTTTTTTTGCCACAATTTATTTGTTAACAAAAGTTCTAAAAATTATTAAATAACTGCTAAATTAATTTTCATATGTTATAAATCATTTAATGACGTAATTAATTGATGACATTAAAGTAAGCAGTCACTAGAGAATTTGTTAATTTTTTTTAACAAAAAAATTTGTTCCAACAAATTATTTTAAAAAAATCGCATTTTTTATTTTTTAAAATTTCTACATGACAATTTTTTTTTATATTTTTTTTTTGTCATAATTAATTTGTTAAAAAAAAAATTCTAAAAATGATTAAATATCTGCTAAATTTATTATCATAATTAATTGATTTTTGCTTGAATAAATATTTTTTGTCTATTATTTAGGGATTAGAATTGGCTTTGGCGTTGATGGACGTCGGCGAAGTCGCTGAGATAGAAATAGCTGCAAGGTTTGGTTATGGAGACGTTGGTAGGCAGCCTGAGATACCACCTGGAGCTAAATTATTTTACAATGTTGAGTTAAAGCATGTTGACATGGAGCCAGACATTGATAGTTTGACTGTAACACAGAGGAAGGCTATTGGGTAAATTTTTTATTCATTTGGTATTTAGGTGATTGCTTAGTTTCACGGTCACCTGGTTTTTTTTTTGGATAGATAATCGAAGAATTTGACATTTAAAAAGATTTCTTCCTTTCAATTAAGTTTTTAGTTAATTTGCCATTAAAAAATATGAAACAGCTGGCGGTCAAGTGCAAAACAATTTGTCGATATTTTTTGGCGGAAAAATCGAAGTTCCACATCTTAATAATTGTTAAATAAATTTTAAAAAGTGTCATATTTCATTTTATTAAAAATTTTTTCTTTATTAAAAAATTCAACTTTTAGAAAAACATTTTTTTTCTTAATTATTTTATTTTTAATGAATTGTAAGATAAAAATATGTTATTATTAAAAAAAATTCTAAACATAATTTTTATGGATTTAATTATTTTAGATTGCGAAATTCTATAAGTATAATTATTTTTTTTTAATTAAAATGATTTTGAATAAAAAAATTGATTAGTAGAATTTTATAAAGTTTCGAAATTTATTAAAAATAAAATTTTATTTCTACAGAAATAAAAAACGAGAAAGAGGCAACTGGTGGTTTTCACGTGACGAACCAACAATGGCGATCCAGTGTTACCGCAGAGCCCTAGAATTTTTACTGCCCGGTGACAATTACGATCCGAAAAAATTCAAAGACGAAAAAATAACAGACAATGACCTAGAAATACTTTTGGAAGATAGAACGAAGGTCTACAATAATCTAGCGGCTGCTCAAATAAAAACCGAGGCTTATGAAGCCGCTCTTGAGAGTGTTGACAACGTTTTAAGGACAGAGCCACACAATGTCAAGGCCTTGTTTAGAAAAGGTATTTCAATTTCTTAAAATTTTAAATAAGTAATGTAATAATAATGAATTTATTTGTATCACACTGGCAGTATTTTACAAAATATTTTCTGAATAGAATGATAAGCAGCGCAGTCATTCCATTTACTTTAGTTTATGTGTTTTATATAGTATTAAATTAATTTAATTTTTGGCATATATTTTACCATTTGGTTTGGTACATTGCTTTGTTACAATATTCTAAACATATCCCATACTATCTTCCACATACATGTCTCCTCACTTTTTTAATGACTATTTTTTTATTATCACTACTTATTAGGGTGGCGCAAAAAAACCGACTATTTTTTTTTTTTTTTGAGTCTCGAGTGAAAAAATGTTAGTTTTTGATGTTTTAAGAGCCCTCACCAAAGGACAGCTTAAAAAAAATTTTTAAGAGGTCACTCCAAATGTTTTAAAATTTAAAAAATCGAATTTTTTTTTTTTTTTAATTTTTTTTCTCGTTACGGTATAATTTTATAGACCAAAAAAAAATAAGTTTCTGAAAGTTTCAGTTCAAAATTTAAATTTTGAAAGGTCGCTCATAATTTTTTTTTTTTTTCTTTAATTAGTCATATCGCCGACTTTAAGTGTTGGGAGTGGTACGTTGGGGTCTTTTTGGTTTGAAAAAATCTTAACCTACGCGGCAAGGTCAAATCTCAACCAAGCTGGTTTCTAAGACCAGCTTGGGATTCGAACCCACGCCTGGCAGTTGATTAAATAAAATTATTAAATTAAAAAAAAATTATATTTTCTATGTTGTGCTTGATTTTTAGTTCATCTCGTGATGTATTTTTATCGATTATTGTACTAAATAAAAAAAAAAAATGCATGGAATTTTAATTTGAATAATAAAAGGTCGCTCGAATAAATCTAAACTAATGCACTAATAAATTGAAAAAAATTATGAGCGACCTTTCAAAATTCAAATTTTGAACTGAAATTTTCAGAAACTTATTTTTTTTTAGTCTATAAAATTATACCGTAACGAGAAAAAAAATAAAAAAAAAAAATTCGATTTTTGACGATTTTTGAAATTTAAAAAAATTTGGAGCGACATCTTAAAAATTTTTTTTTAAGCTGTCCTTTGGAGAGAGCTCTTAAAACATCAAAAACTAACATTTTTTCACTCGAGACTCAAAAAAAAAAAATAGTCGGTTTTTTTTGCGCCACCCTACTACTTATGTTATATCAAATCTGTTTTCTCTCAATATATTTTCTATTTCTTTCAGCAGGTTACATATATTTTTACATATTTTACTATTTAAACAGTTTATTATTTTATAAATAAGTAATGTTTAATTTATCTAACAAATTATTTTTAATTAAATTCAGGACGAATTCTTCACAAGAAAAGTGAGTACGCAAGTGCCGTAAAAGTATTCCAAGAAGCCGCGAAACTAGACCCCGAGTCCAAAGCCATCCAACAAGAGTTATTAATCCTCAAGGAAAAAAGCGCCCGTGAAAATATCTACGAGAAAAAACTGTATCGCAAAATGCTGGGAGGCTCCAAGGCTGAAAATTCTTCTCCTGCAGATAGTAAAAAACAATCCAACTCCTCAAAACAACGAAGTAAGAGTAAATTAGCTATCTGGAGTCTTATTGGTGGTACGCTAGCTACATTCGCCGGTATCATAGTGTATAAATTAACGCTTTAAAAAAATTTAGTTATTTATTACCAAAACAAAAACTTTGAACTTTATTTTAAATAGTGACATTCCAAAATTGGACTTTATATAAATAATAAATATATTATTATTATTTTCATCAGTTTTTAAATATATTGGGATAGAATAAAAACAAAAAATAATTTTTAATTTTATCTAATAAAATTATTTTTAATAATTATTATTAATTATTAATTATATTATAAGTAATATCCACATTTTTAAAATTGAAAAAACTGCAAAAAAAAAAAAATATTAGAATAAAAATTTATAAATTCATTTCGGGAATTTTTTTGACGGAAAATAAAGGAATTTGAGGATCGGGTTTTTTTTATTTTATTAAGAGTACTTTAAAGATTATTACCTTAAATTGTTATTAAAAAGTATTTAATTATTACAAAGTTATTATTATTACCAATCTTGTAAAAAATTTCCACCTCCATGGTCGCATCGATAACTCAAAAATGGATCGTCTGAAAATAAAAACCCAAATTGCTTTATAATCAGTAAGGATTTTAAAAATTTTGATTTTAAAGATTTTTTTAGCCGGGTTAAAACAAAAAAGAAAACAGTAAAAATAATGAGAAAATTTTCAATCAGTCGCCATTTTTTTGAAAATTAAAATTTTAAAAATTCCGTACGTGCAACGATAACTACATCCTTACTGAATAAAAAGCAATTTTGGTTTTTATTTTCAAATGATCCGTTTTTGAGTTAACGATGCAACCATGGAGGAGGAAATTTTTTCTAGTGCTCTACAAGATTGTTAATAACTTTGTAATAATGAAATAATTTTTAATAAAAATTCAGGGTAATAATCTTTAATGTGCCCTTAATAAAATAAAAAAAAACCGATCCTCAAATTCCTTTATTTTCCCTGTCAAAAAAATTCCCAAAAATCACCTCTTTTTTTCGATCGTCACAGTGGTGTTCCCCCTTAAATATTATTCCTAAGATCGGTGATTTTACTTATTAAAGAGCATTATTATTGTAAGCCAACTTTCCCGTTCCAAATGATGGTAGACTAATTAAATTTTCATTTATTAACTATTTTCACCACATCAGTATTGTCGGTATGAGCACTCATACCATCCTCGGGTGAACATATCTAATAATTAAAAATTTTTGATTTTTTAAGACAAATTTAGTTAAGATTAAGTAAAGATGTTATTTTTTCGGTAACCGAAAAGTTTCACTGAGTAAAAAAAAACTAACATCTTTACTTAATCTTAAAAAATCAAAAATTTTTAATTATTAGATATATTTACCATCATTTGGATCGGGAAATTTGGCTTACAATAATAATGCTCTTTAATAATAATAATTATTATTTTTATTTTATAATAATTTTAATGAAATAATATGAATTTTTCGTAACTTTAAAGTTTTTTCCGAGATTCAAATTTCATGCTTCTAGACCAGAATACCCCCTTAAGATTTACAGGATAGAAAAAAAAAATTTTTCTTTTCTTAATAATAAATTGAAGTGAAAAATTCTATAAAGAAAATACCACAGGATAATTGAATCCATTACAATAGCTCAGTAAGAGGGGATTGCTCAGAATATAACAAGTGATTAATCAAATGACGACGACGAGTACGATGTTACTTGACGTTGAACATTGATATTTAACACTTGTAAAGCTTCGTATTACTCTATTACATATTTGTGCGTACTAAGACTGCCATGGCAGTCGTAGATTCTCAGTTTGTTTTTTTTATTTAAAGTCTTTATTATTTTACATTCAATAATTATTGTCATAATAATTATTAATAATTATAATCCTAGTTTTTAATAAACATACGTGATAATGTCTAGTTTAAAATGGTTCTGCATTTGCACAATAATTTTTGTTAAAATTATTGTGGGTAGCAGTAAAATAGATCCAGTCGATAGGTATGAAAATTTTATTTTACTTAAAAAAAAAAATTATTTTTGGCTAATAAATAAATAAATTAATTTTTCAGAGGGTATATATTTACTGCGCCAAAAAAAATATTGGCAGGTGAAACAGAGAGCGGGTGTTTGTCACTTCACAATCTAGAGCCACCAGCTCACGTTCTTCTGGAGCTAATTTCTCCAGCGGCAGCTTCGACGTCCACGACGACTGTTGCCGATGAAGAAATATTAGCGAGTACCAGTACGCTGCTTGAAACTGGTAATTTATTAGCTAGTTTTCATTTTATAAATAGCTAGTTTTTTATTTTATAAATTTTATAAAATTTTAACAGCCAGTACTGAGTAATGTTTATTGGCAAGAAGAAGCAAAACTTGTTAGTTAGTTGATAGTATAAAGCAGTAGGATTTTAAAAGTTGAAAATAAGATACTGCGGATCTTTGACCTCTGATAAGCTAAGTGTAAGCTAGACATTAAACTGGAGAAATTGATGATATTTATTTGGTTATATAGATTAATGTCCTTGCATTGCGCAGCAATTTTTAGTAATTGTTCGTGATCGTATTCCCCTTCCTATAAATTATAAATTGTTACTTCCTGTGTCAATGATACATACGGGGAGCAATAATGTAATGCGTCGGCATATAAATTTACAAGCATTGTTGATCATTAATTTTAACAAATATCACTTTTTTTTTTACCAAATTACTGATGTCAACATTTTTATTAAAAATTAATGCACATTAAAAAAAGCACCTCTTAAAAATATGCATCTTAAAATTAAAAAAAAAAAAAAATAATACAAAATTAAAAAAAAAAAATTTTAATTTTATTTGTTTTGTAAAAATTGAATTAAAAAAATTTTTAATTATTTTTTAGGTAGTGAAACATGTTTGGAACTATCGGTACCAGATCGAGCGCAGATGACCTACTCGATGGCGAGACTGAGACTGAAAATACGTTTTGATAAATACCCAGAGTATCATGTCAACACGGAAAAAGATGTTTTTATTGAGTATGATTCATCGATTGTGTTTGTCGAGACTGATAAGCCTATATACAAGCCTGGACAAGATGTTAATATTAGGCTACTTGCTTTAACTCATGATTTAAAACCATGGAAAAGACCGGTAATTATTTTATGTTTATATTATTGGTTTTAGAAATTTTTTTTATGCTTTTTGGTTCAATCAACTTGATTTTTTTAATTATAATTCATAATTGTTATTATAACAAAAGTTATAATAAGTTAACAATTTTAAAATATATTTTTTATAATAATTTTCATTTTATTGCTAATAGTTATAGATTAAATAATTTATTATAATAAGGAAAATTGAGATTAAGTAAAAATTTTCAGTATTTTAAAATTAATGATACCCACTTAGCAGTTGAATGATAATAAAATTACCCAAGAAAAATAATTCAATTGAAATTAAATTTTAATTTAATATAACTGAATTTTTATTTTTAATTTAATTTTAATTTCTATTGAATAACTGTCTTGTAAACAAATAAATTATCACAATGTGCATTCGTTTACGTCATATAGATAATAAAAAAATTTTAGTTTGATGATTTATACGTAGAATAATTAGAATTTTTTTAAAACGTGGATTTTCTAAAATTTAAAGCATTCTTTAACTTAAACATTAAAAAAAAGAACTGGTAAATATTTACAAGTGGGGTCAACCATTTTAATTTTCATTTTTTTGAACGAAATTTCTTTTTGATTTTATTGATATATTTTTTTATGAAAAATACATAAAAAAAAAGAATTGAGAAAAAAAAGTTGATTATTACAATTTTAACAAATTTTCAAAAAAATCTATAAATTTATAAATTTTAAACTTTTTTTTTTTTTTCTAATTCGTTTTTTCATGTACTTTTCAAAAAAATATTGGGTAAAAACCCCATTAGTGGCGGGGACCGCATTACTAACACTTTCTTTGATTTTGGTACTTATTCAATTAATGAAATCATTCATTTCAAAAATGAATATATTATTTCTAATCTTTAAGACCTTTAGATCAAAAAAATTTTTAATTTTTATTCCACGGCTGCCCAATTTCAAAACACAGTAACTAACATTTAGAAATTAAAAAAAAATTTTTTTATTGAAAAAAGTTTGCCTGCCAAATTGATGAAAAATTTGATTTATGAATAGAAAATACTTGAATACAGATATTTTTAAGAAAAAATACTTGAAATTAAGGTCTAAAAGTTATAAAAAATGCAGCAATATTAAAAAAAATTAGGTATAAAAATTTTGCAGTTACTGTGTTTTAAAATTGGGCATCCGTCCAAGCCGAACATTTTTTCATTGAAAGAAAAAGTGCCATTAATGGGGTCTTTTACCTTATATCAAAAAAAGATAAAATAGAAATTTAATCCAAAAAAATGAGAGCTAAAATTTTCTCCAACTTTTGAATGCAAAAAAGTTATCAAAATTATTTTTTTCTTTCACGATATTTTTAATCATAAATCCGCCGTAAAAACAAGCAGAATAAAAAAAATTAAAAAATGTTCATTTTTCCCCTAGTTATGGCCCAAAATTTGACCCCACTTAAAATAATTCCCCAAAAAAACCATAAACACCCCAAAATTAATTCATAAAAAACTTTCAGATTCCAAAAGTATGGATAGAGAACCCAGCAGAGGTTCGCGTAGCACAATGGACAAACCTAAACACCGACCGCGGAATAGTCCAGCTGCAATTCCCACTTTCTCCCGACCCAAACCTGGGTAGCTGGCGTATAAAAGTCGAGAAGAAAAAATCCCACCCTCACTTGATCCACACGACCACCTTCGACGTAAAAAAGTACGTTCTCCCCAAGTTCCAAGTAACCATAACCGGGCCGGGTTACATCTTAGCCGACGCCGACAACGCCACCTGGACGATCTGCGCCAGATACACCTACGGTGAGCCAGTTCGCGGAACTCTCAGAATAAAATGCACGCCCCAGATTCCCAGCTGGCGCCGGGGTAAATACAATTTCCCCGCGATAAACTATGAAACTCGAATAGACACCCGCGACGGCTGTACCGGACCTTTCACAGTCTCCAGTTCCGAGATGGGCCTACCCGACTGGGAAGTGGCCCCCAACAGCATAATCTTCACCGCGAATCTGACCCAAGACGGCACGGAGACCATCGAGACCGCGACCAGCCGCGTAGTAGTAATGCACCAAGCTCTAAAACTGGAATTTCTCCCCCACACTCCCAAATACTTCAAACTCGGGCTTCCCTACCACGGAAAACTGCGGGTCCTTCGCCCGGACGGCGAGACCCCAGCAGCTGGCGAAAAAATCCAGCTTTGCCTCCGGGTCCGCGGTAAAGACGACTGGTGGACCCGCGTGGTAGTAGAGTGCAAGAACTTCACTTCCTCAGCCATGGGCTTTGTGAACTTCATTGTACCTCCCCAACACAAGCACATCGTCCTCCTAAACTTCGTAGCCACCGGAATTGAATACCCAACTAAATATTACTCCCCGGACAAACGTTGGCGCGTATTTATGGACCAGCCAGCAGCTTATATCGACGTTGGAGCTTGGTACTCTCCTTCTGAGAGCTACCTAGCAGTGGCTCGAGGTGACCAGCCGATAGTCTGTGGAGAAAAGTACCCCTTCAACGTGATGTACACCCTAGACCCCTCTGCTACCAACGAATCTCTAGCCTTTCACTATTCCATAAACTCAAAAGGCGACTTGCTGATATTCGGGCACGTTAAACACAAGCCCCACAAAGATTCCGTTTTAAATTACGCTGAATTTAAGAATGTCCTTGGAAGAGGCTCCGCTGATGCGACTAATGGTCGCAGTGAAGTCCCCAAGAACAATATTGTTCATAGATTCCCTCTGAGTGTAAAAGTAACTCCGTCTATGGCTCCGATCTCTGAACTTCTGTTATATTATGTAAGACCTGATGGAGAAACTGTGGCCACAACTTATACTATAGAAGTAAACGGTGGAGAAACTTGCTTCGAGAACCGCGTTAAGACCACTTGGCTCGATTCTGCAAGCTCTGAGGATATAAAACGCGCTCCTGGTGAATTAGTGCGTTACAATATCGAAGCAGCGCCCTGGTCGCTTTGCGGAGTGTCTGTCGTTGATTCTTCAACGAACTTCCTCGCGAGACGTGACTCTAAAAAGAGCAACTTGATTGACGCGGACGGAGCCTTTGACCAGACTAAAAAGTTCCATTTTAATCGAGGAGATACTCCGGCGCTGTACCAAAGTGTTTGGAGTCATTGCAAAAAGACTACTCAGCCTCCGGAGACTTCTATTGATGAAATAGACCACTTGCCTTCTCCAGCAGTGGAGGCTCCTCCGGTTTGGGACCATGGATCCGCGAGAACCTGGCAAACAGGGTTTGATCACAAGCGTAGTAGCAAATCTTCAAGAACTGGACGGAGCAGCGGAATTAGTTTAAACGGTGTTGTTAATTATGTCGATGCGATGCAAGCTTTTGATGACTTTGGTGTGATAGTGATGAGCGACTTGATTCTGGAGTCTAGGCCTTGTCCGCAAAATAGTCAGTGGTGGTCGATGAATCCGCTGGAGAGTATTGAAATGGGCCATAGAAGTATGGACGATCCTGATCGGATCTGGGGGAATATGAAAATGCCCCAAGCATTCCCGCTTTTGAACTTCGGAGTTATAGAACCGACTTTAACTGGAAGCAGCGCTGATGTGGGATACATTGATCAGCTGCCTGGAGCTTCTCCGAGGTCGTTCTTTCCCGAAACTTGGCTCTGGGAATTGGTCACTACCGGCAAAGACGGCAAAGCGGTGATAAAACGCACCTTGCCGGATACAATTACCAATTGGATGGCGCATACTATTTGCATTTCTTCAAGCTACGGGCTAGGAATAGCTCCAGTGACCAAGCTTACAGCTTTCCAGCCCTTCTTTTTAGACTACAGTCTTCCTTATAGCGTTAAACGCGGAGAATTACTCCGTATGAAAGTATCTTTGTTCAATTACATGCAGCACAGTTTACCGGTTAAAATCCACCTGGTAGAAGCTCCAGGGTTTGAATTGCAAGCACCCAGTGTTCCAATTGCAGAGTACTGTGTCCCTGCGAGGAAGAGTATCGTCCATGAATTCGCTCTCAAGCCACAGGTTATTGGTAATGTTAACATTACCGTTTCCGCGGTGGTTGATTTGTCTTCAAACCAGTCTTGCAGTGTCTCTGGGAATGATAAGAAACTAAGTACTGATATCTTCACCCAGGACACGATTATCAAGCCAATTCTTGTACTTCCAGAAGGATTTCCTATTGAAACAACTAGATCAGCTTTTGTTTGCCCAAAAGACTTTAACGATGACTCTAGTATCACTTGGAATTTAAGCCTACCAGTTGAAACTGATAACTTCATCGCTGATAGTGCTAGAGCATACGTTTCGCTAATTGGAGATCTTTTGGGACCAGCTCTAGAAAATTTAGACAACCTTGTAAGACTGCCTTTTGGTTGCGGAGAGCAAAATCTGATCCTTTTCGTTCCTAATATCCACGTTATTAATTACCTAGACGCTACTTCTATTCGTAGAGTTGATGGTTCTACAATTCAGTCGAAAAATCCGCTAAGACAGAAAGCCATTCGCAATATGGAGAAAGGTTACCAAAGAGAGTTAACTTACCGACACTCAGATGGCTCTTATTCAGCGTTTGGTCCTCAAAGTTCTGAGAACGAAGTGGGAGGTTCCATGTGGCTTACAGCCTTCGTTGTTAAATCTTACGCGCAAGCGCGAAGATACATCCACATTGACGACAGAGATTTAAAGCTTTCCGTTAAATGGATTTATAGAAAACAACTTGAGAACGGATGCTTTCCAGTTATTGGAAGGATATTCCACAAAGATATGAAGGGAGGATTGCAAGATGATAGTGATAGCAGTGATTACACTGCAGCATTAACTGCTTACGTCCTAGTAGCTTTAGTAGAAAGTGGATCTTCTGGGAGCAAAAATTCCCTACCTTCTTCAGTTATCGACAACGCGGTTAATTGTCTAGAGAAGGTTATGTCCAAAAGCTTTAAAGAAGATGGCGACTTGTACATGCTTTCAGTTGGAACTTACGCGCTAGCTTTATTGGAACACCCAACTGCGAATAAAAGCATGAGTTTGCTTCTAGACCGCGCGACGAGGCTCCATGATCTAATCTGGTGGGAAGACAAAACAAAGACATCTTCCCGAGGGCTTAACATTGAAATTACAGCTTACGCCGTGCTTAGTCTCGTTAAACTTGGCGGGGACGACAAAATGGCGCTGGCTCATCGTGCAATTCGTTGGATGGCTAAGCAAAGAAACGCGGAGGGGGGATTTACTTCCACACAAGACACAGTTATTGGTTTAGAAGCTTTAGCAAAGTATGCAACCGCCATGGCGGTTACTAATTCCACTACCGACCTCTCTATTTTAGTAACTGCAGGAGATGTTGATAGAATAATAAGAATGCACGATGAAAATCGTCGAGTTTTAGTTCAAATTCCCCTACCAGTCTTTCCTACTTTAGTAGAAGCTTTTGTAGAGGGCGAAGGTTGCGTTTTAGTTCAAACTAACCTAAAATACAACGTGGCTCACGTTACAGGGTCACAAGCGTTTGATTTGTCGGTAACTAGCAAGCCTGTAGGCTCCAGTAATGACGAGTGTTCAATGCAGAAAATAACCTTGTGCGCACGTTACAAAATGGCCGATGAAGAAAGCAACATGGCGCTTTTAGAAATTAAAATGATAAGCGGATACTCTGCGGATAAAACTACTCTTCACGCTTTGCTAGAAGACTCCGCAGTGACTCGCGTTGAAAGATTTGATGAAGAACCTGATGGATCTATAAGTATTTATTTTGATAAACTTACCGCTGAGACGACTTGCATTTCTTTTCTAGCTTGGCGGGAAAATATTGTCGATAAAACAGAGCCGGCTAATATTAAACTGTATGATTATTACCGACAAGAGTTAATGATCACCCAGAATTATAATTTTATTTGCTGTACTTGTGATGCTGATGATAATAGCCAGTTGGAGGCAATTAGTCCTATTAGTCCGGTTAAGGCTGAATTAAAAGAACTCCCGGTTAATATGTTGGTTAAAAAATCTGAAAAAAGAACTGGGATTATTCCAACAGCTGATTCTTTACAGGATATTGAGAGACACAGTAAAGTTATTGCAGATGGTCAGCTGTTGGTTGAAAATAAACAGTATCTTGATCAAGATCCTAATTTTATGATTGTTAAGGTTAATAATGACATTACCGACAAACCTAAGAAGAGTTTAGCAACGCCATCTGCAACTATGGGAACAGTGGCGCCTCAGTCGACGAATGAAGATAATAAAAATGATATTGAAGGCAGTGGAAGTGGTAAGCTGGAAGAAATGGAAGTAGAAGAAGAATTAGAGCTTGAAGCAACTTACAATAAACCTTTGTCATCATTTATTGTCATTGATCATGAATTAGATACACCAGACGGCATTGAAGGACCGCCGCCAGTTTATATTAAACCCTCGTTTGACATTAATTATAATGAAACTGATTCAACCTCTAATCTACGTATTGGCAGTGTTTTTAATAATAATAATAATGATAATATTATTAATGATATTAATAATAACAGCTTGTCGCAGACGATTGATGTCAATTTTAATAACAGCGATAGTAAATGTCCAGTTTGTGGTGACAAATTGCCGACTAATATTGACGATATTTACTGCAACGCTGGTAGCGTTATTAAGGTGGCGGTGCGACGTCTTCGCAGGGCGAGACTGCTGTTGGATATGATTGATAATCAACAGCCGAAGCGGCTGCGCGCGACGATTAATTTGGTACTGGATGATTCGAGATGCAAGTGCTCGCCGATTGACAAGCCGGGAAGTCTTGCGCTTATGATCTTCAATGCGGCTAGGGATACGTCGATGCTGATTAACAGTTCTGGTGATGAGAGTAAAAACTATAGGCTGGATGGAATGGTCTCGGTTTACACATTACCGATTTCTAGTGTAGGCGGTGCTTCTTTTGAGATTATTAAAGCTCGGTCTTCTTGTCCTAGAGCTGTGACTGCGTAATTTTATATGCCGTTTTTTTACCATGGACAAAATAACCGGTACAGTCGATTCTTGATAATTTGAAACTCAACGGATTAGAGATTGATTTTAAATTGTTGAGAGTTTAAAATAATAAGCGGTTGAATAATAAATAATTTTTTAAGGGGCCAGAAAACATTTTGAGATTCAAATTATCGAGAGAAGACTGTATTTATATATTGTATAAGTTATTTATATACTGATGGAAGATATAACTTTTGTAAAGGCGACTTTTTTTTAATAAAAATAATTTTAAAGGATTTTTTTGACTCATTAATTTTAATTTAATTTTTTTTTTTTTTTTTTTTTTTTTTTTTTAAGATTTAAGGTAAAAGACCCAATTATTGACACTGGCCTAGTTGTTTGACACTTGCAATTTTATTATAATTAAAAAAATTATTATTTTTAAATTTATAATTCAATAATTATATATAGTAATTTATTAGAGTCAATTTTTTTTTTTAATTAAAATTAATTAATATTTAATTTAATTAAATAAAATTAAAATTGCAAGTGTCAATAATTGGGTCTTTTACCTTAAAAAATTTGGAGAAACCTAATTACTGATTAGTTAAATTTCCATCAATTTTTTAGACTCACAATTTATTTTTAATTTACATATTATTTCTTTACATTTTTATTAAAAAAATAGATAAAAATACCTGAAATAGAAATAATTGTTTTTGATACTAACGAATTAGGATTAATTAAATTTTTTTCATTTAAAAAACTTAATTTTAAATTTGTTAACTTGTTACCATTCACGTAATCTTTTTGAAACAAATTTGCTAATACTTTTAACGTGAATTTTGGCCAGTTAAATGCATAAAATATTATTTTGGGTTGCGGTCAACTAGTCAGATTAACAATACTCCATTAATCTAAAAAATACTATAAAGTTAAAAATCTTTAATAATATAATTTCAAATTTTTATACGAATTTTTAAGTATAGACAATAAAAATCTTTAAATTGGAAAACGTCGTGGTTACTTTTAGAATGATTAGATTAACATACTAACGAAAATTTTAACTCCGAATAAACAAACAGACCAATCATAATTTATCCGAAAGTTTTAAAAAGAGAAACAAAAGTAAAAAATACTTGATTGAATTGATAAGAATCTAAAATTTTTGATTAATTTATGAAAATACTATTTCTAGTGAATTAAACAGCAATCGAGGGATCCATTAAAATAATTAAAGTAATTATGAAATTATATAAACTTTTTTTTTTTAGTATTTTGCTTGTTTAGAATTTTGTCGGTCTAACAAGTTAACCGCAACCCAATTAATTAAATTTAATAATTTAATCAGTAAATATTTATCAAAAGAATACAATTTATTATCTCAAAAAGTATTATTTTAATTTAGTCAATTTTTCTTATATTATAATTAACTTATTGAATTGCAAGCACATAAATTTCCCGAAAGGCTCAAAAAAAATTCAAGCTTATCACAAACATATAAGAAATTAATAAGTAACCTGTTTATAAAAAAATAACTGAATTAATTGACAATTTTATACGAGAAGTATAAATTAATTCAATCTAATAATATTTGCTTATTTTCATAATCACAGAAAAACTTATTTATTTTCCTTTGATACTTAAATCATACATTACTTTTGATAAATTTATGTGTTTTTTTCAATGAATTATTCTCTTATAATTTTACTTTTACATATAAACGCAGATATTATTTTTCGACTAAAGATAATCAAGGTTATTTTGTCCGTGGATGTCCATTCACGGAACCATTGAAATACTTATTATTTATCTATTAGATTAATCAATTAGATACATTATAATTTAATTACTTAAACTTTATTAATAATTTATATTAATAATTACTGATATCACGTAGGCTGTTGTTATTAATAGTAATATCTCATTTAAAATCTTTCAATACTACTTTTAGCGTACCTATAATTAAATCTAAACTATCGCGTACAACAGCTTTCGTTAATATTTGTATATATAATTATTAATTATTAATTTGATAAAATTTCCTCTAGATTATTATCAATATGATCGATATGAATAAATAAAAAAAAAAAACGTTTTATATAACTTACTCGAGATAAATTATAAAAATAAATATAATTGGATGAATAAAAGCGCGGATTTAAATTCAATACCGATAAATCCATTCTTTTCAGTTATAATATTAAATATATGATTAATGATTACCCGTATAAAAATCATATTTGTAAAAGCCTAATCAATATACATTTGATAGCCATAATAAGTAAAATATTAATGGGAACAAATTTTTTTTTAACTAGATTATAAAATATTTATTTTTCTTATCAAAGAAAGAAAATTTCTAGTAATTTGATTATGAAATAATTGTGATATCAACATGAATTCATAATAAAGTGATGGTCATATCTGCATAAAATCATAATGATATCATAGTTATATTGTTAGCCTTTTTGAATCGTGGTATAAAATTATTGAATCATAATTATGTACAGGGAATAATGCAAATTAAAGAAATTTTTAGGAGGATTTAAATTGTTTTCAAAATGAAAAATAATTATTATCTTCAGACGAAAAAATTTTTCAGTCATAAATTTTTTTTAAATCAAAATATATTTTAAGTATACTTAAAAAAAAAAATCGTTCCCATAAGTATTTTATTTATTACGGGTTTCAAATGTATATTGATATGGCTTTTATATGAATCTTATATTTGTGTCAAAATATGAGATTCATTATAAGGTAAAAGACCCAGTTATTGACACTGGCCCAGTTGTTTGACACTTGCAATTTTATTTTAGTTAAAGAAATAAAATGTTCTCAAAAAACCAATTATCTTAAGGGGGATAGCCACTGTGAGGATCGAAAAAATAGGTGATTTTCGGGAATTTTTTTGACTGGGATAATAAAGGAATTTGGGGATCGGGTTTCTTTTGTTTTATAAAGTATACATTGAAGATTATTCTCGTAAATTTTAATCAAAAAATATCATGTTATTACAAAGTTATTAGTATTTTAGTGGAACACCAAAAAAAAACGAATCAGCATTGTAATCTGCATGCATGTGGTTATCGTTGCACGTAGGGGATTTTTAAAATTTGGATTTCGAAAAAAATGGCGACGTATTAAAAATTTTTTCGATTTTTTTTCTCATTTTTTTGGATTCAAACAGCCCTAAAAAATCTTAAAATCAAAATTTTCAAAATCCCCTACGTGCAACGATAGCTACTGAATAGATGAATACGGAAAAAAAAGTTGCAAATTGATTCATATTTATGCAAATTACAGTTCGCATCAGTTAAAAAAAAGTAGTTTCGGGAAAAACGCGTTTTCGTCGGAGTGCCGCGCGTGTAAAGTCATTTGACGCGCTATCACAAAAATGACTATAACTCGAAAAATATTCGGAATTTTGATACCAAACTCTAGATACATATTTTTGAATCTATAAACTTGGATTGAATAAAAAAAAAAAAAATTTTTTTTTTTTAATTTCACAGTGGCTATCCCCCTTAAAATTTATAACTAAAAAATTGTATTTATTAATTTATTAGAGTTAATTTTTTTTTTTTTAATTAAAATAAAATTTCGTGTCAATAACTAGGCCAGTGTCAATAACTGGGTCATTTACCTTATTCATAATGAATCTCATGATGATATCATATGATTTTTACACGGGTATAATTTATCAACGAATTAATTTATTAATAATAATAATTAATATATTTGTGGAGCCGAACGATCATTAATAGTACCGGTTGTTTTACGCAAAGAAGTACCGCGTCTAATCTGATCCATCAATGAATCTCTAACTTGAAGCGGATCTAGAATAGGAACTCTGTTGGCCATAATTCGCCTAACACTTGCAGATCTATTAGGAGTAGATAATGTCGCGGCTGTACTTTTTAAGTGAGTATGTATTTGAGGTACTTGTTGTTGACTTTGTTGCTGACGCTGTTGTTGTTTCTGTGCCGCTAATTTGGCATTAAGGGTCTCGAGAAAACCAACGCTGGTACGTCGCGGAGCAGAACAAGTTTGGCTCTGTAATTCACTGGTAGAAATGATATGTTTGCGCATCAACTTGGGACTGCAGTCCCCGGCAGTTGAGTTGATAGAAGTGCTGCTGAGTTTAGAACTCAGAACACTGATTAAATTTTGCTGACTGGAGTTGAAAGTCGAAGTGGTGTTCGAAGAACTGTGCCCGGATGAGGATGACTCAATGATGGAAGTCGATACACGCCTGGAGGAGCTCGAATGCTCGGGACCTGATCTAGTGACACGTGTTACTGGAGGTTGTGCCTGTTAAGCTATCAGCTTACGCATGAATGACGGGCTTGCGGGGGTATGACGCAGCTCAGTAAGTGTTCTCACTGTCTCTGAAACGGATATTGATCTTTTAGCTGGGGGATAAGGACTCGCGATTGACGAACTTCCTTCTAATAAGAATGCTGGAGGCGGAGGAAGGTTCTCGGTTTCGTCGGCTATGTTTGGGGGCGAGGGCGAGATGGTGAAGTCACTGTCAGGCCCGGCTATTTGGAGAAGGTTGCTCGCGCTAATGCTGCAGTTTGTACGCTCTTTGAGAGTATTAGTAATACTTGTCGTTGAGGTAATTATTGTAGAAGTTCAGCGTGTTGGCGGTGCTGGCTTGTTTTGCTGAAATGATCCACAACGAGGCAATGTACATATTGCGCTCATATCTAAATTGCTCGTTTCTGGTTGCTGAGGTGTATCTTCTTTTGGTAACGGCGTTATTGTTGATTCAGTCTGGAAAATAATCAATTTATACTTATCTATAATAATTTTTTTAATTATGTTGATATTTTGATTAAATTTAAGCAAAAATACACTTTCAGAGTTTGTTGAAAAATATTAATTTTATTTATATTTAAAAAAAAATTATTAGATATTAATAATCAAGTTTTTTTTTTTTTTTTTTTTTTTTTTTCGTAGCGGACTTGAGATTCATTCATTAAAAATTTACAAAATTCTATGATTGTATTTTTAATTAAAAATATTTATCCGGTATCTTTGATAGTTGAACAAATTGTAAGCAACTACTAAAAATGAAAATTTCGAATTCAAATTATCAGTGTAAGTAATTTTCAACCTAAAAAGTATAAAATAATGATGAGAAAATTAAAAGCAAAAGAAAATTTAAATTTTGATGATTTTCAAAGTTTTTAAAATCATGACTCAAGTGACCTCTAAAATTTTTTTCTCACCTCCGGGCGGAAAGCGTCAATTTTCCTCCCGCTGCGCTAAACGAAAATGCCGCTTTCCGCCTCTATTTTTAAAGCATTTAGGCTGTATTCGAAAATTCTCTATCTCTAGATACATAATTAAGAAATGACCCTGTATCTTGAGAATTGACATTTTTAAAGATATAAGCTCACCCCGACATCACACTCATTGAAACCTTTTATTCGAGTACCCACATCAATTTTTCATATATTTATATATATGTATATATGAAAAATATATGAAAATGCATGTGGGTACTCAAATGAAAGCTCCTGATGAGTGTAACATCGGAATGAGCTTATATCTTTGAAAATGTCAATAGTTAAGAAAGTACAGTGCAATTTAACATAATTAAGAAATGACCTTGTATCTTAAGAACTATTGACATTTTTAAAGATATAAGCCCATCCCGACATTACACTCATCGAGACCTTTCATTTGAGTACCCACATCAATTTTTCATATATTTATATATATGACATATATTTATATATGAAAATATATTAAAAATGTAAGTGGGTACTCAAATGAAAGCTCTTGATGGGTGTAACATCGGGATGAGCTTATATCTTTAAAAATGTCAATAGTTAAGAAATTACAGTGCAATTTAACAAATATCTTGTGAAACATTGACATTTTTAAAGATATAAGCTCATCCTGATGTTACACTCATCAAGACCTTTCATTTGAGTAGCCACATCAATTTTTCATATATTTATATATATTATATATATGTATATATGAAAAATATATCAAAATGCATGTGGGTACTCAAACGAAAGCTCCTGATGAGTGTAACATCGGAATGAGCTTATATCTTTAAAAAAGTCAATAGTTAAGAAAGTACAGTGCAATTTAATAATATTCATTATTTAATAAATCAAAATTTTTATTTATTTACAGTTCATGTCATGGCAGTCACGTAGTGACTGCAAGTTTTATACTTTAATCGATGAGTTAAAATACCTTTTCAGGAAGATTTGGGTTTGATGAAGCAGCAGTATTGCGTACAGTAGGAGCTTGCATTTCCTGCGCTCGATTAGCTGCTAAATTAGCCAACTCATGCATGTTTACGTACATCGGCTGGGTAACCAATTGATTTCCTAATAATTCTGTGGAGGAATCAGCAATTCACAATCAATACTCAATTATCGCTATCATAAATATAATGACATTAAATCAAAATAAAAAAAGCAAAATTACCTTTAGCTAAATGCGCTGGCAAAGGTAATTTCGGTTTACCAGGACGTTGATTACCATTACCGTCATTATTGACCCGTGAAGTGGACGTAGAACGCTCTAGACTGGAGCATCTATTGGGAATCGGGGGTCTCGGGGCGTTAGCAGCTTTGCCAGCTTTTGGCGGTGTGCGAGCTTGGTTGACCGCTACGGTATTGGCAGACACAGGTGAGGCAGGTTGGCTGTGACATCCTGTTGAGTCTGGCGCTTGGAATGTGTAGACACTCAACGCTGGTCGCTTATGACCAGCCTTCTCGTAAGCCGATGAAATAGTATGAGGTCGTTCATTGGATGTCTGTCCTTTGGATGGTTGTCTCTCATAACCCGCGGCTGTTTCTTGTAAATTGGGCTATGTGGCGTTGGAGAGCGGACGCTGCTGCTGATTTATATTTGTCGATCCGGTATTAGTATTTTACTCACGTTGCTTTGGGAAGACCCACTTGATATCTATAAATGAGTTTTTTATTTTTAAATCATCTTAGTGACGTCATCGAGGTTTACTACTGCAGAAGGGACATCTGAATAAGCATAAGGGCGTTGAGAATTTTTTATAATTGGATTTTAGTAACTTATTATGCAATTTAATTAAAAAAAAAATTCAATTTATTAAAGTATGCTCGTAAAAATTAAGTTCAGGATTTATATATGCACTTAAAAGGCTGAAAAATTAATTTTTTTATTATTTTTTGTGAAGATAATTTTTTTTTTATTGATTTATATGAAAATTGTGTGAAAATTAGAGACTGATCCTATCAATCATTTGATAAACCTTGCTCATCGATTGTTTAAATACAGTTTTTAGAAAAAGGAGTTTGAAGTTATTTGACCTCACCTAAGTTATTTGTCAATACATTTACAATACAAAAATAAAACAAAATGATTTTCTAAACATTCTATGTGCATATGACCCTTTAAAATAATAAAATTATTATTGAAAGATACATAATTAAGAAAAGATCTTTTATCTTGTGAAATATTGACATTTTTAAAGAAATAAGCTCATCCCGATGTTACACTCATCAAGACCTTTCCTTTGAGTACCTACATTAATATTTCATATATTTATATATATGACATATATGTATATATGAAAAATATATCAAAATCCATGTGGGTACTCAAATGAAAGCTCTTGATGAGTGTAACATCAGGATGAGCTTATATCTTTAAAAATGTCAATAGTTAAGAAAATACAGTGCAAGTTGACATAATTAAGAAATGGCCTTGTGAACTATTGAAATTTTTAAAGATATAAGCTCATCTCGAGACTACACTCATTGAGACCGTTCATTTGAGTACCCATATCAATTTTTCATATATTTTATATATTTATAAATATGTATATATGAAAAATATATCAAAATGCATGTGGGTACTCAAATGAAAGCTCTTGATGCGTGTAACATCAGGATGAGCTTATATCTTTAAAAACATCTATAATTAATAAATGACCTTGTATCTCGTCAACTACTGACATTTTTAAAGATATAAGCTCACCCCGACATCACACTCATCGAAACCTTTTATTCGAGTACCCACATCAATTTTTCATATAATTATATATAATATATATGTATATATGAAAAATATATGAAAATGCATGTGGGTATTCAAATAAAAGATTTTGATGAGTGTAACATCGGGATAAGCTTATATCTTTAAAAACGTGAATAGTTAATAAAATACATTGCAATTTAACAAATATCTAATGAACTATTGACATTTTTGAAGATATAAGTTCATCCCGATATTATACTCATCAAGACCTTTCATTTGAGTACCCACATCAATTTTTCATGTATTTATATGTTATAAGGTAAAAGCCCCAATAGATGATCACGTACCAGTATATGATCACTCCATGTATTTGTATATCTATATTCACAAATATAGGTATACAAATACATGGAGTGATCATATACTGGTACATGATCATCTATTGGGGCTTTTACCTTATATTTGTATATATGAAAAATATATAAAAATGCATGTCGGTACTCAAATGAAAGCTCTTGATGAGTGTAACATCAGGATGAGCTTATATCTTTAAAAACATCAATAGCTAAGAAAATATAATGCAATTTAACAAAAGTCATTATTTAATAAAATAAAATTTTATTTATTTATAGTTCACAAGTCCCGGCAGTCACATAGTGACTGCAAGGTTGCTAGTTATTCGTAATTCACAATACAATAGAGTAATTCACATTATCAAAAAAAAAAAACAAAAAACATTTATCTTCACCCTTATTCAATTTGTTTGTGTATATAAAATACAGTGCAAACACACATAGAGCAAAAGCGAAAACATTAATTACCAATAATAGTATAAATAAATAAATAGACAATACCTGTTCAGTCGGTTGTTTATTAAGCGTATCTTGAGAAGTAAAACCTGAATCACGTGAGCTACCAGTAGATAAATGACGACGCAGCATCAATGTTTTAGAAACATTATTACCGTATCCTCCTCCCGAGTCAATAATTATCGATCGGCAAGTGTTGATTCCTCCTAGAGGCTACAATAAATAACATCGACTACGACATTCATCAAACAACTAACGTGTTATCTAATAAAAGTGCTCAGTAGTTGCAAGCAAATGCATTCTATTCTATTAGATGAGTTCTATATTGAAAGTACTAAAACACTTTTAATAAATCAAATAATTACTGATGACTTAAGCTTAAGAATTCTCACCTGAGAAAACGATCTGGGCCAGTGGTGAGGGTGCCCCCTGGCTGGACTAGGATGATTTTTGCAAGACCCACTGCTGCCGCTGCTGGTTAACGAGCTGATGGAGCACATGGAGCTCTTGCGGGAGCCCAGAGACAACGAAGGGCTCGAGGGTGGAGTAGTTGAGGTCAAGTGGTGATGCAATGGCCACTGGCCCGAGTCACTTCGCTCCTTCAAGTCTGTTATTATTTGCTCGCACTGCGCTGGAAGATCATACGGGGCCAGCGTGTGTCGTTCCAGTTGCTCAGATACCTCTTGGAGATGTGTCAACTCCATCAGCATCGCTATTTCCTCATCGAGAACCGGCTTGAGCAATCTCGCGAGATGACAAAAACGTCCGCGTTCCTCCAATAAAGCGGCTCGAACAGCTTTTCGCTCAGTCTCTTCCAAACTGATTCGTTTGTCTGCGACAGATGGTTCTAATAATCTGCGATTTAGTTCCATGTCATCCTCTTTATTTCCCTGAAAGGATTCGCTGATGTTACCGGTACCCATTCCGGGCCCGTGATTCGTTGTTATTTTTCGAGTTTTTTTTTTAAGTCTCAAAGTGTCTACTGCCGATGTACGCTGCTTTTTCAGTTCGGCCTTTGCTTTTTTGTACTCTTTTGTATGCTCTTTGTCCAGAACTATCAGGGCTTTCTTCCAGTCTTCTAATTTTTCTTGGAGCGGCATCACCAGCCGGTCCATTATTGCGCTGTTTTAATTGTTTCAATTATTACAAATTTTATAAAATGTTATATATTAAAGGGTGGCTTAAAAAATTAAGGATTTTAAGGCTCATAAGAAATATTTTAATTTATATTATTAAGAGAATAGAAAAATTTTGTGTCCAGGATAGTCATTTGATAAAATCGGTTTTTTTTAGGCTGCATTCGAAAATTCTCTATCTCTAGATACATAGTTAAGAAATGACCTTGTATGTTGAGAACTATTGACATTTTTAAAGATATAAGCTCATCCAGATGCTACACGTATCAAGACCTTTCATTTGAGTACCCACATCAATTTTTCATATATTTATATATATGACATATATGTATATATGAAAAATATATCAAAAATGTAAGTGGGTACTCAAATGAAAGCTCTTGATGAGTGTAACATCGGGATGAGCTTATATCTTTAAAAATGTCAATACTTAAGAAAGTACAACGCATATATCAAATATATATATCAAATACATATATCAAATATATCAAAATGCATGTGAGTACTCAAATGAAAGCTCTTGATGAGTGTAACATCAGGATGAGCTTACATCTTTAAAAATATCAATAATTAAGAAATGACCTTGTATCTTGAGAACTATTGACATTTTTACAGATATAAGCTCATCCAGATGCTACACGTATCAAGACCTTTCATTTGAGTACCCACATCAATTTTTCATATATTTATATATATGACATATATGTATATATGAAAAATATATCAAAAATGTAAGTGGGTACTCAAACGAAAGCTCTTGATGAGTGTAACATCGGGATGAGCTTATATCTTTAAAAATGTCAATACTTAAGAAAGTACAACGCAATTTAACATAATTAAGAAATTATTTTATATCTTGAGAACTAATGACATTTTTAAAGATATAAGCTCACCTCGACGTTACACTCATCGAGATCTTTAATTTGAGTACCCACATCAATTTTTCATATATTTATATATATCATATATATGTATATATGAAAAATATATCAAAATGCATGTGGGTACTCAAATGAAAACTTTTGATGAGTATAACATCGGGATGAGCTTATATCTTTAAAAACGTCACTAGTTAAGAAAGTACAGTGCAATTTACCAAAATTCATTATTTAATAAAGTAAAATTTTATTTATTTATAGTTCACAAGTCATGGCAGTCACATGGTGACTGCAAGATTGTGAGTACTGATAACAAATCAATCTTGATAAAAAAATTTTTTTAAAATTTGCATTTTTAACTTTTTTGATGATTATTTAATTGTTTTAAAGATCTAAAAAAATTTTCGTTAATTTCAGTATCATAATTAATCATGATTTTAAATCCTTTCCAAAAATTAGATCAATAAAAAATTTTTTAGAAGTCGCTCCGGATTTTTAAAATTTCTTATGATGCCGGATGAATATATGTTAATTAAAATATAGTATAGTAATAAATGTTTATTTATAAAATGGCTTTTATAAATGTTTAAATAATTTATTTATATTCTTCAGAGTGTCAACTAATTAAAAAAATATTTAAAATTCGTTGATACTAACATTCAGAAGTCGCTTGAAAATATTTTGAATATTCTACTTTGAAAGTTAAAAAAAATCTTGACCTGCAAGAAAATTTTAATTGGGCTGATTTTTGAAGATGGCTCTTAAAACATAATAAACTAACATATTTTCATACAAGATTCTAAAAAAATAAAATAATCCATTTTTTGCACTACCCTAATATATAAACATGAAAAATTTTTTCAGAAATTTTTCTTAAGTATTTTTTACAGTGAATACATCATTTAATTACTACTAACAGAATAAATCTTAATATGTTCTACATAGTAAGCAGCGTAACATATTATGTAATAGTAATTGTAGAAAACGCTGAGATAATTTATAAAGTAGGTTCAATGTGACAGCGGCATAAAAACATTTAAATCTTAAAACTAAAACGTTTTTCATCGTATTGTAACTAGTAACCGAGAAGTATTTTTAACAATTGGAAATAAATTTTTTCTTCTTGATTACTAGATCTAAAAAATTTTCAAATGTATCTATTTTTACTCAGTAACTAAAAGAGGGATAAGTATTTAAGTACTAAATTTTTTATGTATCAGCGTTTTGTAATGATACTAAAAATACCAGATGTTCGACAAATGTTTTTAATAAACAAACCACTTTTCAGGAAAAAATAACTTTGCTGTATCAATTAGAACTTTAAAGTTTAAATGCTTAAAATCCATCGATATTTTTTTTTCCTTCACTATTACCAAATTTATTGAAGAATAAAAAAAGCACTAACATCTGCCACTTTCACTCTCATTATTTGTATTATTCGCCATCACGTATTATTGCTTCTTTGAATATTCTTACAATGAAAAAATGTTTCAATGGACAAATGACATTTTTACCCTTCTTAAGTCGTAAAGTAACAATAACTAATAAATAATGACGATGAAAGCAGTAGACATTCAGTAGTTTCTACAAAACTTAAAAAAGAAAATTCTGGTGATAAAATGAAGAAATATTCGATAATTTTTTAACAAAAAAATTATAAAAAAAAAAACAAAAATATTTACAAAAATAATTTCAAACTAGCAACCTTACAATCACTATGTGACTGCCATGACTTGTGAATTATTAATAAATAAAATTTTGCTTTATTAAATAATGACTATTGTTAAATTGCCTTGTACTTTCTCAACTATTGACATTTTTAAAGATATATGCTCATTCTGATGTTACATTCATCAAGAGCTTTCATTTGAGTACCCACATGCATTTTCATATATTTTTCATATATATATATATAAATATATGAAAAATTGATGTGGGTACTCAAATGAAAGGTCTCGATGAGTGTAATGTCGGAATGAGCTTATATCTTTAGAAATGTCAATAGCTCACAAGATACAAGGTCATTTCTCAATTATGTTGAATTGCACTGTACTTTCTTAATTATTGATGTTTTTAAAGATATAAGCTCATTCTAATGTTACATTCATCAAGAGCTTTCATTTGAGTACCCACATGCATTTTCATATATTTTTCATATATACATATATATAATATATATAAATATATGAAAAATTGATGTGAGTACTCAAATGAAAGCTCTTAATGAGTATAACATCAGGGTGAGCTTATATCTTTAAAAATGTCAATAGTTCACAAGATACAAGGTCGTTTCTTAATTATGTTAAATTGCACTGTACTTTCTTAATTATTGACGCTTTTAAAGATATAAGCTCATCCCGATGTTACACTCATCAAGAGCTTTCATTTGAGTACCCACATGCATTTTTGATATATTTTTCACATATACATATATATGATATATATAAATATATGAAAAATTGATGTGGGTACTCAAATGAAAGGTCTTGATGAGTGTAACACCGAAATGAGCTTATTTCTTTAAAAATGTCAATAGTTCTCAAGATACAAGGTCATTTCTTAATTATGTATTTAGAAACAGAGAATTTTTGAATGCAGCCTAAATACTTATCATAATAAATTAACTATCGGTGAGAATGATATGAAACCTTGAAAAGGCACAAATTCAAATCAAGACACTAAATTTCACTAAAAAAAAAAACCGATTTTATCATATGACTATCCTGGACACAAAATTTTTCTTATTCTCTTAATAATACAGATTAAAAAATTATAAAAATCTATAAAAAAATTTGTTAAATAAAATTATTCAATGGTAAAGTATCTACTGATTTCAAATCCATAACAATCTATATTGTAAAAAAAAATAAAGAATAACATCCAAGTTAATCTAAATCTGTTAACTTGATACCCAGAACAAATAAAAAGATTATAAATAAAAATTACCAAGTAAATGATTTCATTCTCGTTTCAACGGCTTTGTGTCTCAAGCATATCCTCGTCAAGGCAGTGCCAATTTCTTTGGTCGCTCCTAAACAAATAAATCCTCCATCAGTGTCAATCCCCAATAAAGCGCAAAAACAAAGTAATAAAAACAATTGATCCAAACAATTGACCAGTGACCCAACAAATAAACAAATAAATAGACAACAATTACCCCTAGCACTGGTAGCAGCATCAGCGATTTTCTGGAAGGCCTCCAGATAAGCTGACACCGCGAGTATCGCTGCTTTCAGACAAGTGTGCAGTTTGGTCGCTTTTGATATCAGGTCGTCCCAGAGCGGAGCTCCATTCTGTAACCAAAATAAATAAAACACACATCAAATAATCATACAATATTTATATAAAAAAAAAAAAAAATAGTAAATAAAAGTATGTCATTCGTCACGCAATAACCACCCACCGACCTTCATATCCGTAATAATCTGGTGAAAAAGTCCACCCAGAGCGCTGCAATCTCGATCAACATTGACATCCATGACGCCGTTCTTCTTTTTTGCTATCAGCCAAATTTTCCCTTGTCAATCTTGAATAATTCACTAATCACTAATAATACAGACTAAAATTCACACATTTTTTTTATTTTATAAACTAAAATTTTTTTTACAAGTCAATTAATTAAAAAAAAATTTTTAAATTTTGCCAATTATTATAATTTATTGTTATTATTAATTTTAATTGATTATTATTATTAATAAAATATTTTCAGATGTTATTAAATAAATATAATAAAAGTCACCCCCTGACAATCACCATTTAACGCCATCGACCCACTCTCTGATATTCGAACACGGCGCAATTAAACGGTCCTTGTCCTGACCCAATAGTTACAGTATATATTTATATATTTTGTCTTAAATATATATGCGCACATACATCCTGTACTCAGGATAAAATAATAAGATAGAATAAAAAATATTTAATATGTAATTTAATTAATAAGTGTTGATGATATAATATTCTCTTTTTTATTATTAACCATTAAAAAAAAT
The DNA here is from genome assembly GCF_020080835.1 of Cotesia glomerata. NCBI lineage: Eukaryota > Metazoa > Arthropoda > Insecta > Hymenoptera > Braconidae > Cotesia > Cotesia glomerata. The sequence continues at coordinate 3,354,373 of NC_058162.1, forward strand.
AATATTTAATATTTAATAATAATAATAAAGAGTGAACTTAAAAGTGCGGGATTTTAAATCAACATTTGAAGACCGAGAAAAATAAATCGCGAGACTCACCACAGACTCAGACTCACTCAGACTTGCTCAGACTCACTGGAGCTAAAGCAAAAGCCTACAGTTCTAATCTTATTCTCTTGAGTCTTTTTCCACCATCCACCATCACCATCCGCAGCCGCAACTATACAACTATACTCTACTTCCATCCACAATGCACTCTTTACTCTTTGTGATCTATATACATAGATATAGGATACACATACAAAACATAACTGGTGTTTATATGCATAATAATAATGATAATAATAATGGCAAAGCCAATGAACGCCAAGAGTAAGAGGAAGTAAGAGACTTGTCCGCGTGACGGAGCCACTTTCTAGGGGCATGGTTGGTCATCACTCGACACACTCCAGAACCACAACCTCAACCCTAAGGTGAATGTGACTGTGACAGCATCTGAGTTCTATTGCAAGTTTCATTGACCTGTAATATATACCTCTACGTACTTGTACTTGTACTCAGTGATCGTTTTGTTTATAATGTTAACATTACTCACTTGGACTCTGGATATTATTTATTTGTTATATTAGTAATTTTTGTTTTAAAATTGTTGGCCTGGTGATTTGATTGTTGGTCTTTATCTGACAAGTAAGTTTTATTATGTGGATTATTGATAATTGTTTATTGATGATAATTGTTGTTGTTTTTAGGTGACCTTGACATTTAAATAAGGTGGAAGAGGTTGTTGAAATTATTGGGGGTAAAAAAAGGGATTTTGTGGGTGTGATTTAAAATTTAAGAGTTAGTAATTTAATAGTTGATGAATATTTGACGCTTTTTAGGTTAATTTATTTAGTGAGCATTTGATTGTTGATCTTTGTTTTTTTTTAATTGTTATGAAATCGTAATTTAAAAAAAAAAAATTGTAATGTAATTTTTTTGTAAACATTACCGGGTGTCTGTTATTCTCAGTATAAATTATTATTGATTGTTAATCTACATGAAGAGAATAAAAAAAAATTTTGTCACCAGGATAGTCATAAAATCGGTTTTTTAGTGATATTGAGAGTAATTGCAAAGGTCGGCTTGAGTTTGTGTCTTTTCAAGATTTTATATTATTCTCACTGATAGTCAATTTATGACGATAAGTATTTAGGCTGCATACGAAAATACTCTATCTTTAGATATATAATTAAGAAATTACCCTGTTTCTTGAGAACTATTGACATTTTTAAAGATATAAGCTCATCCTGGTGTTAAACTCATTAAGACCTTTCGTTTGAGTACCCACATCAATTTTTCATTTATTTATATATTTCACTAATACCATATATATATAATATATAAAAAATGCCATGTGGATACTTGAATGAAAGGTCTCAATTAGTGTAACTTCAAAATGAGTTTATATCTTAATAAATGTCAATAATTAAGAAATTACATTGTATCTTGGCAACTAATGACTTTTTTGAAAATATAAGCTCATTCCGATGTTACACTCATCGAGACCTTTCATTTGAGTACCCACATCAATTTTTCATATATTTTATATATTTCGCAAATACCATATATATAAAATATATAAAAAAAATGCTATGTGGATACTTGAATGAAAGGTCTCAATTAGTGTAACTTCAAAATGAGTTTATATCTTAAGAAATGTCAATAATTAAGAAATTACATTGTATCTCGTCAACTAATAACTTTTTTAAAGATATAAGCTCATTCCGATGTTACACTCATCGAGACCTTTCATTTGAGTACCCACATCAATTTTTCATATATTTTATATATTTATATATTTCGCAAATACCATATATATAAAATATATTAAAAAATGCTATGTGGATACTTGAATGAAAGGTCTCAATTAGTGTAACTTCAAAATGAGTTTATATCTTAATAAATGTCAATACTTAAAAAATTACATTGTATCTCGTCAACTAATAACTTTTTTAAAGATATAAGCTCATTCCGATGTTACACTCATCGAAACCTTTCATTTGAGTACCCACATCAATTTTTCATATATTTTATATATTTATATATTTCGCAAATACCATACATATAAAATATATAAAAAATGCTATGTGGGTACTTATTATTAGGGTCTATAAGACTTTTATCCATAGAAGTGACGTATTAGAAATTTTTGTGAACTCACATATTTTTTTTTTCTTAACATTTATCAAAAAAAAAATCATCAAAAAAGAAAAAAAATTTTTTGTTAAAAAAAATTGTTGAAAAATAATAAAATTAAAAATTTTCAAAATATAGAACACCTTAAAATAGTATTAAAAGTCACTTTTTAACTACATTTTATTAATAATTTTCAGTGGTCATAAAATTTTTGTCAACAAAATTTTTTTATGCAAAAAAAAAGATGACCATGATACTAAAAAATACCATATTTTTCAGAATGAGCGAAACCGAGATGATGACAAATGGCTGTAGCAAAGACCCAAGCAACACAGCGATAATGATAACCGAGCAGGAGCGCGACTTGGCAAACAGCGCGTTAAATGAGTTCAAAAAGCGCAATTACACAAGCTGCTTGACGTACCTCAACAAGCTCGAAGCTCTTCGACCGAAAGATCTGAAAGTGATGCACAATAAAATCATCGTCGAGTATTACAAGAGCGATTTGACCAAGACGGAGCTGGCACGGAAGAGTTTGAACGCGATTTGCGGATCTCCTTCATCGCCAGTAACAGTAACTTCCTCAGAGGATGCTGGAGATACAACCAGCGACGGGACTGACGACGCTGAAAAGTGCGTGATGAGATACAACCAGGCTGTGCTGCTGTACCACAACCGGCAGTATGATCTCGCTTTACAGATCCTGGAAAAATTGTTCAGCTTTGTCGAGCCGATGGGTATGTATGTCAAGCAACTAGTTCGTGCGTGCATTAGCATATATTTACTAATTAATTAATTAATCTATAAATTGATAATTATTAATTATGGATGAATGAATTATCATGCTTAGCTTCTTTATCAGGATTAAATAATTAATTATATTATTATTCACGGTCTGTTTCAAAGGAAAATTTAGCTTGGAAATTATGCTCTGTCTTTAGATACATAATTAAGGAATGATCTTGTATCTTAGGAATAATTGATATTTCTAAAGATATAAGCTCATCCCGATGTTACACTCATCGAGACCTTTCATTTGAGTACCCACATTAATTTTTCATATATTTACATGTATGTATGTATGAAAAATATATCAAAACGCATGTGGGTACTCAAATGAAACCTCTTGATGAGTACATCATCGGGATTAGCTTATATCTTTAAAAACGTCAATAGTTAAAAAAGTACAGTGCAATTTAACATAATTAAGAAACGATCTTGTATCTTGTGAACCATTGACATTTTTAAAGATGTAAGCTCGTCTTGACATTACACTCATCGAGACCTTTCATTTGAGTACCCACATCAATTTTTCATATATTTATATATATTATGTATATAAATATATGAAAAATATATCAAAATGCATGTGGGTACTCAAATGAAAGCTGTTGATGAATGTAACATCGGGATGAGCTTATATCTTTAAAAACATCAATAGTTAAGAAAGTACTGTGCAATTTAATGTAATTAAGAAACGACCTTGTATCTTGTGAACGATTGACATTTTTAAAGATATAAGCTCATCCTGACATTACACTCATGGATACCTTTCATTTGAGTACCCACATCAATTTTTCATATATTTACATATATTACGTATATAAATATATAAAAAACATATCAAAATGCATGTGGGTACTCAAATGAATGGTCTCGATGAGTGTAATGTCAAGACGAGCTTATATCTTTAAAAACATCAATAGTTAAGAAAGTACTGTGCAATTTAATGTAATTAAGAAACGACCTTGTATCTTGTGAACGATTGACATTTTTAAAGATATAAGCTCATTTTGACATTACACTCATGGAGACCTTTCATTTGAGTACCCACATCAATTTTTCATATATTTATATATATTTCATATAATTTATATATTTATATATATATGAAAAATTGATGTGGGTACTCAAATGAAAGCTCTTGATGAATGTAACATCAAAATGGGCTTATATCTTTAAAAACATCAATAGTTAAGAAAGTAAAGTACAATTTAACATAATTAAAAAATTACCTAGTATCTTGTGATCGATTGACATTTTTAAAGATATAAGCTCATCCTGATTAAATAATCTATAAATTGATAATTATTAATTATGTATTAATGAATTATTATGCTTAGCTTCTTAATCAGGATTAAATAATTAATTATATCATTATTTACGGTCTGTTTCAGAGGAAAATTTAGCTTGGAAAGTCTGTTTATTTCTCATTGAGCTCTACATCCAGACCAACAGACTTGCTTTGGCTTTGGCGCTCGTTAATTACGTCGAGAATCAATTTATTTGCAGCAACGTCGCTGATACTAAAATAAACGCAGCTTCCTCATCATCGAGTTCAATTAATTTAGAAAAAGAAAAAGATAAAGAGACTTGTAGAATAATTTTAAAAGAAAAGAAAAATGATAATTGGCTGCCGAGTAATTCCGATTCAAACAATGAAATGTTTCGGATAAAATTACTTAAATATAAAGTGAGACTCTTGTTGCTACTCCAGCACCCGAAGCTTTGTAAGAAAGAGTGGAAGCTGCTGATGTCTTTGACTGGGAATTCAAGTCAAAGTCCAGGAGCTGAAATTGAAAAAGCTGGATCTATTTCAACAGTGTTTCTCAAGGCTCATCTAGAGTATGTAAAGGGAAATTACGCTAAGTCGATGACTCTTTTAAATTCCTGTACAGGAAGCAGCGCTGATCTAGACTATAAAATTCATGGAGAGTCAGCGGCTGTTATTTATTACAATAATATCGCGTGTGTGCATTTTGCGAGAGGCAAGCCGAACTTAGCAGCGTTTTATTTAAAACGCGCGTTGGTAGAAAATAAGAAAGCGATTGATGCTGCGAGGGTTAAGGATAACAATTCTAGTAATTCAGGGACTGATAGCTCGGCGCAATTTCTGTACACGCTGGGAGCCGGCGATAAGCATCATGAACTGATGTTTAATTTGGGCGTCGCGCTTCTGGGTGCCAATCAAGCCACCAAGGCCTTTGATTGCTTCACTGAAGCTGCTAGAGGATGCACCAGACTGCACAACAGCCCGGAACTTTGGTTACGGATGGCTGAGTGCTGCATTCATTGTTATAAACCGGTAAGATTTGTTTTATATTGATGTTTATTGTTGTATATTAGGGCGGTTCAGAAAAATTAACTGTTATTTTTTTTTCGAGTCAAAAATCAGTTGGATAAAATAATTTTTGGGGTTCAAGATTTTTAAAAATTTCTTCAAATGTCGGATGAATGTTTTTTAATTAATTATTGTTGAATTTTTACTAGCGATCTTGCAGTCACTATGTGACTGCCGTGACTTGTAAACTATAAAAAATTGAAATTTTGCTTTATTAAATAATGAATTTTGTTAAATTGCACTGTATTTTCTTAACTATTGACGTTTTTAAAGATATACGCTCATCCCGATGTTATACTCATCAAGGGCTTTCATTTGGCTACCCACATGCATTTTGATATATTTTTCATATATACATATATGTAATATATATATAAATATATGAAAAATTGATGTGGGTACTCAAATGAAGGGTCTCAATGACTGTAATGTCGGGGTGAGCTTATATCTTTAAAAATGTCAATATTTCACAAGATAAAAGGTCATTTCTTATTTATGTATCTAGAGATAGAGCATTTTCGAATGCAGCCTAAGTACTTATCATAATAAATTGACTATTGGTACAAATGAAATGAAAAGGCACAAATTCAAGTCAAGACCTTTGCAATGACACTAAATTTCACTAAAAAAACCGATTTTATCATATGACTATCCTGGAGACAAAATTGTTTTTATTCTCTTAATAATATAGATTAATTTCGACTCTTTTCAATTAGTCGACATGTTGAAAAAAAATTAAACGTTAGTTGATATTAATTTAAAATTCAATAAATCTTGAGAAATATTGACCCCTACAAATTTTGAAACATGATAATTTTTGGAGAGAGCTCTTAAAACTCTTCAAAACTAAAAAAATAGTCAATTTTTTGCACTGTCTTCTTATAATTTGCGAAAAATAAATAATAAAATTAATTATATTTATTTTTAGTCCAACAAAATAGATTTCGACATGACTACAAGAAGACAAAGACCAACAATGAGAGGTCAGCGAGGCAGGTGTCAAGATTTGGTACAGAAAGCGGTCGGAGGTGTAGGTCAGCACCGCAAATTAATATTAGCTTCAGCATTGAACAAAGATTCTAGGTATCACACCCACAGTCTTGCATACGCCATGCCGCAGCCGACATTAGAGTTCGCAATGTTGTGTCTTAAGAACGCTCTGTTCACATTGTCGAGGTCTCCTTACGAGGAAGCTACGGACAAAAGCGCCAAGTCGATGCTGATAACTCCGCCGTCTAGTTTCTTGTCGGAGGGAAATACCAGCGCTGGGCTGCTCAGCAGCGGGTCAACCTTAGCGACAGGCATAGCCGAAGACTCGACGACTACGCCAATGAATGCTGGAACCACGATCCAAATTCTCCAGGCGAAATGGATGTCCGAAGCGATTAGTCTTAAGATCGCTATCCTAGCAGCCAGCGCGTATGTGTCGCTCTGTCTGGGTGACTATATCTTGGCGTTAGAGCACGCGAGGATGCTTCTGAAGATTGACTCACTGCCAGGTGCTTACAAAATGCTGGGAAATTTGTACGCTGCCGAAAGTTTGATCCTCATGGACAAAATTAATGAAGCGATTACGCATTTGAGGCTGCAGAATTTAGAAGACATCAGCACTATGATGCCGCCAGTTCTCATTCCATCTGAAGATGATGATACTGATAATAAAAATGAAGCTAAAAAAGGTACTTGATAATTTAAAACTCTAGTCTATATTATTAAGAGAATAAGAAATATTTTTTCTCAAGGATAGTCATACGATAAAATCGGTTTTTTTAGTTAAATTTAGTGTCATTGCAAAGGTCTTGATTTGAATTTGTGTCTTTTTCAAGATTTTATATTATTCTCAGCTATAGTCAATTTATTATTATAAGAATTTAGGCAGCATTCGAAAATGCTCGATCTCTAGATACATAATTAAGAAATGACCTTGTATCTCGTGAACTATTGACATTTTTAAAGATATAAGCTCACCCTGACATAACACTCACCGAGACCTTTCATTTGCGTACCCACATCAATTTTTCATATATTTATATATATTATATATATGTATATATGAAAAATATATCAAAATACATGTGGGTACTCAAATGAAAGCTCTTGACGAGTATAACATCGGGATGAGCTTACATTTTTGAAAACATCAATAGTTAAGAAAGTACAGTGCAATTTAACATAAGAAACGACCTTGTATCTTGTGAAATATTGACATTTTTAGAGATATAATCTCATCCTGACATTACATTCATTGAGACTTTTCATTTGAGTACCCACATCAATTTTTCATATATTTCATATATTTATATATATTGTATATATGAAAAATATATCAAAATGCATGTGGGTACTCAAATGAAAGCTCTTGATGAGTGTAACATCGGGATGAGCTTATATCTTTAAAAACGTTAATAGTTAAGAAAGTACAGTGCAATTTAACATAATTAAGAAACGACCTTGTATCTTGAGAACTATTGACATTTTTAAAGATATAAGCTCGTCCTGATGTTATACTCATCAGGAGCTTCCATTTGAATACCCACATGAATTTTTTATATATTAATATATGTTATGTATATGTATATATGAAAAATATATGAAAATGCATGTGGGTACTCAAATGAAAGCTCCTGATGAGTATAACATCGGGATGAGCTTATATCTTTAAAAATATCAATAGTTATGAAAATACAGTGCAATTTAACAAAATTCATTATTTAATAAAGCAAAATTTATTTATAATTCACAAGTCACGGCAGTCACATAGTGACTGCAAGGTTGTTAGTATTTTATAATTTATTTAATTTAATTGCAGAGTCATCATTATCAGCTTCGTGGTTTCCTAAAAGTTTGAACACCGCTAAAGGAATTTTGAGGTACAATCTCGCGGTCAGTTATGCGATACGCGGAGAGCTCGATAAGTCTGGCGAGACACTCAAACATGTATGGCTGTCGAAAGGCCCTGATTGCGATGTTCCTATTCATGTGATAATGCTTGCACTGTACATTGAACTTCAATTAGGTGAGATTTCAAACTCAATAATTATTCTTTTAATTAATAATCTAACTCTAATTAACTTTAAATTCATTTTAGGGCACGACGAAGTCGCTAGATCAATTGTAAAACAGCATTGTCCACAATACTGGGCCTAGTTGTTAACCTACTAAATATATTTTAAAATTTTGTAAATTAATTTGTTTAAAAAAAATAAAATTCAAAATTAATTTTTTTATAAATGTAAATTTGTTTATTAAAAAAATTATTTAAAAAATGTAAATAAATAAATTTCGTATAAATAATCTTAAAGGATAATTTAAATATATTATATCAAAGTCCTCTTTTTTTGAAAATATAACTACATTTAAAAGAACATAAGATGCAATTAAAAAGAGTATCAGCTGTTGCAGTATGCACGTCGGAAGTTATTGCGTGAGCAATGGACCTTAGGTTCTTTAGAGCGTATTTACAAATAACTTCTTCGAAGCAGCTGCTCCCACACATGCTGCAAAAATGAGCATTGTCCATATAATCTACCAGAGTCGCTGGAACAATTGACCCGTCATAGTAAATTTGTTTATTAACAACCACGCGAGCTGCTAGTTCCTTTAAACTCATTATATATGTCGTCTCTTCCGTAGCCTCAGGCTGTGGGGAAGGTGAGAAACATTTAGTGACGTTAAGAGTGTCTAGTTGCAGGTTTCTGAAGCTTCCTGGTAGACTTTTTAAATTATTCATTGATAAATCCAAATACTTTAGACGAGGTAGTACTCCAATACTTTCTGGCAAGGTTTCTAGTCTGTTGGACGATACGTTGAGAGTAACGAGGCCTTTTAATTTGCCCACTTGCTTTGGGAGGAATATCAGCTGTAATTAAAAAAGAATTCATTAATTTTTTATCATCTATGTTATTAAGAGAATAAGAAAAATTTTATGGACAGTGTATTTATATGATAAAATGGGTTTTTTAGTTGATTTTTGAATTTGGTATCGTTGGAAATGTCTGACCTGGAGTTATGCCTTTTCATGGCTTTATATCATTCTCACTAGTTAAATTAAGATGATAGGTATTTAGGCTGCATTCAAAAATTCTCTATCTCTAAATACATAATTAAGAAATGACCTTGAATCTTGAGAAATATTGACATTTTTAAAGATATAAGCTCATCCCGATGTTACACTCATCAAGACCTTTCATTTGAGTACCCACATCAATTTTTCATATATTTATATATATTATATATATGTATATATGAAAAATATTAGGGGTGTGCGAATATTCGAGTTTACGAATAATTCGCCTCGAATTCGAATCGAATTATTCGATTCGAATTTCGAATCGAATATTCGAATAATTCGAATCGTTCGAATAATTCGAATAATTCGAATCGTTCGAATAGCTCAAATAATTCAAACAGTCGTTTTCTGTTAATAAACTGATTAATTTTTGTGTAAAAATTAATTTGTTTTATTTTATTTGACTAAATAAAGTCTTCATAATTATTCGATAGTAAAGTCTGCTTATTATTTGTAATAAATATCTCTTGGTGTATTCGGACTCCCCGCCTCGGGGCACCTCGCTATTTTGACATTTTTCCGGAAAAATTCGATTTCTTTAATAAATGAGATCTACAGGCACGATAGATCAGACATTGAAAAAGTGTAAATATAGACTATGGAAATTCTATAGCTTTATCTCTAGCTAAGATTATTTAAATTAATTTATTTTTCTCTTAACTGAAATAAATTACGTCTATAGCTATATTACATTATAGTAATATTTACATAGCCCACATGAATTTTTTATGAATTTTATATATTCCACAAATATGGGAAATATCATATAGGTTTATAAAATATATGAAAAAATCGTGTGCGTACTCAAATGAAAGGTCTCGATGAGCGTAACAACAGGATGAGCTTATGACTTAAAAATGTCAAGAATTGAAGAATGACTTTGTATTTTGTCTACTGATGATATGTTTAACGAACGATACAAGCTCATCCTCGAGTTACACTTATCGAGATCTATCATTTAAATACTCACACGAATTTTTATATATTTTATATATTTCACAAATATGATACACAGTAAAAAATTTTGCGTCATTGCGTCAAAAAATTATGTGTTAAAAATTTTTGTGTTAAATATTTAACACTTTTATGTGTAAATTTAACATTAATTGTGTTAAATTAACACAGAAAAATGTTAAATTAACACAAAAAAGTGTAAAATATTTAACATAAAAATTTTTAACACAAAATTTTTTGACGCAATGACGCAAAATTTTTTACTGTGTAAATATCATATCTATAAAATCTTTTATTAAAAAGCTTATGCGACGTATTCATTGTTGTCGCTTTTCATTGCTACCTTTACACTCTTTCAATGTCTGAACCATCGTGTCGTAGATCTTATTTAAAATAAAATCGAATTTTCCCGGAGAAATGTCAAAATGACGAGGTGCCCCGAAACAGGGGGTCCGAATTCACCAAGAAATATTTATTACAAATATAATAAGCAGCCTTTACTATCAAATAATTATGAAGACTCCTTTAGTCAAATAAAATCAAACGAATTAATTTTTACATAAAAATTAGTTGGTTTATCGACAGAAAACGACTGTTTCAATTATTTAAAATATTCGAACTATTCGAATTATTCGAACTATTCGAATTATTCGAACTATTCGAATCATTCAAACTATTCGAATTATTCGAACTATTCGAATTATTCAAACTATTCGAATATTCGATTCGAATTTCGAATCGAATAGTACTATTCGATTCGATTCGATTCGAACACTATTCGCACACCCCTAAAAAATATATAAAAAATGCATGTGGGTACTCAAATGAAAGCTCTTGATGAGTGTAACATCGGGATGAGCTTATATATTTAAAAGCATCAATAGTTGAGAAAATACAGTGCAATTTAACATAATTGAGAAACGACCTTGTCACGAATGGAGTGAATGATGGGCGCAAGGATTATGAAATAGAATCTCAAATATCCGAACGTTATCACCTTGTCCGTTCGGGAGCTAAATTAAAAATTGCGTTGGAGTGTGGAGCGGTACACAAGCTCGAACGTTATCTCTAAGTGTTAACTTAGAGAGAGTAAGGATGATGGATCCTGCTGACTTCGGTCACGAGTAACCTATTCTATTGTTTAGTTGTAATTTTATTGTGTAGAGGAGATCTTATTTTATTTTAAAAATAAAAATGAAAGAATTAAGTTGTTTATTTCGCGTTTCAGATGCCATAAGGGCGTATACCGGCAAAAGGTCCTGGTGAAAAGCCATAAGGGTGTATAAAAAATTTTTTTTCGGGAATCGACGTAATTTTGTCCGAAATGTGGAGAAATGCTAAAAAAAATTTTTTACGCCCTTATGGCTTCCGGGACCCACCTCGGATGCCATGAGGGCGTATAATAAAAATTCTGTTTTTTTTTTTCCAAGTCCAAGAAAATTTTTAGTTAGACGAAAATTTTTTTTTCGCATTTCTGCACGTTTCATACAAAAATACGTTGATTCCCAAAAAAAAAATTTTTTTTATACGCCCTTATGGCTCCCGGGTCCCACCTCGGATGCCATAAGGGCGTATCAAAAAAATTTTTTTTTGAGAATCGACGTATTTTTGTATGAAACGTGCAGAAATGCAAAAAAAAAATTTTTTCTCCTAACTAAAAATTTTCTTGGACTTAAAAAAAAAACAGAATTTTTATTATATGCCCTTATGGCATCCGAGGTGGGTCCCGGGAGCCATAAGGGCGTATAAAAAAATTTTTTTTCGGTAATCGATGTATTTTCGTCCGAAATGTGCAAAAATGCAAAAAAAAAATTTATACGCCCTTATGGTTCCCGGGTGCCATAAGGGTGTATAATTTTTATACGCCCTTATGGCATCTGTAACGCGATTTGTTTGAATTTATTGAGAAAAACAGGTAAGAGTGTTACAAATTTGGGTTTACAAAACAGTTAATAAAGATAGAGATAAAAAAAGACCACAAACGTTAGAAAAATACTGTCTTAAAAATAGATAATGTTTTAGGCTTACCCTGGAAGTCTGCTCTTTAGTAGAGAGGCTCAAATTTAATGGGCCCTTTCACCTTCTATGGGTATTTTCACTATCGAATTACCGTATCTCGTGTATCACGGAGAAATTAAGTAATTTCTAATAATGAATTATTTTAAACTTCGCGACTTTACGCGGAAAATCTTAACTCTAATCAACGCTCTTCGGCGGAAAATAATCACTTCGCGATTCTCGCGGAAAACTCAACGCTCAACGGCGCAATAATAAAAATCGACGCTCAACGGCGGAAAATAATAAAAAGAAAGAAAAACGGAATATAACTATGGCAAATATCGGTGAATTTACCTCGTTAGTGCTACTAAATGTAACCTAACCACAAGCAAGGCACTGTCTCGTGTATCACGGAGTACTTTGTGCTTCCGAAGAATTTGATGCCCGGAGCTGATCGACGCGGAGCTAACCAGTGGTATCTTGGTCGAAATCGAACTGCTAGAAAATGATTTTCGGGCTGTATTTATATGGTTAGCAGCATCGGTGATTGCATGAGATTCATAGGTAAATTATTAAAAAAAAAACCGGAAAGGTAGTGAAGGGCATTTTTCCGAGCGTCATCGCGTTTTCTTATTCCCGGAAATCAAGGTACTTCTATGAGTAGTTTCAAATTTTACCTTGATTCCACAATTTAGAAAAGAAGATGATACTTTCACAGTATTACTAATTCGAAAGTAAGTAAACAAAGTTGTTAAAAATTTGAAAGGTATTGAAAATAAAGGTCCCGAAATTATAAAGAGTGTCATCGAATCGTGGGAAAGCTAAATCAGATTTCTCTTGTACATACTTCAAGGGTATGACAATTGTAAATTAAAAATAAAAAGTTACATATATTTAAAAGAAAAACAAAAATTTTAAATTTTAGCAGACGTCACAACCTCGTATCTTGAGAACTATTGATATTTTTGAAAATATAAGCTCATCCTGACATTCCACTTATCGAGACCTTTCATTTGAATACCCACATTAATTTTTCATATATTTCATATATTTATATATATTATATATATATGTATATATGAAAAATATATCAAAATGCATGTGGGTACTCAAATGAAAGCTCTTGATAAGTGTAACATCGTGATGAGCTTATATCTTTAAATGCATCATTAGTTGAGAGAATACAGTGCAATTTAATATAATTAAGGAACAACCTTGTATCTCGTGAACTATTGATATTTTTAAAGATATAAACTCACCCCGACATTACACTCATCGAAACCTTTCATTTGAGTACCCACATCAATTTTTCATATATTTATATCTATTATATATATATGTATATATGAAAAATATATGAAAATGCATGTGGGTACTCAAATGAAAGCTCTTGATGAGTGTAACATCGGAATGAGCTTATATCTTTAAAAACTTCAATAGTTAAAAAATTACAGTGCAATTTAACAAAATTCATTATTTAATAAAGCAAAATTTTATTTATTTATAGTTCATAAGCCACGGCGGTCACATAGTGTAAGGTTGCTAGTTTAAAATAAAAACTTTTTAAAAATACTTACATTATTATCACTTAAATCAAGCAACCGTAGAGTTTTAGTAATACTGGTCCCATTTAACCACAGCCATTTGTTTTTAATACTTTGATAATTATTGACAACTCCAGGAGTCTCTCCCAGTAGATTTGATGCTAAATTTAATTCCGTCAAACACGCAAAGACGTTTCCTAGTTCTTTAGGTATAGAGGAAATCGCGTTGTTGGATAAATTCAAAATTCTCAGACTTTGTAGACGTAACATTTGACGGTCGAAAGATTTCCTCCCGAGCCCAGAAACATGGAGCTCTTCAGTCGTCCTTGGAAAACCCTCAAGCACCGGGTACTCAGCCTTAGATCTAATAAATACCTTTTTCTTGGCAGTCGAAACAGGAAAGCTGTTGGTCTTGGAGTTTAAATCCTTCAGTTTTACGACAGTATCATCGCTCAATTTTTTATTGAAGCCTAGCTGCAGAGCTTTCAGAAAACTTTTTAATTGAAGTGCGTCATTGCTCTTGATGTTCAGATCAACAGGAGGTTCTTTAAATCTTATCGTACTTTTACCGTCGTTTATAAATTTTGTAAAAATATTTTCGATGTTATCGTCAATCTATAAATTTTAATTTTTATTAATTAAGTAGGATAATTAATAATTTTTCGAATTTTTTTAATAAATAAATTATGGCAAAAAAATGAGAAAAAAATATTGACACGTAGAAATTTAAAAAAAAATGTAAATGTTTTTTTTTTTTAAATAATTGTTCAGATAAAATTTGTTTATTACATAAAATTAAAAAATTATCAAGTGACTGCTAACTATGAAAATTAAAATAGCAGATACTTAATAATTGTTAGAATTTTTTTAAGAAATAAATCAGTGCAAAAAAAAATTTTTAAAAAAAATTGACATGTAGAAATTAAAAATACAATTTTTTAAAACAAATTTGTTTATTAAATAAAATTAAAAAATTATCCAATGATTGATAACTTTAATGTCATAAATTAAGTTGAAAATTGAAACAATAGAAATAAAAATAAATAAATAACATGACAATTAAGTTAGCCGACATGTAAAAATTTTTATAATTTTTTTTATGAAAAAAATTATCACAAAAAAATGAGAAAAAAAATTTTTATTTATTAAAAAACTTAAAAAACTTTAGATGAAATTTAAAAAAAATATTTTTTTCGTTCTAATCTAATAAATAAAAAAATTAGAAACGCTAACTGAATTTATGAAAATTAATTCAGCAGATATTTTATAATTTTAAGAATTTTTTTTACAAATAAATTATGTCAAAGAAAATGACAAAAAAATTGACATTTAGAAAATAAAAAAATGCAATTTTTTAGGAATAATTTTTCGGAGCAAATTTATTTACTAAAAAAAAGTTAAAAAATGGTCAAACGACTAACTTTAATGGTGTACAAATAACTTACCTTATATTTATTAATCATCTGATTACCACTCTGAGGTTTTGATTGTAAAAATATAAACAATTCATCTTTTTTACATTGTTTACCAATTGACAGACAAGATTGTTGTGATTTTTTACGCGTTACATTAGATCCCGCCAATAATCCTCGATGGTTAACCTCAACATTACACACTAGTTTCATTTTTATTTTATTTAGTGTTATTAATTATTAATTAACGGATTTGATCTTATAAGATAATACTGATAGGTTTTTAAAATATATATTGTAAAAAAATAAATTTTATGTAAATATACAAATGCAACGAGTTGATTTTCGTGGAGAAGTTTTTATTTTTTAAACACCAGAGAAATGGCAGTTTTTCATAACAGTGCTGCCACTTGGTGAGAATCACACGAAACAAAAACAGTTGTAAATAAAAACGTCATCTAGTACCAACAGTGAGAACACTCTATTAAAGTTGATAACAACAAATAAATTTTTTAGTTAAAAAATTAATAATTAATAACTATTGTTAATTGGTGAAAAAATAAATTTTTAGTGTCATTTGTCACTTTTTACTGGAAAATTTAATTATTGCCTGCTTTGGTGATTAAAAAACAATTTTATAATTGACAAACGTCATGGCTGTTGCTTTTAGTGAATCCAAAAATCACAGTGATCGTGAAAGGTATTTTTATAATTTTATAAATAGTATTACTTATTAAAAATTTATTTAATATATAAAATAATTGATTTTACTTGTAGTTAATAATTATGCTATGATTTATTTTTTTTAAGTACTTTTTTGCTTCCATATGTTTTTATAACCTCAATGACTGATGTTGAGTTAAGTTTTGGATATCTGATAATTTTATGAAAATTAAGTTACTCGACATTTAAAAACTTGTGGAATTTTTTTTTTATTGAAAAAAATATTACCAAAAAATTTTCATTTGTTAAAAACTTAAAAAACTATCAGTGCAATTCTTTAAAAATATTTTTTAGTTCTAATTTAATAAATAAAAAAATTAAAAACGTCGGCTAACTTTAATTGCATGGTAATTTTTATAAAAAATTAATTATTAAAAAAAAAATATTATTTTATTTTTTAAATCGCACTTATACTTATTTTTAATGCCTAAGTACATGCGAAATTTTATAACTAATTTTTTTTTAGTCATGAAAATCAAAAAATTGTCAGATTTTAATTAATTTCAGTATCAATAGTTTATTTTAACATAATTATTCTACATATTTAAATAAAAAAAACTTTTTTAAATAAATAATTTCGATAATAATCTAAGCATAATTTTTTTTTTTTATAATACTAATAATTTAAACTTATAAAGTAAATGAAATTGATTTAATTCAATTTAATTTAAATTTAATTCTATTGAAATATTAATACTCTTTTTATTTTATTTTTATTTCTTCTTTCACTTATAATTTAATTTAATTGATGTTAATCTAATGTATAAAGCCGATTGGCGTTTGAAGAAATAAATAAAAAAAAATAATTATTTTTCACAGGTGGGTCTGTATTTATCCACTGTACATAAACAGTAAAAAATCTCGCGCAGAGGGACGTAAGCTGCCAAAGTCAAAATGTGTTGAGAATCCAACTCATCAGGAGATCAGAGACGTCCTTTTGGCAGCTGGATTGAAAGTTGGTGTAGAAAACAAATTACATCCCAAAGAGCGAAGCAAAGAATTGCTGTACCGAGGACGTATCCGTGTGCAATTGAAAAATGATGATGGCACGCCAGTTAACCCTGATTACTCTACCCGAGACTCGCTGATGAGTTACGTTGGGAAAAGCATCCCCAATCTGAAAACACGCCAGGGTAAACAGAGCTCTAGTGAACCTCAGCAGTCTTCCTCGACGGCTAAAAAAGGCAAAGGCAAAGGCCGTAGATAAATTGTTAATTTTTTTTTCGAATATTTAATTATCAATAAGCAAGACTATTTTTTATTGTAATTAATGTCAATACTAAATATTATGAATATAATTTACAAAATGAATATCACGAAATTTTTATTCTTGTAGAATATTATTATTACTTCCTAATTAAAAAATTTTTCATTTTTCATTATTGGTAAGTATATATTTTTATGAAACTGAAATTAAAAGACATTGGTCAATTTTGAAGTATTTTTAATTTTATAATTTATTAATATATTTTTAGTAAATTTAGCCATGAATCCCGATCCGAAAATTCTTTTGCAAAATTTCTAAATTGTTATTATTACTTCTTCACCATAATAATTTTATCGGTATGAGGTCTCATACCATCAGAGAAAATTCAGGTGAAATTTAACAATTAAAATTCAAAGAGAGATTTATTTACTTAGTGACACTTTTTTCGGTAACCGAAAAATTTCCGAGTTATTTTTTCGGTTACCGAAAAAAGTGTCACTGAGTAAATAAATCTTTCTTTGAATTTTAATTGTTAAATTTCACCTGAATTTTCTCTGATGGTATGAGACCTCATACCGATAAAATTATTATGGTGAAGAAGTAATAATAACAATTTAGAAATTCTGCAAAAGAATTTTCGGATCGGGATTCATGGCTTAATTTACAAAAAAAAAATTAATTTAAAAACTACCGATCTTCACATCATTCATTAATTTAACTTATTTATAATTTATTATAAAAAAATTTTTTATTTATTTATTTATTATTTGTTTATTTTTTATTTATTTATTTATCATTTATTTATTTATTTATTAATTTTAACAAATTATAAGTGATATTTTTTTTTTTATACATTTTAGTATCAATTTATTTGTAGAAGAAACTAAAAATTTTTAAATGTCTCTTTTAGTTTCATATTTTTATTTTTAAAATTGTTTCCTTAATTATGAAAATTAAATTAGCCGACATTTAAGAATTTTTAGAAGTTTTTTTTATTGAAAAAGTTATTGCAAAAAAATAAAAAACAATTTTCCATTTGTAAAAAACTTGAAAAACTAAGTGAAATTTTTATAAAATAATTTTTATTTTATAATTTAATTATTGACAAAAAAATTAAAAACATCGGCTAACTTTGGTATTATTCCTCAATTTTATTGTGAAATAAATTAATTTCAATATTAAATCATGAAACAAAAAAAAATAAATAAATTTTATTAAATATTTGTGAATAAAATAATTAATTTTATAAAATATAATCAAAAAATCATATCTAATAATTTCATAATATTTATTTAAAAATTTTCAATAATACATTCAATATTTTATAAATATAATATAGGGTGCTAGAACATGGTACAATATTTTATATGAAATAGCGCTTAATAAATTAATTTCTTATATAATATTATCTTAATTAATTAATAAATTAATTTAATTCGATCAAAACTAACAATTAAAACAAGCGAACAAAAATTTAAGCGCTGAAACTCGTTTAAATTTTACGCGCCAAAATTTTTCAAATGTTAGTTCGCCTTTTACCCGCTAGAGTCGTGAATTCGAGTTCGTATAAATTTAACGGCTACTCATCCTCTCGCCAGTTCGCGCTTTTTTTGATAAAAATAAACTCTGATAATTAATAAATGAATAAATATGTTATATTTAATAAATATAAATAATAAATAATGAAAAAGTAAAATGATATTACAATTTAGAGCCTCGTTTGATAATTCTGCGGTTATACAACGGTCGTATAACCCTTCTTGACCTTTCGGTACTGTCAGAATTTTGCTCACCACCCACCTGACCCGTTACAGTTTCTTCAACTATCACTACAGGCATAGGATTATCATTTTTCTGAGTCGATGACACTACAGTTTCATCATTAGACGATCCAAGTGAAGTTAATGCTATTGGAGTGGTATTTTCTTGATTCCGGGAATTGTCAGTCGAAGAGGGATTTGCCGCCCCAACCATGTCATTGAACGGGGAATAATTACTGACACTCTGGGAGTTGCTTTGAAGTTGAAGTCTTTGTAGCAGAGGCTGCATCATAAGATTCTGGTTTGTCAGATATCTTTCCAGCTCCAATAAATCATTCATCGACATTGATTGCAAGTAAGTACTGTCGAGTTGATAATTATTGTTATTATTGTAATTATTATTACTATTTGTACTCGCGTATAATGACTGCATATAGTTATTGTTATTAAATGGAATCATTGCGTTTAAATATCCGTTTGTCGAAAATGTATTGTAATTGTATCCATTGATTTTATTTCTGTAGGGTTGATTTTCCATCATTGAATTGTAGTAATTTCTGCCCATCATTTCTTCCATCTATTGATAATTAAATTCATTAGTAATGTATCATAATACTAGCTTTCAGTCTATCGCTTCGCTAAGTTTGATTTTAAAATATGAAAATTAAGTTAGCCGACATTTAAAAATTTTTATTATTTTTTTTACTGAAAATTTCATTTGTAATAAACTTGGAAAACTTTAAGTGCAATTTTTAAAAAATATTTTTTTGTTCTAATTGAATAATTAAAAAAAATCAAATAATTAAAAACGTCGGCTAACTTTATTATTATTTATAAATTTGTTTGTTTTTTAGTAAAATAATTTTTTAATTTTATATCAATATTTATCCGCAATTATTTTCTTAAAGAATTTTGTAGGTTTGTAATTTTTTTATTTTATAAAAAATTCTAGTTTTGTATATAGACATTTCTAGAATCGTGATAAAAATTCTATTCAACTTAAAAAATATCTAATTAGTTAATCTATGAACGAAAATTAAGTTAGCCGACATTTAAAAATTAAAAAAAATTTTTTATTGAAAAAAAAAAAGAAAAAAAATTGTCATTTGTTAAAAACTTGAAAAACTGTAAGTGCAATTTTTAAAAAATATTATTTTGTTCTAATTTAATTATTAAAAGAAAAATCAAAAAATTAAAAACGTCGGCTAACTTTAGTATTATAATCTATGATATACTTTTTACGGTTCATTAATTTAAATAAAATTACAAAAGAAGCAATATGTAATGAAATATTGTTATTTTCTTAACTAACAAAATTTACTTCTATTAGTTTCATAATTTTGTTCGGTCAATCAAGTCTCAAAAACATCTCTTCATTTATCAGCATAGATATAGATTATTAAAATTGTCATATTGTACTTCAGGACCAAACTTTTAATATCTTCACTTTAAAAATTTTACATATTAAAATTTACGATATTAAAATAAAAAGACCCAGTTATTGACACTGGCTTAGTATTGACACTTGCAATTTTATTTTAATAAAAAAAAAAAACAGATTAGCTCTAATAAATTAATAAATATAATTTTTGAATTATGAATTTTAAGAAAATTAATCTTTTAAGAACATTTAATTTTTTTTAATTAGAATAAAATTTCCAGTGTCAATAACTGGGTCTTTTATCTTATATCATAAAAATTTGTATATCGGCTACTTTTACACGCATTTTTAAGACATAGCATCGTAAATTTTGAAACGTAAAATTATTAAAGTGAAGATATTAAAAGTTTGGTCTTGAATTACGAAGTAACAATTGTAATTTTTCCAACAATTTTTTTCCGTGTATATATTTAGTTTATTTTAAAACCCATAAAAATGCTTGCTTAGTTTTGACTTGACATTTAAATTAAAGTTACAAAATGATTAATTATTTAAATTTTATACCATATTATTAAATTAGATTAATTTTCATCAAAAATAATACCCAAATTATTTTATTTTTATTTCAAATAAATGACAATCGAAAAGAATGAATTTTAATTAAAACTTATTATTTGCTAAATAAAAAAAAAGAAGCAAAAATTAACAATTAACGCGCTGCATTTTTTAAAATATTTCGTGTATTAATTTACTAATTTTTTAAATTACATATTAAAAAAAAAACGTCTTTTCATTTCTTACTATGGATAGATTTTTCAATTAAATAAAATATTTACATATTTTATAACTAAAATTAGAGTACTTACGTATTTAGCACTCATCGCGTCATAAGGTGAAGTAGTTTGTTGTAGATTAGTTCCAAAAGAAGAATACTGAGGTGAATAAAGCTGATTATTGCCTTGGTATAGACGATTGTGAAACGAAGTATAAGATGGTGGTGTTGAGCCGCGTAATGGCTGTTTGGTATGGTAGTTCGGAATGTAGCTGTGGTGCAAGGGCTTTGGATAATCGTAACGTGGTTCTAGGTACTCAGGAGGCCGAGGAGTTAGTTTGTACTTCTCACAAGGGTCTTCTATTGGCGGCTCCGTTACCAGATTACAGTCATCGTCTACCTCATCGCACTCCAGCTCATCAATTATTTTTGTTTCAACCGTCGGCTCTGTTGACGTTGATGTTGTTGTTGTTGGATCGCATTTAGATTTTACAATCGGTATCCGTTTTGCAGGACCTCCACTCAAAAAGTATTGGGCTATGCGACACATGTCGTCTTCAAAAATTGATATTTATTTATTTATTTAGTAAATTGATATGATCTGTTATTAGTAACTGATAATTTTATGAAATAGATGAAAAATACTTTTCGTTAGTTAAAATAATTCTTACAAGAGCCAATACGCCGAGAATTCTGATCTCTGCATCTAGATGGACGGTCGGGTAATCCTCGTTTACAATTTATCAAATCGAAATTCAATAAATGGGCTTTTCTTTTCATTCGATCGAAACATTCTCCTTCTTAAAATTATTAATTGTTAATTTTTTTTTTTTTTAATTTAATTGATATTAATTATTAAAATTAATATTAATTAATATTAATAAATAATATTAATAATATTAATAATATTAATAAATAATATTAATAAATAATATTAATAAATAATATTAATAATATTAATATTAATATTAAGTAATATTAATATTAATATTTACCTTGATCATTATCATTTTCGATGTAGCATTCACATGAATTGTCTACATAAGATCCAGTTCCACCGCAATAATTACAGAGCTCAGTACATTTTCTTGAATTTATAGTATCTATTTGATTGTACTCACCGTAAACTGAAATAAATTTAATAGAAGACTTATATTTATTTGAGAAAATATTTTGTTTCTTAAATTAATAATTAATCATTTAATTTTTCATCAATATAATAAATAAAAATTTTCCAGAGTCGGGATTATTTTATGAAGTAATAATGAGTTACAATTAATTAGATAGATTTAACATAACAATATTTCAAAGTGTGTTTAATATTTTACTCCAAGATCGGGATTTTTAATTAATAATAATAATAATTATTATTTTAAGCTTGTTATTCGATCCAATTCTTTGAAGAATGTTAAATTTTTTATTATTATTCTTTTACCATAATATTTTTCGGTATGAGGTACCATCAGAAAATTCTTAAGTGAAATTACAACAATGAAAATTTATTCGACAGTTTTTGTAAAAAAATGTGTACAGAATTTGGAGGAACTTAATTACTGATTAGTTAAATTTCCATCAATTTTTTAGTCTCATAATTTATTTTTAATTTACATATTATTTCTTTACATTTTTGTTAAAGAAATAGATAAAAATCCCTGAAGTAGAAATAATTGTTTTTGATACTAACGAATTAGTATTAATTAAATTTTTTCATTTAAAAAACCTAATTTTAAATTTGTTAATCTGTAACCATTCACGTAAACTTTTTAAAATAAATTTTATAATGCTTACAACGTGAATTCTGGCCAGTTTAATGTATAAAATATTATTTTGGGTTGCAGTTAACTAGTCAGATTAACAATACTCCGTTAATCTAAAAAATATTATAAAGTTAAAAATCTTTAGTGATATAATTTAAAATTTTGATACGAATTTTTAACTATAGAAAATAAAAATCGTTAAATTGGAAAACGTCACGGTTACTTTTACAATGATTAGATTAACATACTAACGAAAATTTTAACTCCGAATAAACAAACAGACCAATCATAATTTATCCGAAAGTTTTAAAAAGAGAAACAAAAGTAAAAAATAGTTGATTGAATTGATTAGAATCTAAAATTTTTGATTAATTTATAAAAATACTATTTTTAATGAATTAAACAATCGAGCGATCCATTAAAATAATTAAAGCAGTTATGAAATTAGAGGCTTTTAAAGATTTTTAAGTACTTCTGTATGGATCAGTATGCTCGAGTATCTATTATACCCGAGTATGTATTTTGGGTTTTATTTTATTCAACCTACTGCACTTTACAAACTTTAATTACATAGGAATTTTATATTTTTTCTTGTAATATATTTTAGAAACTCAAAAAGCGACCCGAAATTAAAAGAACTTAAAAACTACATGAATAAATTTTATAAATGATAAAAAATATTAAAGATGATCGCTCAATAAGTATTTATTAAATTAAAAACAATAACCTGTATAAAATGAAAGAAATAACACCACAAATGGAAACTCCATAATTAATTAATTGAAATAAAGAGATAAGAAATAAGAAATGAGAGATTTTCAGGGATTTTGCTAGTTTAGAATATTGTCGGTCTAACAAGTTAACCGATACCCAATTAATTTAATTAAATTTAATAATTTTATCAGTAAATATTTATAAAAAGAATACAATTTATTATCTCAAAAAGTATCATTTTAATTTAGTCAATTTTTCTTATATTATAATTAACTTAGAATTGAATTGCAAGCACATAAATTTCCCGAAAGGCTCAAAAAAATTCAAGCTTATCACAAATATATAAAAAATTAATAAGTAATCTGTAAATAAAAAAATAACTGCATCAACTGACAGTTTTATACGAGTAGTATAATTAATTAAATCTAATTATATTTGCTTATTTTCATAATCACAGAAAAACTTATTTATTTTCCTTTGATACTTAAATCATACATTATTTTTGATAAATTTATGTGTTTTTTTCAATGAATTATTCTCTTATTATTTTCTCTTATAATTTTACTTATAGACGCAGATATTACTTTATGTATTATACCCAAGTATGTATTTTGGGTTTAATTTTATTTAAACAACTGCACTTTAGAAACTTTAATTACGTAGGAATTTTATAGTTTATCTTGTAATATATTTTAGAAACTAAAAAAGCAACCCGAAATTAAAAGAACTCAATATTACATGAATAAATTTTATAAATGATAAAAAATATTAAAGATGATCGCTCAATAAGTATTTATTAAATTAAAAACAATAACCTGTATAAAATAAAAAAAACAACACCACAAGTGAAATCTCCATGATTAATTAATTAAAATAAAATAAATTACGTAAATGTATTCTAGACAAAAAGTACAAGTAAGACTGATTTATCAACGACTGACCTGTTGATTTATAGCTGCGGTTTGAGCTCGCTGATGTTGCAGTTTATAATAATTATAATTAATTTAACAGTTAATAAAATAAAACAATTGTCTTCTACTTAACGTAATTTTAAATTCACTATAGTGTAGGAAGTATTGGTAAGCATAAATAAATTGAGTAATTAACAGTTCCGATTAATTAGTTGTTCAGCAAATTCTGTCTGCCTATTGTCGGTGATTCGGAAAAAAAATTATAAATAAATTACTGTTTACAATTTATTATTAAAATAAAATAACAGTTTGTGTAACAATATTATTTTGCTGAGCAAAATTTTAGTTTGAATTTGAATATTTAATTAAGTTATAAAATTAAACGGAAATAAAATTGGTAAAGTTTCTATTTAATTGTGCACAACTAGGTCACGTCTTTTATTTTATTACCATTAAAAATTAAAAATACATTTTTTTTTTATTAAGCTTTTATTCACTTTATAATTTCATATTCAGTAAAAATATTCATAGACGGAACTTTCTGAATTTGATGCGTGCCTGATAAATGCGAGCCGGCAGCGAACGTTGTTGTTATCAATATACTATGTTTTTTTTGTTCCGTTTATTTATTTTGTCATTTAACTCACGTAGAATAACATCGCTCGCTATTATCCTGTAATTACGTGACCCCAATACCCAAATCACGTGAAATAATTCACAATATACACGTCTAATTTTATACCTTTATAAACACAAACAATTAAATTACTAATTTAAAGTTATTTGTCAATTCCAATTAAAAAGTTTTAATAACTAACTTTACGATTCAATTTCCTATTTTTTACTAGTTGGATTATTATTCTGTTCATTGGAAAATATCATTTCAATTTGTATTATTACGGGGTATTGAATTTTAGTTTAAAATATTAGTAATTTCATAAAGCTTCAATATAATCGAATCAATAATTCAAAATATCTCTACAGTTCTTATTGAAAATTGTCAATTACTAAATTGGATGCATACAATATTTAATAAATTGAATATTAAATTATAACTAGTCAAAAATCTACAATTTTAGTTATTAATTTGATAAAAAGTTTAAATCTGAGTGTTGTATAGATATTAGATTCTTTTTCATAAATTAATGTAAATTGTTTACATGGAAGCTACTTTTTATTAATAATTTTTTTTCTTCATAAATTGATGAATTTAAATTAAAAAATGAAAAACAAGTTATTTGCATAATATATTAAATTAAAAAAAAAAAAAATTAGATAAATTATAATTGTTTAAAAAGGAGATATAATATATTAATAATTTGTTTTTTCTTTAATATATTTTTCACCAAAAAATTTGTGAATTAGACCTGAAACATAAAAAAAATTACATTTTAACAATAAATCTAATTTAAAAATAAAAAATATATCTATTAATCTTAAAGATTTTCGTAGTGAATTTTTTACGATCATTTCAGTATATTTTGTTTGAAAAAATATTAAAAAAATTTTCAAATTTATAAAAGAAGTTATTACGACCTTTATTAATACAATTTTTCATAAAAAGCTTTCAAATGATCAGCAGGCATCTAATATTTTTTGAAATTTCTATATTGAATCAATGACTGAAAAAATATTCTCGAAAATTCTCACTTAAAATGTTTTTTAAATTTTCATGTCGAATTTTTTTATTAAATTTTTTTCATGATGATTTTATACGTGTAAAAATCAAAAAAAAATTTCATATACCAGTTAATTTAAGAATCATACATTTAAAATGAATCTTACCTACATTTTATCCAATTAATTTTTCTAAAAAAATTTATCAGACTTGTCCAACACTTTTAAAATTGAAAACTAAAAAAAATAATTTTTGTCAAAGATATTATTTATTTATTGAATTTAAATGCCAAGGCATAAAGCCAAATAGCAAGAAGTAAATACATAGAATTTTGTTTCACATAAGTAATAAAATTAAGATTAGAAGTATTAGCTTAAGTATAAAAAATTTGTTTTATTTATAAATAATATAATTGAAATTTGAAGTATATATCTTAAGTAAATAAAAGAATTTAGTACATTTAGAAAGAGTAGCATGGTTACAATTTTAAATATCTTAATATATACATTTTTACACTTAACCAGTATTTCTCAGTAATTTAAATAGAAATCTATCTAATCTAATTTTTAAAGAAAGTCGAATAATAGCTTAGATTTAAATGATTCAAATCTAAGAGAATTTTCATTATAATGATTAGGAAAAGAGATTTAGAAGATTCAAAATGGCTCAAAGCGATTAAAAAAGATTCAACTTGACAAATATATAGATATACATTTTGCATGCATTGAATCGTTAAAATTTTTTTTATTTTTTTTTAACAAAA
Source organism: Cotesia glomerata (assembly GCF_020080835.1). Lineage (NCBI taxonomy): Eukaryota > Metazoa > Arthropoda > Insecta > Hymenoptera > Braconidae > Cotesia > Cotesia glomerata. The sequence goes on from NC_058162.1 coordinate 3,381,255, forward strand.
GCAAAACCAATCAAAAAAGGATGAATTTAAAAATTAATACGCATGCGCGGACAGTTAATTAATCTGAAATAAGAATCAGCGAATTAAATGAGTAACAATAAAAAATTATTAAACAGTGATAAAAGAATAAAAGCGTAGAAAAATAATCTTGAAACTGTCGAGTTCTGCGCTCCTAATACTCGAGTCTCGTAAAAAGTCTCGAGCCTACCTCAACGGGATCAAGCGCGTCCCGTGTGTATAACGTACAAGTTCGGTAACAAATAATCGATAATCAAGAAATGAGACTCTAGAGATTATCGACTATCGATATGTGCGATGTATAGGATATCTGTGACGGATGTTGCAGATGTTGAAGACATAAAGTTAGAGTTTCTTCCAGTAAATTGCAGCATCGCAACATCTTATCAAAAGTAAATTATGTACAAATAATTAACTGCGTCAGAGATTTGTAGATTCAGTAATAATTGAATATTATATATTATGTAAATATATATAAAGGAGGTAGTACAAGAAATATAGCATAAATATAACTATACTAGCGCAAGAAGCGATATGATACTATGTACTAAATACTGAATCGCTAAGGGAATAGTTAATCAACTGTACTGGCTGTATATGTACTCGATCTAATCATTACAGTACAAATTATAAAAACTTGACTAAACTCATATAAGTATGCTGTACCTATATAAATATACACGTAATGCCTTATAAATGCCTTATAAATGTACACGTATTGCCTTATAAATGCAAACTATAGTTTGAACATCATATATATATTATGTCCGAACTTATGTTCGTTATAATGTATATATAGAAGATCAATGGCTAATGGGCTGCTTGTAAGTTGAGTCGCTTTTTGGTATATGTATATATGGCTTACATTTTGTATGACTTCGGTATTATATATCTTATGCTGTAAGTTAAGTTAGTATCACATCAAGTGCACCAAAATCTGACGAATAAGAATTTATTTGAAATGTAATTGTGATTAATGGATAATCATCAATAAATGAAACTAAAATTAATAGAAATAAAAAAATTTATATAATTTTTCAAACGAATAAATTATTATGAAGAAAATTAAATGAAAAAAAATCCACAATCTGGAAATTGTGATTGTAAATTTAGAAAATAATTTTTTATACGGTTCAATTCCAGTTTAATAAATGATAGTATAATCAGGATCACAGGTAATTGGAAACAGTTGGCTGTTAAGTTTGTTAGTACGCACATGGTTGAAAGGCTTATTTTTATTTATTAATCGTTTATAGTGTGTTATAAATGAGGAGCTGATTTTCAAAAGGGTATCTTTTCGTATTTTAAATGAGCAGTTTTTTGAACTTTTAAATATTAATTACTTCGAGAATTATAAAGATTTCTACAGCTAAATTAAAAAAGTTCAATAAATATATTTATAATTGAAAATAACCAGTTTTTTGTCTCGATAAATCAAAAATGAAAAGATACCCTTTTGAAACTCAACTCCTCAAATATTGTTGTGTTTATCAAATTATCAATTGGTAATCACAATGATAATTATACTAAAAAAAGATCGTGTATGTATTTATTTTAATTTGATGATCATTTAGATATTGTTGAGAGCTTTATAAAGTTTTAAGAATAAAGACGAAACGTTGCAAATCAATCAATCAATGATTGTTTAAGTTGATTGAACTATGTTTTCTAATTCCCCGTGATCTTGTTCGTATAGCTATTAAGAAAATAATTTTTAACTTCCCGCTAAGAAAATCTCAAATTTTCAAAAATCGGGAAGTTATTGGTTTTACCCCGTTTTACAAAAATCGAGTTTTCATCAGATCTCGACGTTTGAAGGTCACAGGAAACTTCCCTGACTATCCCCGCGAGGGTGTCACTATGTCCGTATGAATGTATGTATGTGTGTGTGTGTGTGTGTGTATTTTTTTTTTGTTTTAAGGGGGGGGGGGGAATCCTTTTTACGGATTCTAGGCATAGTTGTTTGGCCTGGATATGTGGCGACTCGACGCAGTGTCATACTAAAACTCGACGCTAGCGCCCCTACCCACTAAACCCTAAATCCCTTTTCCTCTTTCCCCTAATCCCTCATGGAAACCGCCGTTAGGCATTACTTCGTGAGGGGAGGATCTAGCTACTGCTCTTTCTTCTGGTAGCTAAGGTGTTATTTTACCTTTCTTCTAGTTGTTGTCATTTGCTCTTCTTCTTTCGATGGAACGCAAGTCTATGAGGACTTCTGTTGCAAATGTGCTGATGGCGTTCCAGGAGGCTCTTGATGACAACATTGCTTCTACTATCGGCTCTGGTTGGATTTTCTTCTTTAGGATCATCTCGCTGTGGGTAAAATCGTGGGCACTCAAAGAAAACGTGCTCCGCGTCTTCATTGATTCCTGGGCAGGATGGGCACTCCGGTGAATCATCATGCTTGAAGCGGGGAAGATACGTCCGAAAACATCCATGTCCTGACAACAACTGCGTCAGATAGTAATTGACCTCGCCATGACTTCGGTTTAGCCAAACGTCGATCTTCGGTATGAGACGGTGTGTCCATCTCCCTGTTGTCGCGGCGTCCCACTGCGATTGCCATCGTGCGATGCTGTTCTGCCGTTCTTTAGCTCTGTGTGTGTGTGTGTGTGTGTGTGTGTGTGTGTGTGTGTGTAAACCTCTCATAACTTTTGAATGGCTTGACCGATTCGATCGCGGTTGGCGCCATTCGAAAGGGCTTGTCGAAACTTAGTTTTTATATATAATTTGGACCGATTCGGACCAATAGATTTCGAGAAATCTAAAAAAAACTGTAAAAAAAAATTTTTTCAAAAGTGGTTTTTTTAGAATAACTTTCGAGCGGCTTTATCGATCAACTCAAAAAACTAATCAGCTCTTAACCTTGAAAAACCACATCGATCGCCGCTAATCCGGTCAAAATCGGTTGATTCATTCGAGAGATATCGTGCAGGAAAGAAAACCCAAAAAAGTGTTTTTTCGGAATTACTCCAAAATTTCTCGTTTGATCAATTTAAACATAAAGATTTTTTAAAAGATTTAAATAATTGCATCGAATACCGCCAACCGCGTGAAAATCGGTTCATTTATTCAAAAGTTATTGCGGTTTGAAAACTCAAAAAATAGTGTTTTATCAAACTTTTATTAGACTTCTAATCTCGAAGAGCTCAAAAGCATAGAAATGTTATCTGTTTGAGCTCGGAGAACTCAAAACAACACATAAGCTGTATTTTTGAGCTCGAAGAGCGCTTAAAAACGGCATAAGTGCAATTTTAAGCATCCAGGTATGGAATTAGCGGGAAGTTGCAGGGATGGCCTTCAGGGTCAACCGTTTTCCTAATTTTTTTGTACTGATTTAATGTCAAAAAAAAGATGTCTGTTGATCCATAAGTATCATTAATTATTATGTATTGACATTTCATTTTGATAAATTACTCGATAAAAATTGAAATAAAATTTTTGACGATTTTGATGACACATTGTCGTTATACTAGCGAATTCAAGAAGAAAAAGGTTCGACTTTGGAAATTTTTCATTACTCTTTGATCTGATGGTTTGATAACTTTCTTTTTTTAATTCCAGAGATTGCAGAGAATATGTCATAGTAGAGCTTGCGCTTACGATATTTTTCCGAATTTATCAGCTATCAAAAGAATACTTTCGGCTTTGATAATCAATATCCCGTGAACCAATCAACGCAGAGACATTTAAAGAACTTTTTTTTTTATTACACAGTCCTTTTGAGATACTAGTATTGTTCTTTTGATAAAAAAATTTTTCGGTAATTCATCAGAAATTTTAAAATGGATTTTGTTTTAGTGTAGTTAATAATAAGTTATAATTAATATTATAAAAAAAATTTTTTTTAACGCAAAGTTATTATTAAGAACATTCTTTATAGATTAATTTAAAAAACTATGAATTATGTTTAATGATTTCTTAGTAGTAATTCATTTGTTGAAAAAACCTAAAATATCAAAGAATTGATATTATATATCGAAAATTGGCCTTTATATTGAAAATTTTCAATGTTGATCATTTTTTTTATAGAAAATGACGATCAAGAACAATGAGAGGCTGCGGAAGGACCAAAATTAGGAGCAACATACCCAAATAATCGCAGTTCAAGATTCAGCGATGGTAAGTCATAAATAATTCAATATTTTTTGCAGTCCAGATTACTTTTTATTACAAAAAAAAAAAAAAAAAAAAAAAATTAGAGGCATAAATATTATTGAGGATTTCAGATTTATCGAGTGTTTTATTTTAATAAATATAATATATTTATAGTCATATTGATAAACATATATACATACACATATGTGATGAGACAAGTAGAGCGGAAATCCGTCGTGCTAACACATTTATGCACACACGAACACTTGAATCTCTGTCTCTGTCTGTCAGCGACTGGAACCACACATATTTATCTCTTTCGACTTCTCACACCAATACATAGGTGTCAATTGAATAGTACGTAATCGCTTGTCACGAGTAATCAGTTTATTGATTTCGATTTGACAGAATCTCAATGAAGTGGATATTCATGTTTAAAAACAGAGTATTGAAGCATTTTAAATTCACAACACGTGTATTAAATCAAATTTCAACCATTGATTCCAACATCCAACACCAGCATGCCTAGTGATTAAATAATTTGGTCTAGTCGTGATTTTTTACCAGCGGGGCAATATAATATAAATCCATCTTTTTTAGTTTTATTCATTTTTTGGAATCAATATTCAGAATTTAGACTTAACAGGTGACTCGCTCTAAAATATCGATCAGTTATTAATCAACACGCCCATAAATAGCTGGGAAATTCGATAAATGATGGATAATAAATGATAAATGATAATGGATCGTCTAAAAGGGAATCGAAATCAAACCACCAGCGATAGGAATCTTGTTGGGTTATTGTTCATATGTGTAATGCTCCGTTGAATGCAGTTTGACCTTCATTATGGTTTAGTTAAGAGTATTCATCCCTCTATGTGCACACTCACACTGCACACATCCCGCGGCATTGTGCTACGCATATTGAAGGATTTGAACACGTACGAAGGATGTCATGCAATGATGGGACACGCGGTTACACGGGTATCATTAACCGGAGATCGGATTTCCCTGTCGAATAGGCAATCAGCCACGTCAAATCCCGTTAATATCATTTTCATCCATACATATAGTTATTGTTATTTTATTATACAACGTTACCTTATCTTAATTATAAATTAATCTTTCTGATCGCCTATTCATTATTTTAATTAACATCTACTTAATTTCACACTTCGATTACAAAACATTATATTCTAAAGCTTGGTCGGTCTCCATTGTTGGTACTTTATTTTCTATAATAATTTTTGCAAATTTAGAATCAAGCTTTAGGAAATTTTCCTAGGTTTAACTAAATTTTACTTGATTCATCTATTTTTCTTCTTGATTCAAGACCATGAAACTCTTTGAAATAATTATCTTAGTTCAAGAATTTTTTTCTTAAATAAATTGAATTTCTTTTTCCGTGTAAAATTTCTTTAAGAAGATCCACGAAGTAGTCAAATTTTTAAAACTTCCTGAAAATTTGTAAATTCAATCTATGTAGCCTAATAATTAATAAAATAATTAAAAAATAGTAGGTTTCCGAGATATTTAATGAAATAATTCGGTTTTAAAATTGTAATTTTTACATGTAAAATGGAGATTCCACCAGTCGTGTATTTGGTTAAGAATTTAATGCAATTAACGATTTTAAAAAAATTTTATTTTCATTGAATTTGATTAAAAAAATAATAAGCTTTCGATTAAAACAATAAAAAAGTAGCTTTCCGAACGTATTACGGAGATATTTTATATTTTTTATGAAAAATCACAAGGAACTTCCGTTCTTTAAAGTCTTGTATTTGACTTGGCAACATCGCTTGCGCAGTTACCCGGGGCATAAGTAACCGCGGTTTTTAGATGCTAGAAGATCTTAGTCATTTTAGTTAGACAGTAAACATAAATAAATTTTAAGGTTAGGGAACTCTTGCGGTGTTGTCAAGTGTATACCGGTAATTCAGAGTGCTATATTTTTTATTAGTCAATTAAATGTTAATAATTAATTAATGAGTACATTTTTCGGAAATTTCCTCAAAAATGTTATTAATTAATTTAAAAATCAATTTTAAGATGCATAACGAAAGTATTTTTACGTATTATTTTTAACTTCCCGCGAAGAAAATCGAAGATTTTCAAAATTCGGGAAGTTATTGGTTTCACCCCGTTTTGCGAAAATTGAGTTTTCATCAGATCTCGACATTTTAAGGTCACAGGAAGCTTTCCTGACTATTCCCGCGATGGTGTCCGTGCGGCTGTATGTATGTGTGTGTGTGTGTGTGTGTGTGTATGTGTGTATGTATGTAAACTTCTTATAACTTTTGAACGGCTTGACCGATCGGATCGAAATAGGTGGCGATCCAAATAGTATCATTGCCATTAAATTTTGCGAAAATTTGAATCAATTCGGTTCGCTAGATTTTGAGAAATCTCAAAAATAAAATTAAAAAAAAATCGTTTTTTTGGAATAATTTCTAAACGGTTGCATCGATCAATTCCAAAAACTATTTCTCTCTTGAGTTTGAAAAACCATGTCGATTGCCACCAGTCCCGTCAAAATCCGTTCATTCATTCAAAAGTTATTGCGGTTTGAAAATTCAAAAAATAGTGTTTTATCAAACCTCCATCAGACTTTTGAGCTCGAAGAGCTCAAATGCATAAAGAAGCTATCTCTTTGAGCTCGGAGAACTCAAAATAATACAGAAATTGTACATTTGAGCTCGAAGAGCTCAAAAACAAAATAAGTGAAATGTTGAGCGTTTAGGTATGGAGTTAGCGGGAAGTTGCAGGGATGGCTTTTGGGGTCAACCGTTTTCCTAATTTTTTTATAGACATTCTTTACACTAGGAGGGTACTTGGATCTCATTAAAGATGCAATATCGTTCATTAGGAAAAAAATTGATCTTTTTTTTTAGTTTTCGTCAATTTATTAAAATTCATTTAAGCTAAATATTTTTTCCTTATCGCTTTTATCTAGCGCATAAGTAGTTCTCTTACTAAAAAAAAAGACTAAATTTTTCTTTCCTGTTATTATTTTTTAAATGCAATTAAGTACAGCAATAAATTCTAGAAACAAATACGGTATATTTTTCAAATTTATCGGCTCCATATCGTGAAAATCCAGCTGGAACCAAAATATTGTCCATACATTTTACAGAAAACCAATAGATTAATTAAAAGATAGGTTATTAGTTTATTAATTATTACAAATGATCAATAAGAAATTGATTCTACTGTCGATAAAGTAGAGCCTTCATAAAAGATTGTTTAAATTAATCTCTTTTGGGAAGATTGTGCACAGCAATAAAGTTAAAAAAATGATGAAGCCATTATATACCGTATAATGTCACGTTATATATATAATTAAATGAGTTTAACAGTAATGAGAGTAATAAATAATGAAATAAAGGCGTAAAGCCCTCGGTAAATAAATTATAATAATTTGCACTAAGCTTTAATTTTATCTCTACTCTCTTGACAAGCTAGAACTTTTCTTTCGCTGATGACGACGGGGATGTCAGTGGTGGTGGTAGGTAGCTTTATGGTTTTATTCGAGCGACAAATTAAACTAAAAATAATCCTTCGGCTCTGGTAGAGACGAGTATTCATGCGTGCAAAGGTGCTTCTCGCTTCATGGGGACCCTGTTAGATACATATATGTCGTATAAGCTTCTGTACATATACATATATACATATATGCATGAATCTGTGAGTGTCTGAACTGAAGGGTATGCAGGTATGCGGGGTGTTGGGTGTTTGTAAGTGGATGAGTATGTCGGATGATGTGTGTTCAGTAAAAGTAGGTGTAGAGTGTGTACATGCTGATATGAGTTGAAGCAAGGCGCGAGAAACAAGCGGAGAAGAGTAGAGGGAATTTGTGCACTACTGGGTGCTTGTACATAGATTCAACCGCGCTTTGAAGTGTCAAAGTCGCTGTTACGTGCTTAATATCTGTGTATGTATAAGTTAACATACCCTGACCTCCAATATCTATATCCATAAGCTAGCTGCACACCCACATTGTTTTAAAGTCTTTCAATCGAGAATTTCGGTTTGGTACTTGCTGCTTTTTTTTAGCTTTGCTGCTCAAGTATTTTATTGTTATAATTGTTTTTATATTCGGGATTTCATTCAATATTGCAAGTTTGAAATAACTGTTTGTATTGATCAGTTTTTTTTTAAATTTGTTGCTATATTTGGGACTAGCTGTCAGTTACTCGTTTTGATGAGTTTAGGTTCAAAATTGTTTATGTTTTTTATGACACTTGCAAGATACTCTTATGACAATTTTAGGGCACTTTAATAGCAATTTTAGAATAGGGTAGAAGTACCGTTTTTGGCCAGTTAAAATTTGAATTAATTTATAAAAAGTTATAATATTATAACTATATTTTTGTTGAGTTTTAAAAAATTTATATTAAAAAAAATTGAGTTTGGGATGGTTTATTAATAAAAATTAATTTCTATCGTTTATTTGAAGAATAAATGGCCATAAACGATACAGTGGCCACAAATGGTACTTCTACCCTACTTTTAGGACAATTTTTAGTAAAATAATTTTTTAACTTTATATCAGCATCCCGTGCAAATAAAATTCTGATTCAAAATGAATTTAAAATTAAAATTGTATAGCAATATAGTTAAGTCATCTTGTCTTATTTTCATTATATAAAAGTTTATAATTAATGTATCTGTTAACCCTGTTAATGGCTTAAGCTGTTGGGTTTGTTTTTGAATAAAATAAAATAAAATAAAATAAAATTCATATTTTAACACAAATATGAATTAATTTTGAGATCAATCCAAATTTAAAATTAATTTTTAGTTAGAAATTAGTATGCCTGTTGAACTTTCGATCCTGCTTCAGGATTCTAATAAAGATTTAAGAATATTAAGGATAAATTTTTTATATAAAATATTTTTAAGTCTTTATTAATATTCTGAACCAGATCAAAAATTCTACAGGCGTGCTAATTTCTAACTAAAAATCAATTTCGAATTTGGATTGATCTCAAAACTAATTCATATTTGTGTCAAAATATGAATTTCAATCTTAAATTTATTTTGAATCAGAATTTTTTCACACGGGATTCATCCGCAATTATATTCTTAAAGAATCTTTTAAATGCTTATAATTTCTTTGTACGGACAAATGTTGTCAGTATTATTAAAAAGCCTCATTAACTGATCTTTTAAAAGTAAAAATGATTTTTAGTTTTGTATATAGACGTCTCTATAATCGTTATCAAAATTTTATTCAACTTGAAAAATATCCAATTAGTAAATCTACAATTTAATTATAACGTTTTATTACTTAAGTAAAATTACAAAAGAAACGATTTGTAATGGAGAGTTATTATTTTCTCAACTAAGAACATATCGATAAAATATTATCAACTTGAAAAATTAATTAAAAAACTGCATTTATTACATTTATTTGATGTTTGTTAGTTTCGTGGTTTTTATTTTTATTTTATAGTTTTACATCTCTTTATTTATTCATACAGATATAGAAGATTAAAGATAAATATTTAATTTATTTTATGACAACTTATCCAAACATTGAAATACTATTATAAAAATTCATAAAAAAGCTTAATTAGTTTTAACTTGATATTTAAATTAAATTTTAAAAATTATTATTCATTTAAATTTTATTTCACATTAAATTAAATATCAATAAGTAGATAAACGTTTATCAAAAATAATAAATAAATCATTGAATTTTCATTTTTATTTCGAATAAATAAAAATCTAAAAGAACGAATTTATAATTAAAACTTATTAGTTTCTAAACAAAAAAAAAAATGAGCAATTGTATATTTAAACTTTCGTCTATAACAAGTAGCATCTTTTGGTACAAGTGTGTTATATAAATTGGTTTAGTAGATTTTTTTAAGTAAGCATTTAAAAAATAAGACGTCTCCTCAATTATTAGTACAGATAGTTAGATTTGATTATTATTACAGTGAATTCCTGTGGTACGAATAGTTATGTCTATAGTTCCCTCAGTTATTCAATCTGGGAAATATTACTATAGCTTATGGACATCTAACTATTAATCAATACAGTATTTGCAGTTGTTTCCCACTAATTAATAAAGTTAATAATATTAAAGTCGTTTTAATAACTCTTGAGAAGTTAAACGCAGTTTTTATACCGTTAATAGCAAAAGAGCGACAAAAAAATTCACAAAATGAAATGAGATTTATCCAGAAAAATTTTTTAAAGCTCCTATAATTATTACAATTATTCTCTCATTAAAATTAACTTGACAGACTTAGATTGTAGTTACAATTTAGTGATAGTTTGTTTCTTGATGCCTTTCTTTCATAAATTTAAATAAAAATTTTTTAAAGTTCGTAACACATCCAAAATATGAAATTTCAATTATAAGAAAAGAAAAATATTAATTTAGTTCGACAAAGCTTAGCAATTACCAGTTAAAATGCCTTAATAATATTTCAAACAAGCCCAAAATTTCCAATCATCCTAAACTGGATTTGCAAATAAATTCCTCTGGCAACGGTATCCCATTAGTGCTATTCAAACAAACCTCATGCAATTAACCTCAAATTAATTGAAACTCCATAATTATATTACTTATAATAACTTCAAGTGCATTATCAAAGTTAAAAATAATGAAATTAGAATGATTATTAAATAGGATAACCTATTTAAAATATATAATTTCATTCGGTTATCCGATAGATGTATGTATATTATATATATTTATCATTATCATTATCTCTTCGTTCCGTTCCTACCACCACTTAGTAGCTATAACCATAATATAAAGCCCCTGTTGGCTGTCGGGTGAGCATTCTTCTGGGTGACTGGTCAAAAGCTACTATACACTGCACTAGTTCATTGGAGCAAACGTACATTTATTACAACAACACCATTTAGCAACACTGTACGATCATAGTAATAATAGTGGTGATGCTAGCATTACCGTTTAAGTTGTCTTTGTTGTTGATCTACTTTGTCGTTTATTTACAAAGACACGAGCACACCCACTCAAATAATAACCGATTATCCACAATTTGGCGCAGGCCGAATTCCCCGATTCTCTTGTCTAGTTGTGCTTTTCTCCACAAGAGATCAACCGGAAACGGATTCTCTTCTGCTTCTGTCAGTTTCAAACGATACAATTCGATTTATGTATAACAAACGACAACCTCAATCCTATTTTTATTATTAAAGGTCACTCGATTTCCGATTATATCGATCAAAACCAACTAAATAACCAATTAGCTTCCGTCATTGTTCGCTTTCTTTATGTCAGCTATTGTGTCTTTTCTAACATCTATATTGAACCTATATATCAATTGAATTGTATCAAAAGAAAGATATCTAAATGATTAACCACAATTTTAGAGTTATACTCTACTTGAAATTTTTTGAATTTCGCGCCTTTGTTTCTCGAGGCCATTTTGATTACCTATTGCCGCCATCTTGTTGATTAATAAAATTCTCAATAAAATGGTTGTAAACCGTTCATTTTAGACTATACATTCATAATACACAAGAGAAAATAGATCAAACGAAAGATATCTAAAGGATTAACCACAGTTTTAGAGTTATACTCTACTTGAAATTTTTTGAATTTCGCGCCTTTGTTTCTCGAGGCCATTTTGATTACCTATCGCCGCCATCTTGTTGATTAACAAAATCTAGAATGAAATGGTTGTAAACCGCTTATTTTAGATTGTACATTTATAATACACAAGAGAAAATGGATCAAAAGAAAGGTATCTAAAGGATTAACCACAATTTTAGAGTTATACTCTATTTGAAATTTTTTGAATTTCGCGCCTTTGTTCCTCGAGGCCATTTTGATTACCTATCGCCGCCATCTTGTTGTAGAACAAAATCCTCAATAAAATGGTTGTAAACCGTACATTCGTAATACACAAGAGAAAATGGATTATGATAATCAAAAATCGAAACAAAAGCTTTATTATATCAAAGGCTTGACTTTTGATGTGTCAGAAGTCTTGAAAATGACATAGCATCCATTAAATGGAGGGTATAGTGTTGTCTATGCTTTACAATATTGACTGGTTATGGTATTATTGAGTTAAACATACATGAGCATAGTTAATGAAAGGGCAAAGACGAAGAACGCGAAGAAAAAAAAGAATTGAAGGGTATTGGTATATTGAAGATGAGTACATGCCGTTGCATACGTTTTATCGATAATCGATTTTCATTGAAGCGTGCGCAAGTGACGCCTGCACGACGTGACAATGTTTATGGACCTCGATTAATTGAAATTCTGCGGGGTAATAGCCTCTCCCTTTTCCACCCTCTTGCATCCTTTTTCTCCTCCATCTCCATCTCCGTCTTCTCTTTCTCCTAGTGGAAACCAATTCTCTCCATTCGGGTATTATTTTCAAACGATTTTCATTTTTATTTCCACTGATGTACTACCTACATTTTTAATTTTTTTGCCGATTTATTTTTCATCGTTATTGATCATCGTGCGAGTGAATAAAAAATAATATCCCGATTAAAGTGAACATGAATTTTCTTTTTTTTTTATTTATTTCAATGTTTTATCGAGAATTCCAACGAGTTATTCCCTCTAGTAAATTTCACACAATTATTAAATTTCTTTCTCGCTAAATTTTTTCAATTAGCATGCTTTAACAGAAATTAGAGAACAATTGCAGCAAATATATACTATCAGTCTTGAGATAAAATCCGGGATTTAACTCTTGTCACGCGCGAACCGCAAATATTTTTAGAGACATCGGTATATATAAAAAAGAAGAGCTTGTTGAAGGAAAAGTAGAAAAAAAAAAAAAAAATAAAACTCACTATCATTTTTTTGTGAATGGAGAAATCAGAGCTGAGTTTAGTCAAAGAATTCGTTTGAATACAATCAGTTTGCTATTTTGTTCTTTTAATTCAAAATAAAAGCTAGAAAGTAAAGATGGGTGAGGTGCATCGACTTGACAACAATGACGGTTAAATGTTTATAGTTTTTTTATTTACTCTCTCATACCTATTGTTTTTTTGCGCTACTCCATTTTTAGGTTTATGTATTTATAGATTGGTGAATAGAAGGAAACACGAAATAATAGACCGAGTATTCCGTCAGTTATTTTTGATGCTGAACTCTGTGGTTTAATAGGAAGAGAGAAACAGTGATAGTGCTTTTCTCTTTTTCAATAAAATACTTATTGAATTTATAAATTAAATCTTGAAAAGACACTGAAAAAAAAATTAACTACACGATTGATAGAAATTTAATATTTCTAAAGCTTGTAAAACCACACGGAAAAAAGTAAACTGTAAAATTCACTCGGATTCCGGTTAATTCTTATAGTTTCAAACAGTACAGCGGACATCGGGGTGGCAAAAATATAAATATTACAGAACTTAATGTAGAAAGTGTAAAAGCCACAGTTTATAATTCAATATCGAAAATAAGTGACTAGTGGCTGTCACTATAGTAAATAACGACTCTTTCATCTTAAAAAATTACAGTTTCAAACAGTAAAAATTGTCATTTCAATATATAGTTCATACTATGAGGAGAAGGGGGTCTCACTCTGGAAGAATTTAACATTTGAAACAGTAAAAATTTTACTTTTAAAATATACATTTTATCAGTCGCAGCAGGTCAATAATTATAGTTTCATTTTTAGCGTTGCGTTTGAAATTTAACATTTTACTTTGTAAATATTGACGTTGCTTGTATAAGAAATTTAGTAACTTTATTTTATACTTTTTACGTATCATGTGATCATTTTTTAGGTACGAAATGATAAATATCAAAGTCAAAATTCTTAATTATTATACTTTAACATTTTCGACATTCACATAGCGAATATTACTGTTTGAAATAGTATTTTCTTCCATTTAAAAAATAAATTGTAGCGTTTAAATGATAAATATTATAAAGTGAATAGTAAAATCACGATTTTATTGTTTTAAATGGTAATTTCTAGCAGTTGATCATTACTTATTATAAATCGACTATTATTTATTACAGTTTACTTTTTTTTTTTTGTGCAAAAATACAAAGTACCATCGAAAAATAAAAATAAACAATTGATTCTACAAGCTGTCCATTAAACTTATCACTGTTTTAAGGATTTTAACGATTGAGTTTAGATTCACAATATAGAATTTTCAAGCTAAAAAAAATTAGCCTTCGGGAAAAAAATTCTTAAATCAAGTCTACCAGTTCTCTTCAAAATAGTTGTACAATTAAATTAAGAATATTTTTTTTCAATCAACTAGTTTTTTTTCAGTGTATAAAACTTCAATAAAATTTTTTTAGATTTTTTTTGTCAAAATTTTACATGAGTCAAAAAAGTACAACGAAATTCATGAAATTTTTCTTATAAAGTTACAATTTCCACATTACCGTTCCAAAAGCGAGCACAGTCACGCCATATGGCCATCTAGCGGCATCTTGAAGAACTAAAAACTTCAAAACTTCTTTGAAGTAGAATTCTTGATCCAAGGAAGCAAATTTGAAGACGAGAAATTCTTAACTTCAGACATAAGGTTCTCTTTAAACTAATTTTGTTTTTGGATCAGTAATTTTTCTTTTATTTCGCGAAACATAAACTAAGTACTGAAGATATACTTAAACTACAGCGGACACATAAATACCTACATTGAATTCATTGTGTCACATTTACGTTTTATTTAGTCAAGGGTATGAGAGTGCTTACCGTAGTTGACAGGTTTAGTTTTACCAATTTTTGTTTTTTTTAGTCTTTCTATGGTTCATGGTTGCGCCCCACCGCTCTTTAAACTATGGCGGGCTGCCAACCAGACACAATCTATCCTATAAATACTGTTTTGCACTATTCTTCCTTCGTATTTTACTGATGGTTAAAATCCCCGGCATGACACACACATAATGATACATGTCGCGTTCTTCAAAACTTTTGTTTTACTGCCACGCTAAATTTCTTCTTCTGACTCCAATTCCAGCATTTAAATGCTAACTGTCCATAAAAATTTTCCAATTTTGTTCTAAGGGAGGAAAATTTTTTAGTCCATTGTTTCCTGTTTATTTATAAACTCTCAGCCTTTAGCTCCAGTTTTCAGCAAAGAAACTCAGTAAGGAAGTGAAAGGAAAAAGCAAGCCGATGGCGAAGAGAGTGGAGGAAAAAAGAAGAAGTCTTTCGTATCGAGAGGTTTTGACGGTTCAATAGAAGGGAAGTCTTTTACTTCCCTTTATGGGAGCGAAAAATAAAAATCAAGAGCTTCTGTCGATTAGTCTGCTTGAGATAGATTGACTTTCGAAATTAATAAGGAGATAAAGTGCGGGCTAGGAGTGAAGAGAATGAGGAAATTTAACGGGTGGATTCCCTGAGAATGCTTGTATGTCTTCGGATATTACTTGGGACAGTAATTTGAGCAAGAAACTAAACCAAGCAGAGAGAAAAGGATAAAGGAGTTAAATAAAAGAGAAAAATGGGAAATAGTTCGAACGTTAGATGTAAGACGCTGGATGTTCGATGTTCAATGTAAGGCTTTTTTATAAACGATAAACCGCACTTGTGAAATCGTTCGATATGACACGAGAATAGACGCTTAAGCATTTTAAAGGGTTTTCTTTGATAATATATTGGGATCGAGGTATTATATCCATCGTAGAAAAGGATTGAGGTTGTAGAACACTCGATTGACCGCTATTTGTTATATTGATCTGTCTCTGGTGAAAACTGGATAAAAAGTTAGGAGTTTCGGCGATTTTTCGGGTGAAAAAATTTGTTGATTTGGTCTGATATGGTCAGTTTTTACATCAGGTTCAATTTATCTTAATCTGTCAGTATTATGCTTTTGATTTCTTGAGAAAAAAATTTCCTGAACTGGCCTGATCATTTATTTATAACACTAAAGTTTGCTGACATTTTTAATTTTTTTTTATTTATTAAATTAGATCTAAAAAATATTTTTGAAAAATTGTACTTATATATTTTGATGTTTTTTACATGTGAAAATTTTTTTTTATTTTTTAATAATTTTTAGATGCTAGCTAACTTAATTTTCAATGAAAATTAAGTTGGCCGACACTTAAAAATTTTTGATTTTTTTTTTGAATTAAAAATTAGAACTAAAAAACTATTTTTAAAAAATTCCATGAATAATTTTTAAAATTTTCTATATGGGAAAATTTTTGTTTAAATTTTTTAAAAAATATCTGTCAATAAAATAAATTATCAATTTAATTTTCATTAATTTTCATCATTTATAGACATATCACACTAGATATAAAAGTATAAAATTTTTGAATATGGACAAAAATTTTCTATCGAATTAATAAACAATTTTTGAATCGATTTAGTTCATCGTTCATTCTGTTTATCCGAATACAAAAGTAAGAACATGTATGTGTACGGTAATAGTTTCTGATAACAACCTGGTTTCAGACACACTAATTCTCCTTCCTGACTCAGTGATTGTTTGCAACCATCCAACCCTTAGCCGTTGTTAAACAGTAAATGCATAGATACACAGATAGACATAGTTTTATTGGTGTTGATGTTACTATCTGATTTATCCCTACAGCTGGTTAAAAGCCCCTACGTGTATCTCTAATGGGACAGTCTTTACGGATAATACTGAAATCCACTTACGTCTCTGGAGTTCAGACTGAGAGTTTAGACTAGAAACTAGGAACTGAAACCTGAAATACCGCTTTGAATTCACTGTTTGGGTGGTCATGCTAGTGCTAGGAGTTATTCTGTGTCCAGATGGTAAAAGACTTACGTACTTGCGTCCTAATCCTTGCTAATGAAATTTTCATTTGTTTTTTATGTCGAAACTTTGTTTTGGAGTTATAAATTACGTCAATTAATTAAATTCTGAATTTTATTTTGCTTTCTTCAGCAGTAACTTGTATTTCTTTGAATATCAGCTTGATATAAGAAAAATATTTTGAAAATTCACAAATTCTTGTTAATTTTCACTGTTTCAAATACACTAAGAAAAAAAAATCACGTTTAGAAAAGAATTTCTCGACTGAAAAATTTTTTTAAATGAAAAATTTAATATATTTATTATTTGACAGTTACATAGCTGTTATTAATGTTTGAAATAGAATTGTTTTTTATTATATAATTGAGGAGCTGATTTTCAAAAAGGTACACAGAAAAAGAAGTCATCTTGAGTCAAGTAATCTTTACTTGATCCAAGTATATTCGACTGAAGATAAAATATATTCTTGAGTTAAGTAAATTTTTTTCTTGTATTGGTCAATCTTGGTTTAAGCAAATATTCCCTAGTTCCAACAGGCTTACCAACTTAAGTGAAGAAAAAAACCTCTTAATCCAAGTAAATCATTCTCTTGGTTTTTGAATTTGCTTGATGTACACACGGGCGCATCGAGGCCCGAGTAGGACAGCAGCCGCGCGGAAACCCATTTTCAACATTAAATAAAAATTATTGTTTATGGAGCTAGAGTTTCGAGAGTTCTGACGCTACTTTCTTAAACCAAGAGAAAGATTTACTTGGGATAAGTATATGACATTGTTAGTTCAAGAATAAATTTTTTCAACTAAGATAGCAGAATAACTTGAAACAAGAAGTAAATTTTGAAGAAAATGATTTTCTTGAGTCAAGATGACTTTTTTTTCTGTGTATCTTTTCGTATTTTAAAAGAGCAGTTTTTTGAACTTTTGAATATTAATTACTTCGAGCATCATAAAGATTTCTAATTGAAAATCGAATTGTAGCTTCATAACGGATAGCACTTTATAGCTAAATTAAAAAAAGTTCAATAAAAATATTTATAATTGAAGACAACCAGTTTTTTTGTCTCGATCAATCAAAAATGAAAAGATAACCTTTTGAAACTCAACTCAATTGTTGAATTGTAGCATTCGAATAATAAATATTCCGAATTAATCATCGAAATCACCAATTTATTGTTTAAAATAGTATTTATTTTCCTTTAAATATTATTTATCATATTTTTCCGTGCGGACATATCAGGCCGTGTCAGAAAATTTTTCCACCGACAAATCCATTAAGAACGCCTTTAGCGATGACATGAAATGAATATATATCATAAAATACGAAGCATAGATATCTAAATCCAGCACTCTTGTAATTTATCTTTTGTTTGTGGAAACGAGTGACTCAACTAAAACGGATAATACGGCATATATGGATCATCTGTTGGCACTAAAAGGTCCAGAAGGGACTTAAAGATTTATATCCTCATAAAACGGAACCGTACATAGATTTAAACGGCGATGCGATGAAAATCTTTACAGTTCTGCATGAGCTCTTTTCCGCCGTACCTCCTATCATCTAACTCCTATACCATCCCTGTTTAAAATACAGTACCTTGAATACCCATTACCTATTTCTCTATCATCTGGGTATTTACATGTATTACTTTTATTACCGAGTCCATGTTGCGTAAAAATTTAACGTCCTTTTCATTTCGCTTCATCCGGTATACCAAACAGAATATTGAATTTGAGCATTAACCAGCGTTTACATTAACCACAGTGAGATTATTCAATTCTAGTAACGTAATCTTGGAATAATGGATTTTTACTGGAGGAAAATTGTGATGGTCCTCCTGAGTATAGTTTTATATTGGAAAATTTTTATCAATAATTTGAGTTGTTTGTTTTTCAACGAGAACTCGATCGAGTTTAACTAGTTACGATAGGTGGGAGAAGTAAAAGTAAAATTGTAAAAATAAAAGGCTCCTGGAGTAACCAGGAGAAAACTACTTTTTACTTTTCAACTTTTTAACTTGGGTTCTTATTAAGAAGGAAGAGGATTCCATCGAGGATGTATCCTCGATCCAACAAACTGATGCTTGTTAAATCGTTATAGGACCGTTCGATTGGCCCCTTAGTGCATTATATTTTTCCAATTAAATTCAGACGGGGTTTTTTTCCTTCACCGGACGTGATAGAGTTAATCTTCTGACAATAAAATTTGTCGCTTGAAAAATAAGATGAATAATAAAACCATTGTTTCATTATTCATCTTATTTTCTTTTTTTTCCATGAGAAAATTAATAATCTAGCCGATCTTATGAAATTCTACTATTTAATGAAGTCATAGGGTTTCAAAAACTTTTAAAACATAATTTTGATACCTATTTTTCATTAAAAAGGATTTGAATAAATGTTTATCAACAGTTAATAAATATTTGTTAAAAATTTATGAATATTTCTTACTTATTAATCATCTAATGGTGTGAAAAAATTCATTAATGATAAAACTAATTAAATATCAACACATTTTTCTGCACAAAAAAAAAATTAATTTAAATCAAAAGAAAAATTCTTGAACCAAAAAAATAATTTTTAAAAGTTTCACTGTCTTTAATCAAGTTTAAGCGTTAAATTGGTTAGAATATGTGAAAATTTTTGCAGTTCCTACATATTTTAGTCACAACGGAGCCAAAAGAAGCAACACGGAAAAAAGAAAACTCGAAAAATTACATTATAAATAGTAATAAGTGTCCCGCCGTATTTAAAACTAGAAAAATTACAGTTCGAAATAACATTTTTCTAAATTCAAACTTTGAATGTTAATTTTCAGAGCTTTCAATGTAATATTTACCTTTTACAATGTAATAATTACAATCTGAAACTGTAATTTTTCTAGTTTTCATCACGAAGTGCCACGTTACATTATATTATGTAATTTTTCTATTTTTATTTTTTCCGTAAAAGTCCTCAAAAATTGAGACTTCGACAACCTCGTTCATTAAAATACACTGGAGCTGGTTTGAATAGTTTAATCATTACCTTACTATCATAAACTTTAATACATGTAATATACTGAGAGTATTTAAAGTGATATATGCCCTTGTAAGCTTTCGTAAGCAATCACTGTTATTGAGAGATAAATAATTCACTTTTGTTCGGCAACGTCTATTCCTATATTTGAAAGCATACACAATAATGATAATGTAAATCTTGTCTGATGTTATATAACATAGTTATGTACATCATGTGTACAATGTAGACGCACTGGAACAGTTTCTTCGCATTTGCGCTAAAACCAGCTACGTAATAACTACCGTGAAGTGAAGCAAGGAAACACCTGAGGCGTTTATCTAAGGCATTAACTACAGCACGGGGAACTTTAACTTATTAACTGTGTCATCAGTTAATTTGTTATTAGTATTATCTTCTTCTTCTTCTTTTTGCTTCTTTTTACTTCTTGCTAAGAAATTTGTTAATAATAACCGGTAAAAATTGGTTGAATTTTTCGATCCAGATAAGATGAATAATCAGAATAAATATTTATACACACTGATGATAAATTAGTTGATTGAAGAGAAACATTCCTAATTCAAAAATAAAATTATTTTGACAAGTAATTTATGTTACAATTCAAGAATTGTTGGTTTAAAATTTTTTTTTTCATTTAAGAGAAATTCAACTTCTTTGAAGTTTTTGGTTCGTAAGGCAACCGCTAGATGGCCAGGTGGCGTAAGTATGCTCGCTTGTGGAGTTATGAAGTTATAAAAATTTAGAGATTGTGAATATATTATTTAGAATATGGAGAATTATAATTTTATAACAGAAAATTTTAAATTTTATTGGACTTCTTTGAATTTTGTCAAGTAAAAAATTAAAGCTATCCTACTAAAGTATTAGAAGTTTTTGATTCGTAAGGCAACCGCAAGATGGCTAGGTGGCGTAAGTGTGCTCGCTTTTGGAGTTATGAAGTTATGAAAATTTTTAGATTTTGGATATATTATCTAAAATATGGAGAATTATTATTTCATAAGAGAAAAATTTCAATTTTATTAGAGTTTTTTAGAGTAAAAAATTGAAAATATCCTACTGTAAATAAATAAGTATTATATACTGAAAAAAATTATTTCTAAGGGAAATAGTAGTCCAGATTCAAGAATTCCGCGTCTTGAAATTTGATTTCTTAATTTAAAAAATTTGATCAAAACTATTTTACCTTGATGAGATACAATCAAATTATTAATCGGGAGAATTCAAGAATAATTTTTTTCATTTAAAATATCAAAATAAAAAAAAAATTAAATATTTTCTTTGAATCTACTCTGAAAAGTACTTGAGACTTATTTGTTAATGGGATAGAAAATAAGAGAAATTGAAAAATTCTCGTTATAGTTGAAACAAGTTGATAATATCTTGACTGAATTTAACCGTGTAAAGAAATCGTGCTGTTATATGTGGAAGATATTTATATTTTGTTTGAAAATAAGAAAGTACTTCAATTAAGATTAAAACTCTTGAAAAGAAAACTTCATCCTGAAGTTTTACTTTCTTAGTTTGTGAGTCAATTCTTGAATTAATTCGAACAGAATATTTCAAAGCCAGAGTAAAATTTTGAAGAAACTATTTTTCTTTAATAAAATAGTTAATTTTTCAGCATAGCTTCCTGGAAGTTCGGAGCTCAAAGCTCGAAGCTTGAAGCTAGAAGAGAATAACGTGATTGATAGGGATGTAGACACTGAATGGCAGGTATCGGTTCGTTAGCTGTAGCCGTGAGGTTAGCAGATGAGGTGAGGAATTTTGGTATGTCTGTAGTTGTCGTTGTCATTGTAGACTTAGACGTTGCTAATTGACGTCACCTCTGGGTTGATAGGACGGCGCCGTTTTGGAGGAAGGAGGAACTGAGGTTGGTTTGGCTGAGAGGGATGAACAGACAACAGTGATCTTGTCCTTGCCCCTAGGGGCCTCCTCGTTAAACCGTCTGATCCATTATCCTATTGACTGTTCTCAAGACTCTTTTGTCTCAATCTTCTATCCTCTGTCTATGACTATAGTCATTCATCCTCTAGCTCTACCTCTACCCCTGCTCCGACATAACTTCTCTTCCTACATTTACGTCTGTCTCGGTCCCACTTCCTTTGTGGGCTAACAATCTCTCATTACCGTCCTTTCAGGGGCAAAGGAGACCGGATTCCTTGAGCCAACGAGCCGTCTCGATTGAGCTTTGATATCCTCATCCCCGCTGCTCCTTTTCCAGCGCAGTAAAACTTATTCTTATTCTATCCGATTCGACATCATGTTAATTATTATTTTATTCCTTCCTTTTACAAGCATTCTGGTTACGTTTTGGTTCCATCGACCGCTTCGAGAATTTACGTGTTTTGTTACGGAAGACTTGCAATCTAAATTGTTTCCCTTTGGATCTAGTTAATCTTGGTACTTTGTGTTCGGGATTATCGTTGGAATTTTATGGGAGATTGTAAAATTATTTAAACAGACACTGGATACTGAAATTGAGTTAAACTGGAACTTTGTCGCTTAGATTATAAAAAAAAGGAAGTTTTTATTTTTAAAATCGATACATATTAGCAATTTCGAACGCTTTCTAAATAATGATATTGTCTTTAATAATAAAGTAATTATTAATCGAGAAAAAATTTTCTAACATAGCTTGATATGTCTATATAATTTTTCTGATGAAGCCTGAGATTACAATTGGTCATATCTGGATTAATATGACTTGATTTGTTCATGCACTGGAAAAAATTTATAGAATAAATACAGAATAGGCAATTTTTTAATTAATTTAATTATTTTGGACTTACATTAATTTTAAGTAGGATTTTATTTATATATATTATATAATTAGATATTAATATTTATATAATGTTGAAAATCATTGACAGATAGCGTATGATCGCTGAATCTTCTTTTTACTAAAAAGTTAAGTACTAAAATAAAAATTATTCTTGTGACTTTCCTAAGGAACTTATATAAAATTGGTTTTTTAGTTTAATAAATTATTAAATTAATTTTCCTCTTGTACGGCATGATAACTAACTACCCATTTTCTAGAAAATATATTTAAATTGAAAGATTACACAGAAAGAAAAATTTCTTGACTGGAGAACAAAATTCTTGGCTCAAGAAAATTTTCGGGTGCCTGAAGGAAGACCGAAGTTGTGTTGGCCGAAGTAAAATTTTTTTTTGAAATTCTATTCTTGGTGAAAGTCATTTTTTCTTAATTCTATCATAAATACTTGATACAATAAATTTTTATATTTGATCAAGATTTTTAGATACTCTAGGGAAGCAGCGCCACCTACTTCAGCTGAGAAAAAAATTTTCTCATCTTGAGAAAATTTTTCTCTTGAATATTTGATACCTATTTTATATTATTTTAGCGTGCAATTATACATATTGAATAAAAAAAAAATGATGAAATATTATTTGATCTTTTCATTTGACATGTTAATCAATAAAAATATTCATGAAAATTTACTTCTATCTTTATATTTAATTTTTTGGAGCAAGAGAGAAATTTTCTCAAAACAAGAAAATTTACTTCTATCAAAAACTAAATTTTTTGGAGCAAGAGGCTGAATTTTCTTAAAACAACAAGATTTTCTTGACGTAAATAAATTTTCTTGGATTAAGATACGTATTTCTTAAAGTAAGAGAATTAATTTTGTTGGAATAAGTGAAATTTCTCGTCAAAAAAAATTATTTTTTCGCTCAAGAAAATAATTAGGAAGAAAACTTTTTTCTTGGTTCAAGTGAACCTTTTTTTCTGTTTATAAAATATAAATCTAGAAAATAAAATTATAGGCAAGATTTCTTCGAACAAGTCTCGTAATTCTAAACAGTTCAGTGAAAAATTTTTTTGATAAGGCCTGATATGAAAATTGACCATATCGACAAATTTTTCCTCGGAGTAGGTCGATAAATATTGCTATTCTCTTTTTGCGAAAGCTCTACATAAATATGTTTCCTAATTGCCGGCAAAATTTTCCGATGAAAAGGAGACAATTATAACAAACTACACGTCCATCGGTACACGTATCTTAAAGCTGAGTTGTCTTGATCGCAATTGCCGAGATTAAGCTCATTGGCTGCAATTCTTTGGCACGGGTATCCGAATAATGTCACACTTTTGTTCTTAGTCTTCACCTTTGTCGTCCCCTCTGTACTCTGAGCTTGTACTCGCTTCAGCGATATAACTTTAGACTATTGTCAACCGAACTTTCACGTTTAAAAGAAGAATAACAAGACGATGCCCGATGTCTGGATAGAGAGAAAATACCTCCAAGAGTAAAAAGATTAAGTGTAGAAAGGTATTAAGTGAAGAATAGAAATTTTAGGGTAGGAGCTGCTCGCTAAGAGTTATCTGAGTTTTAGAGTCTCATGAAAATTGTTCGAGAGCGAACAAGAGTGTATTTATCATTCTTTCGTCTGTTCTGTTCATTCTTTCTCTTTTTAATTTTACTTAAACAAATAAATATAATAAAAAAGAATTATTCTTTTGAATGACTTCGACCTTTGGCAGGGTTTCAGGTTTCTTAAATAAAAAATAAAATTTGTGAGTGCTGTGGAAATTATTTCTTATCGTAAATACTGTAAATTATAAACTTTTTTTTTTTTTTAATAAAAGTGGGGAACAAAAGTATAATTTTAAAAAAGTTTTTAGTAATAAAGAAAGAGAATTGTTTGAAGAAAAGCAACGAAGGCTATACTGAGAGTTAAACTTTTTAGTTTTCAGCTCGTCGTCAAGTGTCATCAAGCTGGAGCTGGCAAAGAGAAATTTCGGCCTAAGGGGGTGAGTGAGTCCTTTATTATTTTTTATACTGTTTTTATATATACTATACCTACATGCATGCATGTTATATAATATAACGAGACGGTGAATTATTTACGGCGAAAACACAGTGTTTTGTTGAACAATATAAATGGGGTGGATCTGGTTGGAAAAAGTTTCACGGAATTCGCAATGGATGATGTAAATAAATGTGTAAAATATTTGGGTAAATTGGAGAATGATACGAAAAATAGCAGCCAGCTAAAGGATGCTTGTATCAATTTTCCGTACACGTTTCGATGATGTATAGATCTGCGACGAGAGAGGCAAGCGGGAAGGAAGAAGGGATGGTTGTTATTCGGGCTCAACTGTCATCAATATTTTTCGGTTTGTTTGTAATTATTAGTCGAGGAAAATTGATTTTGTTTTTAATGGAAAGAATTTAATTACTTTGTAATCGGCAGTTTCAGGAAATTTGATTTTTATTGCCTGGGAAATAGATGTGTGATTTCTGCGATTAAATTGATATTTATTTTGAGTTTACTGCTATCTACCGTTTTAGGTAGAGATTTATTGCTTTTATTTTGATATGAATTTAATTAAATTGTGAATTTGTCTGATTTTAAAGTTAAAATTTGATAATTAGTCTTTTTTCTAAATTATTAAATTCAAAATTATTTTGTTAGCAAATTTTTTTTAAGAAAAACAAACAATGAAGGTATCACTGCTTAGTTTTTCAAAAATTCGACTATGAAAATTAAAAAATACAACTTTCGGGAATTAGTCTTCTTGAAACTTAAGCAAAGTTAAATTCCTTTTAAAATTTTTAGAACAGGTCTTTTTAAAAATGAAGAATATCGAGATAAAATTAAATTATTTTGTCAGCAAGTTTGTTTTTAAGAGAAATAAATAAAAAAAATATGATTGGTTTTAATTTTTCAAAAATAGTTAACCCGTTGAGGACTCAGTTCTAATTCGTTTTCTATGTGATGTATTGACTTATAATTGGCACCAAACTTTAATATAACACTCCCTCTAAATATCTTAATTAGGGGTGTGCGAATAGTGTTCGAATCGAATCGAATCGAATAGTACTATTCGATTCGAAATTCGAATCGAATATTCGAATAGTTTGAATAATTCGAATAGTTTGAATGATTCGAATAGTTCGAATAATTCGAATAATTCGAATAGTTCGAATATTTTAAATAATTGACACAGTCGTTTTCTGTCGATAAACCAACTAATTTTTATGTAAAAATTAATTCGTTTGATTTTATTTGACTAAAGGAGTCTTTATAATTATTTGATAGTAAAGGCTGCTTATTATATTTGTAATAAATATTTCTTGGTGTATTCGGACCCCCTGTTTCGGGGCACCTCGTCATTTTGACATTTCTCCGGGAAAATTCGATTTTATTTTAAATAAGATCTACGACACGATGGTTCAGACATTGAAAGAGTGTAAAGGTAGCAATGAAAAGCGACAACAATGAATACGTCGCATAAGCTTTTTAATAAAAGATTTTATAGATATGATATTTACACAGTAAAAAATTTTGCGTCATTGCGTCAAAAAATTTTGTGTTAAAAATTTTTATGTTAAATATTTTACACTTTTTTGTGTTAATTTAACATTTTTCTGTGTTAATTTAACACAATTAATGTTAAATTTACACATAAAAGTGTTAAATATTTAACACAAAATTTTTAACACATAATTTTTGACGCAATGACGCAAAATTTTTACTGTGTATCATATTTGTGAAATATATAAAATATATAAAAATTCGTGTGGGTATTTAAATGATAGATCTCGATAAAGTGTAACTCGAGGATGAGCTTGTATCGTTAAACATATCATCAGTAGACAAAATACAAAGTCATTCTTCAATTCTTGACATTTTTTAAGACATAAGCTCATCCTGATGTTACGCTCATCGAGACCTTTCATTTGAGTACGCACACGATTTTTCATATATTTTATAAACCTATATGATATTTCCCATATTTGTGGAATATATAAAATTCATAAAAAATTCATGTGGGCTATGTAAATATTAATATAATGTAATATAGCTATAGACGTAATTTATTTCAGTTAAGAGAAAAATAAATTAATTTAAATAATCTTAGCTAGAGATAAAGCTATAGAATTTCCATAGTCTATATTTACACTTTTTCAATGTCTGATCTATCGTGCCTGTAGATCTCATTTATTAAAGAAATCGAATTTTTCCGGAAAAATGTCAAAATAGCGAGGTGCCCCGAGGCGGGGAGTCCGAATACACCAAGAGATATTTATTACAAATAATAAGCAGACTTTACTATCGAATAATTATGAAGACTTTATTTAGTCAAATAAAATAAAACAAATTAATTTTTACACAAAAATTAATCAGTTTATTAACAGAAAACGACTGTTTGAATTATTTGAGCTATTCGAACGATTCGAATTATTCGAACTATTCGAATTATTCGAACGATTCGAATTATTCGAATATTCGATTCGAAATTCGAATCGAATAATTCGATTCGAATTCGAGGCGAATTATTCGTAAACTCGAATATTCGCACACCCCTAATCTTAATAGTTACTTTTAATTTCTAATAATTTAAAAATACTGAAAAATCGTTTAGAAAAAAAAACTTACGAAATTGAACTTTTTTTATAAAAAAAGTCGCAGAAATTTTGATTTTTACGATATCGAAAAAAAAACTGACGCCATTTTATTCGGAAAACAATATATTTTAAGGAAAAAAATCAATATTTGATGAAGTTTGAAAAAAATATATTTATTCTGAAGTTTGAAGTTACGAATTTCGGTCAGTCGCTTAAAATGAGAATAAGACATTTAAACATGTAAAATAATATAGAAAGATTTAGTTTTTTGTCATAAAACTCTTTCATTATAATTATTAAAATAAAAAAATAAAAATATTTTGAAGAATATCAATGAAATGAGTCGTAAATGAGACTTAGTCTCATTTATAAATCTTCTAAATTTAAAATTGCCTCAAAGTTATGAAAAAGTATGATTGGTTTTAATTTTTCAAAAATAGTTAATAGTCGCCATTTTGAAACTAATGAACAAAATCGTTTGATATTAAAACCCAACCTTCAAAATGATTCCAGAAAATAGTTCCTTCAATTTCATTAACCTCCTTTCAAAATTAGGGGTGGTATTACGGTCACATTAAATTTTGAAACATAAAAAACTACTATTAAAAATAAAAAAAAAAACTCTAAATTTCTATCAGCTACTCTCGTTAAAATAAATAACATTCTACTTCCAACCATCTACCCTTTTTAAAAAATAAAAATTTTCGTGAACAACCTTCGTAGATAAATAATAAAAAAAATAACCTGACTTGTTTGTAAGAGTAAGAGTAAGCTAAAAGCTACAAAACTAGTGCATCCGTTTTTATAAATATATTAAGAAGGCAACAAGATAATAATAATAAACGTGAGCAAAGGTTAAATAATAAATTGGGGAGCTCGCGCAGTGAATCAAATGCAGTGTGTTAAAATAGAGTGAATATTGATTAACTGACAAGATATAAAGCTCGAAGTAGTCTGGCCGTGTCGACCTTTGTAAAATTTTCGAAACTTTAACAAAATTATTAACACACCGTCAATCTTTTCCGTCTCTGTTGGTTTTGTTCCGAGGTTCCAAGTGCAGTGTATTCTATCGGATATTCAGCTATTTTCGATCGAGGTCATCGACATTAATAACTGACTCGATCATTTAATTATTAACAGATGCACTCAGCCTGAACAGAAGCAAAACAAGGGGAAAAGACGACTCTACTCTTGTTCCTTTGTATATTTGTTGTACTATCATTGTTCCCCTTCATTCTCGATTAACGAAAATGAAACAATCAAGCATTTCTCTCGATCCCTGCCCTGCTAATGGATTTCTAATTTAATCTCGGCTCCGAATCCTCGAAAAAAGTTTGCATTATTTGTTAATTAAATTTTTAATTTAAATATTGCCGAGGTCTTTTTGAGTCTCGAGCTCCGAATCTCGAGTGCAGGTTCTATGCCAGGACTTTTCATCTAAAGATATCCACCAAGTGGAAGAAGAAGCGTAAAGCAATTCGTTCGGACCGCAAGTGCTCGACCCTCAGTTTCTATTCCATTTACTTTTTTTTTTTTTTTTTTTTTTTCATTATTCTTTTCTTACTCTCTCTCTCTCTCTCTTTTTATAAATTTTATTTTCCGAGCTAAAAGGAAGCCCCTCTTTCTCTTTCTCTTTCTCGGTCACCGTTTATGGAGTAGTCGAAAAGAATCCGCGAGTGAGGCTGTACTCGGTTGTCTCGAGATAGGAAATTTTTCTCATCCTCCCTGAAGCTTTACATACAACCCTATCTCTATTCGTATTCACTTGCTCCATTTTTTTTATTTATTTCTATCTCTTTTTCAACGCTCCAATGCTCGGTCACCACTCTAAATAAATAGGTCGTGTTTCAAACTAAAAATGCCATTTACTATTTTTAAGTTTCACAATTCACAATACCCATTTTTTTTTCCTGAATTTTTTGTTATTTTATTATTTGAGTCAATGATTTTTATCGATTTTTTTTAGCTTTTTGTCCTAAAAAAGTTACTTTTAAAGGATTTTTAAGGAAGTTCGAGCGTAACTAATGAGTCAAAATAATGTTAAAATTTTTTTTTTAATTTTAGTCTTCCCAATATTCGTGAAAATTCTTTATTTTAATTTAAAATAATTTAAACAATTTAATAATTGATGATTTTTATTTATTTAATAAAGTAAAGTAATAAAATGACTTTGGTATTTATTACTTGCCGGAATAAATAAACAGATTTGGCAATAGCGCGCTTGATTATACCCATAACAGAGACGTGGATGAGTGTGTGAGTTAAACATTTCTCTCTCTGTAACTATATTTCTATCCTTTTCTTTTTTCTCAGCTGTTGAAGCGATGTTGTCAAACCTTTATTCGAATAAATGGCTGACGATAAACGAGTTACAAACATAAAATTTGACTTTAAATATTTCAAAAATTATATCGGTAATGTATTATTATTAAATTGTTTTTATATTTTACAATAATCCAAGTTTCTTGTGTATAGTTTTTTATCCGTTAAAGTTGGAAGGTTAATATTGAAAAAAATAATTAAAGTCTCGACAAAACGTTTGTCCGCCGAAAGAGCCCGTGTATAAGGAGATAAAATATGTGATTTTTAAAATTTAATATCTAAGTAACTAAACGGTGAATCTTTTTCAAATTTTGGGATTAGATAAATTACGTATTTATTTATACGTATACTTAATTTCAAAGCTCAAAGTTGGAAATTATTTTTTACTATAGATTCGCTCGAACTTCCTTAAAGGATAAAACAGGATTTTGTAATTATTTTTTCTGGACGAAGCTTTTTTAATTGGTTAATGGCAATTATTGATTATCCTGAGTCAAAAATTTATATAAAACGGCATAATTTATCAATAATAATAATTGTTTTTAAAGTAAATTGAGTGACATGTGACCTGTAATTGCCCTAGATAAAGTAGCGAACTCGAATAGGAAGATTTCTCATTACATTAGTGGTAAATAATAAATCATGAGCGATGATGTATAATTAATGAATTAGGTACTGGAAGAACGGTGGCACTAGCAATCAGTACTCTATCATCAGAAAGTTTATAAGCACCTGTGCAACTATGGCCCGGACTATTGATTTAAAAAAAAAAAAAAAAAGTTTGTTGCCAGAGATGCTGGTTAAAGATTTGAATAGATAGTTCGGAAAATAAACTAAAATAAAAGCTGGTAACTGACACGGGAAACTCTCTCTCTGATCCTTTTTACTTTTTTATTTACCATTACCATTACCATTACCATCTCGATAGATAATTGGACTGTAGAACTACTTGAGAATTCAACTTGTACCTTCCACCGATTCAACTCTAAAAACTTCTCATTTCCATGTTTTTTTACATATATTTTTTCGGTTTATTTTTTAATTCGTAATAATAATGATATTCATAGTCACATTGATATTGATTATGATATTAATATTAATGTTGCTTTTGATATTCATAGTGATATTGATATTCATAATGATATTGATAATGATAATGATATTAATGGTGATAATGATATTTACAATCGTATTGGAGATATTGATATCGATAATGATCTTGATATTGATATTTATCATGGTATTGATGATATTGACGTCGATATTGATATTCATAATGATAGTGATATTCATAGTGATATTGATATTGATATTTTCAATGGTATTGGAGATATTGATATCAATAATCATCTTTATATTGATATCGATGTTTATAATGATATTAATAACGATAATGATATGGATATTCATAGTGATATCGATATTGATATTTTCAATAGTATTGGAGATATTGATGTCGATATTTATAATGATAATGATAATTTTATTGATATCTATAATGATATTGATGATATTAACGTCGATAATGATATTCATATTAATATTGATATTCATAGTGATATTGATATTCATAATGGTATTGATAATGATAATGATATTCATGGTGATATTTATATTGATATTTACAATCGTATTGGAGATATTGATATCGATTTTTATAATGGTATTAATAACGATAATGATATTGATATTCATGGTGATATTGATATTGATATTTTTAATAGTATTGGAGATATTGATGTCGATATTTATAATGATAATGATATTGTTATTGATATCTATAATGATATTGATAATATTGACGTCGATAATAATTTTCATATTAATATTGATATTCATAGTGATATTGATATTCATAATGGTATTGATAATGATAATGATATTCATGGTGATATTGATATTGATATTTACGATCGTATTGAAGACATTGATACCGATAATAATCTTGATGTTCATAGTGATGTTGATATTCATAATGATATTGATAATGATAATGATATTCATGATGATATTGATATTGATGTTTACAATCGTATTGGAGATATTGATAATGATCTTGATATTCATAATGATATTCATGATGATATTGATATCGATATTTACAATGGTATTGGAGATATTAATATCGATAATAATTTTGATATGCATATTGATATTGATAGATAATGATATTCATAGTGATATTGATTTATAATGATATTCATCGTGATATTGATATTTACAATCGTATTGGAGATATTTATATCGATATTGATACTGATATTTATAATGGTATTGATGATATTAACGTCGATATTGTTATTCATATTGATATTCATAATGATATTCATATTAATTCTTAAGTTAATATTGATAATGATTATCGAAGTGATATCGACAATAATATTGACATTAAACAACTATATGAACAATACTACAATTTTTTCTAAAAACTAAAAAAATAAAAAAATAGCAATCTATAATGCTTGGAGTGATAATGATAATTAGTGTCGCGTATACCCACCAACAAACAATCTGATAATTTATCTCCGCAGAGTCAGTAGACGAGAAGAAAGACTATAGGGCCTATGGGTGGATTCTGTGAGACTGTGAGGCTGTCGGTGGGTGGAATAAGAGCGCCGGAAGAGAGAGAGGGTAAGGGAGAAGAGACATGACGCGTGACATCACGTGGAGTATTGATCGCCGGCACAGCATCCACGCAAGCTTCAGTGACTCCCTACCTACCCCAACCCCGTCCCCTTTTAAACCGGCAACCCGCGCAACGTTCTACCTATCACTAGTCTATACACTACACCCTTACACATACACCCATCCATCTTTATATCTATATAGCTGTCTACAATATATAACCATAGCATATACATTTAAGACCCCTCGTCTCTCTCTTTGGGTTGACGCCGCTCTTTCACGCTCTGTTTCACTCTGTTTCACTTTCATCTCCCGTGCCGTACCCTCTGCTAAGTTTGCCTCTTCATTGCACTTCTTCTTCTTCTTCTTCTTCTTCTTCTTCTTCTGCTTCTCCTTCTTTATGATCACATTGAACATATCATCGACCAAATGTGATGTTGAGTTTTTCCAGCTATCTCGATTTATTCCAACTGGTTAATTATCAAGTGTACATAGATTCACATAGACATTAATCAAAAGCTCAAAAGCGCTCGTGGCGGATAATTTTATATCCAAAGACTAACGGATATCTGATATTAAATATCGTGGGTTTCATGTCCAGATCCTCTGATAGCTGACAGATAGAAATTCATATATACATATTTATACGGAAGAGCTTTTTAATAAAATATTGCGCCTGAGGTTGTCAATGAGCCGAATTGATAAAGGAGATTAAATGATTATTAGTCAACTTTCTTGTTACGGATTTAAATTATTAAAAACTTATGTGAACAATCTTAACATTGTAATAATTATTTAGATTGTAGGAAGTAGAACTTTGTTTAGTATAATTTTATACTAGCAATCTTGCAGTCACTATGTGACTGCCGTGATTTGTGAACTATAAATAAATAAAATTTTGCTTTATTAAATAATGAATTTTTTTAAATTGCACTGTATTTTTTTGAATATTGACGTTTTTTAAGATATAAGCTCATCCCGATGTTACACTCATCAAGAGCCTTCATTTGAGTACCCACATGCATTTTCATATATTTTTCATGTATATAAATATATAAATATATGAAATATATGAAGAATTGATGTGGGTACTCAAATGAAAGGTCTCGATGAGTGTAACATCGGGATGAGCTTATATCTTTGAAAATGTCAATAGTTTACAAGATAGAGGGTCGTTTTTTAATTATGTTAAAATGCACTGTACTTTCTTAACTATTGATATTTTTAAAGATATAAGCTCATCTTGATATTATACTCATCAAGAGCTTTCATTTGAGTACCCACATGCATTTTGATATATTTTTCATATATACATATATATAATATATATAAATATATGAAAAATTGATGTGGGTACTCAAATGAAAGGTCTTGATGAATGTAACATCGGGATGAGCTTATATCTTTAAAAACGTCAATAGTTCACATGATACAAGGTCGTTTCTTAATTATATTAAATTGCACGGTACTTTCTTAAATATTTACGTTTTTAAAGATATAAGATCATCCCGATGTTACATTCATCAAGAGCTTTCATTTGAATACCCACATGCATTTTGATATATTTTTCATATATACATATATATAATATATGAAAAAATGATGTGGGTACTTAAATGAAAGGTCTTGATGAGTGTAACATCGGGATGAGCTTATATCTTTAAAAATGTCAATAGTTCACCTGATACAAGGTCATTTCTTAATTATGTATCTAGAGATAGAGAATTTTCGAATGCAGCCTAAATACTTATCATCATAAATTGACTATTGGTGAGAATGATATGAAACCATGAAAAGCCACAACTTCAGGTCAAAACTTTTCTAATCATACCAAATTTAACCATAAAAACCCATTTTATCATATAAATACACTGGCCACAAAATTTAGCTTATTCTCTTAACAATATAGATTTACTAGAATTTTATATTTACAAGTACACTGATAGAAGGATTTTCTAATATTTAATAATATTTGTTAACTGTTAATAAATGATTTTTACAATCAGATGGCTTGATAAATATTCATTAACAATTAATAGATCGTTTTTGAGCATTTGTAATATGTTTTTTGATTTTATTATCTATTTATTGATAAGAGTTGCTAAAGAAGTCGAAATAAAGTTGATAAAACGTCCAATATGAATAAAATTTAAATTCTGAATTATTTACTTAATAAAGTCCTTTTTCTTCAATTTAAATATTCATTATAGTATCACGAACAAGAACTAAAATTATTATTATAATTAAAATTTTGAGTATTGAAAAAAAATTCGATAAAATGTAAAATATATTTTATGGTAACGAAGAAGGATCGGGTGTATCGAACGAAAACGTCTGTAAGGAGCCATGGTACAAATGAGGTAAAGAGGGTGCAGTGATACTGAACTCTAAACTCTGAACTCGAGAACCGTCGCTAAGATAGTAAAGGAAACATGCATACATAAGCAGTTTATCTTTGTGTTAAATCTTTATCCAGTACAGAGATCACGTCTGAAGGCTCTCCACTCTCCACTCTTTACTCTTTGCTCTGTATCGGAGTTTATATTAAAGAACCATGCTTCTCAGTGGGTTTCAGCTTTTTTTTTCGAATTATATTTATTTTGTTCCGCATGGATGGTATTTATTTAGCTGTGTTTTAATTTCATTTTGAGTTTGTGAAATACTTGACTACATAAAAAATTTTTGTTCCTTTTCTTTTTAGTATAAAAAAATTTCTGCTAGTTGAATATTCTGTCGATAAAAAAATTACTTCCGGTGATTCATGATAGTATTTTGAGATAAATATTAGTCAAAAAAAGTTTAGTTTTTTCACAATTAATAATTAAAGAAATGATTAATAATTTAAATTTAGAAAATTAAGGGAATCCACATAAATTTAAATCAGGATTTTAATTATTTATGTAATTTTTTTTTTTATTAAATAAGTTAGAGTAAGGAATGATGGAAATTTTAACCTTTAAAGAAAATTAAATTAATAATAAATGGAAAATTTTTTCATTAGAGAAATTAAGTTAAAGTTTTATAAAAATTTTTATTATTGAAGAATTAAATTAATGAATAATAAAACTTTCGACCATTAAAATAAATTGAATTAATGACTAATGAAAAACTTTTTTAGTAAAGGAATTAATTTAATATTTTCTAAAAATTTCATTTGTTAAAAAAGTTTCATTAATGATAAAAAGAAAATTTTTTCATTGGAAAAATTAAATTGATGCAAGAGTTTTCCTTAAAAAAAATTGAATTAATGTCTATTGAAAATTCAAACAATTGAGTTGATTATTAATAAAAATCGTTAACTTCAAATTTTTCTGATAAACAAGTTAACTTAACATTTTCTGAAAATTTCATTCTTTAAAAAAATAAAATTAAAACTTTTGTTATCAAGAAATTTTTATAAACGGTAAATAAAAATTTCTCAATTGAAAAAAATTGAATTAATTATTAACAGTAAATTTTTTCATTGAAAAAGTCAATTAATGGTTGATTCAATTTTTTATTCTTATAAAAATTTTTAATGACTAATAAAAATTTCAACTATTAGTAGAAATAAATTAATGAATAATGAAAATTTTTCCATTGAAAGAATAAAATCAATGATCAATGAAAAATCCACTGCATCAAGTTAGGAAATTAAATGAATTATAATAATATGGTTGATTTATTTAGCCTTTGGCTATATATATATATATATATATATATATATATGCTATATATATATATATATATATATATATATATATCCCTTCGTTACTCGCGCTATGAGCAAATCGCCGCCTAACAACTACTCAACCAATAGAGACTCACTATAGTGCGAGCGAGAAACTAAAAAGACGCGGTAACGAAGGGATATATATATATATATATATGCATATATGCTGCTATATATATATATATATATATATATATATAAACATATATACGAATTACAATATTATTCACTCTTATTACAATTTGTCAATTTGCACATCGTCTTTTAATTTTATTTCACCTTTCGACAATTAATAATATACAATAAAAAATAATATAATATCATATAATGTGTAATAATATAATATCATACAATGTGTAACAATTAAGTCATAAATTCTGTAACATCAATACATTAAATATCGATCTTTATCTTAACACATTCGGCTAAAAGTCTTTTGAAACCAGAAATAGTTGTTTGGTCTTTTATTTCTTTTGGTAAATCGTTAAACATATTAAAACTTAAATGTGTAATCGTTTTTTCAGCACTTTTTTTCTAGTACTTTTTACATTAATTAAGCAACTATTTCTAGTATTATAGTGACTACCTTTACTCTTTTTTATGACACGTTCGCATAAATAATCAGGTGCAAATCCATTTGCCATTTTATATATTAATATACAGGTATTATAAATCATCCTTTGCCTTACTGATTGCCACCCTAACATTGCTAGCATATTATTAATTAATGTATATCTATTTACTCCTAATATAATAATTTAATAATTATTAATAGCAATAACTTGGTGATAAAATTTTCTAGACCGTCTACAAAACTGATATAATATATAAAATGTAATGGGTATATTTTCTATTAGTATCGAGTATGCAGTTATTTTAGTAGCGCATGACCTTTTAATCAGTCTTTTATATAGTATTTCTGCAGCACAGAGCGAAGAAAAAGCAAAAAAAGAAGATGGGGTTAAAAAAAGTTAAACAAGAGACAGTTATTAATAGACATGGTTTACTATGTGTATCCTTCTATTCATGCATTGAAGCTTTAGTCTCGAGAGTTGAGTTTTATGCAGCATGTTATATCTACTGTTGTGTATATATGCTCAGTATACAGTCTACACTAATATACATTGCTTCATACACATCATACTAATACACGTACAAATTAACATCAGCTACGTGATAGTGAGTCGAAAAACTCGGGCGAGGTATTCAGTATTATATAGCGCTCGCGCAGTTCTACACCTACCTCCAGACTTCCAGACACGAGACACGAGACACGAGACACGAGTGTTGATTTTTTCATGATATGGACGGTTTTTCTATCCGTGTTGTTTCAAAGTTCAAAGCCAGTACTTTTACATCCCTGTAATGGTATTGCTGTCTTTTAAACTCGGTACACTGCCAAACAAAAATATAAGTTTTACTTTCATCCCAAAATAAACTGTAACTAACTGGATTTTCATATAAATTGAGTTTTAATATCTCTCACTTCATTAACTGTTATTTTTTTTTTGTTTTTACCTCTCAAGCGAGTTTTGTTAACAGCCTAATGAATTTTTCAATTGGCTTATGCGCAAAACTTAATTATTAAAAACCACCTGCAAAATTTTTTATTGTTATATTTTTTTTTAATCCCCAGGGTTGCGTTAATTTTTTGTTATTGAAACAATGATCGTTTATTTTATTAGAATTATTGGGTAGGATTAAAAGATACTCTGTAATATTTTTTTTTTTTCTATAAAGCTTCTCACCTTGAGAAAATTTTTCTCTGAATATTTGATACCCATTTTATATTATTTTAGCGTGCAATTATACATATTGAATAAAAAAAATGATGAAATATTATTTGATCTTCCCATTTGACATGGTAATCAATAAAAATCTTAATGAAAATTAGCTTCTATCTTTATATTTAATTTTTTTGAAGCAAGAGAGAAATTATCTCAAGACAAGAAAATTTACTTCTATTAAGAACTAAATTTTTTGGAGCAAGAGACTGAATTTTCTCAAAACAACAAATTTTCTTGACTTAAATAAATTTTCTTGGATTAAGATACGTATTTTTTAAAGAAAGAGAGTTAATTTTGTTGGAATAAGTGAAATTTCTTGTCAAAAAAAATTTTTTTTCGCTCAAGAAATTAATTAGGAAGAAAAATATTTTCTTGGCTCAAGTGAACCTTTTTTTCTGTATACTTGATTTTTTTTCAATGGCCATAACCTCGAAAAAATTGGAATTACAGAAAATTTAAAAAATATTGAAGTAGTAGAAAATCAAATTTTCTTTCTAACGACTCAGATTAAACTAATTGTAATGATAATTACTCTTACATTTGCAAAAATTAGAGATATAATGATCAAAATCTATAACGCATCATTATTTTATTTTTGACTTCTTTTAAAAGAAGCTAAAACTTATAAAATATAGAGCTAAAAAAATTTTTGAGGACATCGAAGTTATGGAGAATAAATTTCCTTTTCAATGATACCAAATTTAATGCAATTATTTGAATAATACTTCTATTATTGCAAAATCTACCTGCAATTATTAACAAAAATGGAAAAATACTAAATTTGTCTCTTCTCTTCTCATTAAAAAATAAATTTTCATTTCACCTTCAAGATTAATAAAAAATGCGCATACAATAGTAGTGCAGATAATCGTAAGTCAATTTACAAAGAATTTGACAATGTATTGAAAAAAAGGCAACGGAAATCTCACGTACGGTCTAGTGAATGCATTCGAACTAACTGAATAGATAGAGAGTAGAGTTGTAGTTGGAGTTTGTAGTTCGACAAAAGAAGAATAGCATCAACAACGGAACCAAAAAGATAAATAAAAAATAAAGGCAAGCAATGTTGTTAGTTTATCCATTGAGACGATGACGACGTGTTCGCTAATGTTGTAGTATTCGTAATATATACCGTCATAGTGTAAAGTATAACACATAGCACACACCACTCGTGCATACCGTGTCACCAGTTGTAGATACCTTCCGTAACAAAACATTCCATAACATGTATGTAATATTGTATTTTTGCCCCTTTTCGCGTGACACCCCCCCCCCCTTCCAACTCAATAGTCAAGTACTCTAACACTCTCACACTTTCTCAACTCCTTCTGCTTCCTTAGTTTGTATGTCGTCCTTCTCATCTCAATATAACTGCGATACCACATTTCTACTCCTTTTCTATGTATAAACTCTATATATAGATACTGCTTTTCAATTCGCACAACTTTGTAGCACTCTATTCAATTACACAAGGGAGTATCAAGCAGATGCAAGCGCCAACCATTGAAAATCTTACGAGTATTGACTTTTTTATTAAATTCACCTTTTTTTTTTCTATTGATTTTCAATATTTGTACTTCGTTAAATTAATATTACGAGAGTTTATTTTTATACGTAACACACTTTCAAGTTTTATTGGTTACAGTCTACGTCATATAATTTTTAATTCAAAGTTTATTATTATTTATTGAGAGCGCATCTTCAGTTTACAAAATTCACGAGTTTTATTAAATAATATTATTATTATTAAGAGAATAAGCAAAATTTTGTGGCCAGTGTATTTATATGATAAAATAGGTTTTTACGGTTAAATTTGGTATTGTTGGAAAAGTTTTGACTTGGAGTTGTGCCTTTTTAAGGTTTCATATCATTCTCACCAATAGTAAATTTATGATGATAAGTATTTAGGCTGCATTCGAAAATACTCTATCTCGAGATACATAATTAATAAATGACCTTGTATCTTGTGAACTATTGACATTTTTAAAGATATAAGCTAATCCCGATGTTACACTCATCAAGACCTTTCATTTGAGTACTCACATCAATTTTTCATATATTTATATATATTATATATATGTATATATGAAAAATATATCAAAATGCATGTGGGTACTCAAATGAAAGCTCTTGATGAGTGTAGCATGAGGATGAGCTAAGATCTTTAAAGACGTCAATAGTTAAAAAAGTACAGTGCAATTTAACAATTAGGAAACGACCTTGTATCTTGTGAACTATTGACATTTTTAAAGATATAAGCTCATCCTGATGTTACACTCATCAAGACCTTTCATTTAAGTACCCACATCATTTTTTCATATATTTTATATATTATATATATGTATATATGAAAAATATATCAAAATGTATGTGGGTATTCAAATGAAAGCTCTTGATGAGTGTAACATCGGGATGAGCTTATATCTTTAAAAACATCAATATTTAAGAAAGTACAGTGGAATTTAACAAAATTCATTATTTAATAAAGCAAAATTTTATTTATTTATAGTTCACAAGTCACGGCATTCACATAGTGACTGCAAGGTTGCTAGTTTAAATTAATGTTTTATTGAACACTTAGATTTTGTAGAAAATTTTTTTGCTAAAAAAAATATAAAACCTTTTGTTTTTATTTTTTTTTCTCATAGTATTGATAACATGCTGAAAGATAAAAGTAAAAGAATAATAAGTATTTATAATACCAATGTCTAGTAAAATTTGTTCCCACTTAAGAGTAATGATAAATTTGGACGCATGACATTTATCCATTACAAAGTTCTGACGCCTGCTGGCAACAGTTGCGACTTTGATTCAAGCCATGGAAATAATGTAATGTTTCTTGTGCGACGTTTACAAACGCTTTGGTTCTATTATTATGAATAAAAATAATAATAATTAAGTAAAATTTTAATCAAGCAATTGTGAATGAAAAAACAAAACGAAGGAGGAAATTAACTTTAAATGATTAAGAAATAGATGTCGCACCTTCCAGGGGAATTAAAAAGTAACTTGACATTGAGTGTTTTTGTATAAACTCTTTTTATTTTTATTCTCAAGTTGTCAATTGTCAAGTCGAAAGACGAAAAAATAGTTGAATAGTAATGCGACTTAGACAGTGCGAAAGCTGAAAGAGCTTTGAATTTCGTCGAGCACTCGAAGGAGAAAGCTGTTGAGTAAAAAACAATAAACAAGAGCCGATAGTAGAGAAAAGACAAGGAGACAAGAAGACAACCAGACTCTAAAGAAGAGACAAAATAAAAAAAAATGGCTTTTTCAGGGTGAGTGAATAGCACGAGTGTGTCTGCTAGCAGTGTTCTTCTTTTCCGACCCGAGAGGCTTCACCAGCAGAGGATAGCTCCGCCGAAATATAAAAAATAGATCAGAGATGAGCAGAATTTAAAATGCCGGTGGCTAAAGACTGAAATGATGGATCTGTATCGCATGAGGAAGTTTTAAGGTTTCGACGTCTTTCGTCACCTTACAATTTTATAAATCTGTCTGGGTGTTTTTGTGTTTTACTAGTTTCTAAGGACTTATACTTACGCACTTTGAATATTCAAAAAATCATTTTTTTCTTATTTCATCTTTGTAATGTGCACAAAAAAAGGAAATCTTGACTTTAAATTATTATTTGATCTTCCCATTTGACATGTTAATCAATAAAAATATTAATGAAAATTTACTTCTATCTTTATATTTAATTTTTTGAAGCAAGAGAGAAATTTTCTCAAAACAAGAAAATTTACTTCTATCAAGAACTAAATTTTTTGGAGCAAGAGGCTGAATTTTCTCAAAACAACAAGATTTTCTTGACTTAAATAAATTTTCTTGGATCAAGATACGTATTTCTTAAAGCAAGAAAATTAATTTTGTTAGAATTAGTGAAATTTCTTGTGTCAAAAAAAAATTTTTTTTTTCGCTCGAGAAAATAATTAGGAAGAAAAATATTTTCTTGGCTTAAGTGAACTTTTTTTTCTGTGAACTGAACTATATTTTACAGTAACTGATCCAAGGATTAATAATTCCGATAAATATTACTTCTTCCTTTTTTTTTGTCTTTTATATCCGTATAACCTCTTAAGTTGTTACTAAAAAATTCTAAATTCAAGTATTGAATTATTGATTAAAAAAAAAAGACTACAAATTCTCTGATACACTTAAAATTTCTCAATCAAATCTCTCAAATATTAATTATTTAAAAATGAGTACAAAAAAAAACTAAAAAAATAATTTATACAGTAATTTTTTTTTCCAAGCCAGCAGACTAAGCTATCGAATGAGCCCGACACTTTAAGCCAGACGAGGCTTTTCTATGGTTTCAACCAGCGTGTGTGTTCGGAGCGCTTGCACACGCATCAACCCCTACGTCGAACGTGCTACGTAAAAAAATAAAAATAAAAACCTAGTATCTTTTTTTCTCTCTTTTTTGTTTCAACTCCCCTTATATTTTAGCGCACGCTTTGGGCGAGTACAGACTCGACAAAAAATTTTTAATGCTCGAAAAGGAAAATTTTCTTTTATTCCCCACTCACATTTACATTTTTAAAAATATTAAAAATATTACAGCGATAATGAGGTAGTGAGATGGATTTTTTTACCTTAGCGAATTAAATCATGCCGAATAAAATAATAATGTATTATAATATATTTCGGCTTGGGGGGTTAAATATTGGATAAAAAAAGGAAATAATAATTAAAGAAAAGTCGATAGGGGGAGGGAGAAAGCATAAGGCTCGAGAGGGTTTAAATCGAGAAAAAAGGATCCAAAGCATAAACGCGAGCGATAGAGACCAAGTGGAATGAGAGAAAGTTTGAGAGAGAAGAATGGTCGTCGAGACCTCTCCAATTACCGTGCGGCTCTCTTCCACCTTCCACCCTCCACCGGCGACTGACGTCAGCGTTTCATTAATTTTAATTGAATATCCTTAATTTTCATGGGATTCCATTGCTGCACGGCCACCCACTAAGTACAGTTACCACGGTGGAAACGAGGAGCTAAAAAACCCTTTTAAATTTATAATATTATTTTAAAGAACCTGGTATTAAAAGTTCATATCGCTCCAGATTTACATGCTTCATGAATTTACATGTTTTTTTTTTAACATCAGACATATTAATATCAATATTGAATATTAATTATTAATTGCAATCATTATCTCACGGAGACAAGAAAATAATAACATTTTTTTTATACTCTACAATGTAACCAGCCATATTTTTTATTAAATTGTCGATAATATTGGGTAGAATCGGATTTATTACTATTTTTTTGCTAATAGAATAATTACTGTCTTACTGAACATGCTGTATTAAACAAAAATTAGTTTAATAGTTGATTAAACCAAAAATAAAATGACTTTTTAAAAAATAGAAGGTGAATTATTTAGAGTGTTTCCTTGTCTATTCATATTATCCTATCAGTGCAATATGGTTGTGATAGAGGTACTTTGAGACCTTAAAATTGCTTGACCTTGATGCGTAGGGATAAAGCACTACCTCAATCGCTTCGCGTTATGAGGCGTGCAATATATAAACCATATGGACGAGCAACCTTGCAGTTACTATGTGACTTGTGAACTATAAATAAATGAAATTTTGATTTATTAAATAATGACTTTTGTTAAATTGCACTGTACTTTTTTAACTATTGACGTTTTTAAAGATATAAGCTCACCAAGATGTTACACTTATCAAGAGCTTTCATTTGAGTACCTACATGCATTTTGATATATTTTTCATATATACATATATATATATATATATATATATATATATATATATATATATATATATATATATATATATATATATGAAAAATTGATGTGGGTACTCAAATGAAAGGTCTTGATGAGTGTAACATCGGGATGAGCTTATATCTTTAAAAATGTCAATAGTTTACAAGATAGAGGGTCGTTTCTTAATTATGTTAAAATGCACTGTACTTTCTTAACTATTGATATTTTTAAAGATATAAGCTCATCTTGATATTATACTCATCAAGAGCTTTCATTTGAGTACCCACATGCATTTTGATATATTTTTCATATATACATATATATATAATATATATAAATATATGAAAAATTGATGTGGGTACTCAAATAAAAGGTCTTATTTAGATATTATGTACCTACACGGAAAAAACAAAACTCGAAAAATTACAGTATATAATGCAACCTGGTGCTTCGTGATGAAAACTGGAAAAATTACAGTTTCAAATGTAATTATTACAGATTTTATAAGAATTACATTGTAGAATGTAATATTTACATTGAAAGCTCTGAATATTAAATTAAAAAATTGAATTTAGAAAAATATTATTTCAAACTGTAATTTTTCTAGTTTTGATTACAACGGGACCGATTTTACATTTTATACTGTAATTTTTCGAGTTTTTTTTTCCGTGTAGAGGTAGAGCATTTATGAATGCAGCCTAAATAATCATCATAAAGTGACTATTGATGAGAATTATATGAAACCTTGAAACATCACAACTTTAAGTTGTGGTTTAGGATTATA
Organism: Cotesia glomerata; assembly: GCF_020080835.1. Taxonomy (NCBI): domain Eukaryota; kingdom Metazoa; phylum Arthropoda; class Insecta; order Hymenoptera; family Braconidae; genus Cotesia; species Cotesia glomerata. Next base: position 3,425,449 of record NC_058162.1, read on the forward strand.
AAATTTGTTCTAAAAAGTGTAACTGGTGTTTTTGGCATCAAACATATTAATATTAAATATTAATTATCAATAATAAAAACTACGACGTGATAAAAATTATATAAAAATAAAAATAAGAAAAGAATAATTAATGAAAAGTAATCCGTTAAAGGCGATAGGAGGCACATGTGTTGAAGCGACAAAATGAAAGCTCGATAAACCAAATACGGGATTGGGCGTGATTGGTATGCAGTAGGAGCAGAGAGCAAAGAGCAGAGAACCCAATACCCGCGATTATCCTGTTTATAAATCCTCCCTTACGTTTCGCGCTATCTGCGGATACGAGGAGTTTAATGTAATGGGACACGACCATTAACTCTCCGATATACATCTTCCCTGGTTTGTATGCATCATCTATTCGGGATCAGTATCCTTCTCCTTCTACACTTCCGCTTCTCTTTCATCTTATTCTTCTCTCATTTTAGTTACTAAGAATAACTTTACTCTTTAGGATTAAAGATCCTTCAAAATGATGCATTTGCATCCGATGGAAATTTTACTTTTTAATTTCATTTTTCACTTCATAATAATTATTTCCATTTAAACGAGAAACTTAGAGTCTTTACGTGACTGCCGAAAATATATATTTTTTAGGTATAGTTTTAAAATAAGTTTAAAAATAATATTTTTACGATAAGACAAAAATTGCCAATGATTGGTTGGAAAATTTTTCGAATAAAAAATTAATAAAATCAACAAACTATTCAAAACTTCTCCAAAAATTTAACATAAAAAATTGACTATCATACCAAAAAATATAAAAGTTTTGAAAAAACACTTATTAAGATCAAGAAAAAAATTTTAAATTTTTATTTTCTAACTTTTTGCTTTAAAAATTAAAAAAAAAACTTGGAATTTAAATTTCAAAATTAAAAAAAAAATTTAATAAAACAACTTTTTTTTTTATTCTTCCTACAGATTTATACATTATAATTATATGAATTTTCAAGTTGATTGAAAAAAAGAAAAATTTTTTTATAGGTTTTTTAAAAATCAGTAACGCGATACGAAACCTTGAAAAGGCACAAATTCAGATCAATACCTTCCTAGTTATACTGAACTAAAAAAAAATTGTTCTTAGTCTCTTAATTAAGTAAGTGAGACTTAAAAAATTGTGAGTTGAAGTTGAGGCGGTGAAAAAGTGAAGAGGGTGACTGATACTGAAAACCGATGACAATTCGGTGAAGCAAAATGTCGAGATAACTTACACGAAGAGGTACTGTCGATGTATTGCAAATGATACGAATACAAGCACAAATACGGATGAACATAAACAATCGAAGAGAGTAGAGAGTGTGGAGTGGAGAATGTGTAGTGGGAAGTATAAACCACTTGTGCAGCGTAGACAGCACCGAGAATATTGCCTGGTGTACATGATGTCGGGGTAAACAACTTCATCCACCGAATGGAATCGACGGGTGTAGTATGTTATGCTCCCGTATATCATCCTGCACAGTGAATAGTGTGTAGTCGTAGTCGGGGTCTTCGTAAAGTTAAACACCAGCAAAACTACTAAATGAACACGGAGCAAATAATATACTTGCTACTTCTGACTACCTACCATACGATTTACGAATTACTAATATTACGAATGGAACCGCTTCTAGAGCTCCTAGTTTCATTATGCAATCCATTATTGCTCAGCTAGAGATAAGTATGTGTAACATATGGGCTTTGCATTTAATATCCATTAACAAACATATTTTATCTTTCATTTTATTTAACTGTTATTACTTAATCGTTTGTTAAGTCTATCATCAAAAAAAAAATCTTCAACTATAAAATATTTATTATTAATATAATAATCATTTATTAATACTTTTACACCATAAATATTTTGCATAAAATCATCTCAGTATACAAAGTTTTTGACTAATTTTATCAAATACAACACATGGTTAATTTTAAACAAAAATAAAATTAATTAAATTGATATAAATTTTTAAAAAACAATATGAAACTTTTCAAAATTATTTTCTTCTTTCAAGCTTATTCTTCTTTCACAATAAAATAAATATTATTAAAAACTACACAGAAAAAAAAATGAACTTGAATCAAGAGAAAAATTTTTGAACCAAGAAAATAATTTTGAGGAGTTTAATTGTCTTGAATCAAGACGGAAAATTCTTGAATCAAGTGAAATTTACTTAAACCAAGAAAAATTTCTTAGTCTATGAATTTTTCTACTCAAATCAAGAAGATTAAGTTTTTCAAAATTATTTACTTGATTCAAGTAAATTTTTTTTCTGTGCAAGCAATACTTCAACTATTTCAAAGAATAGGTGTTTAAAAATTAAAATTTTTATCAAACCATTTTTAACAAATACTCAATATTACACACCTTAGGGTAGAAGTACCAGTTTTGGCCATATCTTTAACCCATTTTTGGCCACATGATATTTTAGTGACTTTTTAAAAAATGTAAATAGAATTCTTATAGAATTTATGAATTAGTACATTTATACGAATTAAATTCATAAAGTCTTGCATTTATAGAAATATTTATACAATAATTTGAAAATAAAGTGGCCAAAAAAGATAAATTGGCCACAAACGGTATTTTTACCCTATTACGCGAATATATTTGAGGTAATGTTCTACTTTCAATATGGGAAGGCTAAACAATTTTGTGATCTTAATACGATCTATTTTTTTTTCTTAAAAATCAAATTTGCGTTATGAGGCGTGTACTTTAAGATTTTCCAAATTTTATCCATTTATTTAGGTTGAAATGTCGATTTTTTTAGTTTATTTATTACACAGTAAAAAATATAGTGTATAATCAACACAATTTTTGTGTTGAATACGGTCCACACAAAATTAGTGTTAAAATTCAACACACTTTGTGTTAAAACTAGGAATTCAAATTGCGCGCTTTAATCTTAACCAATGAGGAATCAGTAACCATTTTTTTGATTTTTTCGTTTAATATTCGAGATTTTCGCTACTAAATTAACTTCAGTTCAATCATCAATTTTATACTATAGAATAACACAAACTTTGTGTTAAAATAATACTAATTTTATGTGAACCGTATTCAACACAATATTTTTTACTATGTACAATAAATCACGAAAGATTTAAATCACCATTTGAAATACAGCTCCTCTTGAAACATTTATGAACCTATAAAAAAATATTTGTCGATAGTTATCGTGTTTTTTGTAGGGTAAATTATTAATTGACATCACTGGTTGTTTTTCGATACAACTTTGTCTCCAGAATTGATTTATTAATTTCTTGAATGCAAATTATGCTAGGGATAATCACGGATAAATTATTTACATGTTTGTATAATCTGTCTATTTTTGCGAACTGACGAATTTTTGTGTGAAAAGTTCCAGGTAAAATTTTAAGTCGACAATATTTTTACTATTGCTAATGGACACATTAGTGTATGAATAAATGAACATGTATGTATAGATGATGTAAAGCGAGTAGATGGTTACCGATTGCGATAGTTAGTGAATAGGACTTGCAGAAGAGCCGAAATAATGGAGACTGAGAAGTAGTAGAACCCTCTCACTGTATAATACAACTGGTGATACTGCAACTTTCGTGTTCGCTATGTTAGCCAGTTATGAGGACTAAGGAGTTGAAAAGAGGTCCACTGGATACAGAAAGACGGAAAGAGCAGGGGAAAGTGTAAGTTTGCTATACACGATTCTGAAAATGGAATGAGAAATGAAGACGAGGAGAGTTTAGCTGAGACAGTGTGGGTGTGAGCATGACTCTCTTGATATATGTATCAAAAACCTGTATAAGGTAAGAGTGATGGAGAAAACTTGGAAACGCAAGTTGAGTCTGGCCCGGAAGAAGTCCGTCTCAGTGTTCGGATGCTTCGGCTGTTCGCTGTTGGCTGTTCGCTGTGGGGCGTAATATTGATCATGAAGATGGGGTGTCTGTACTCGGTTTCTCTCTTCTCTTCTATCTTCTTCTGCTCTGTGCTGGGTGACTACACTCCTGGCCCCTAAATCCCCTGGCCTACCCGCGGAATACCATACAACTTACAAGTCGAGGCTACATGAAACGAAACCGAGTCTTCAGTGAGTAACCAAAGAGTTTCACGATTTGTGGTTAAAAAAAATTCCGCTTTTTGATTTTTGCATCATCTAAATTAATTTAGAATAGGAATTTATTCATAGAAGATCAAGAAGAAGATCAAGACATCAGATGATCGGAAAGATTAGCAGAAAAATATAATAACGTCATGTTCAAAATGCCACTTTTTACTACAAAATCACACGAGCATTAATTTGTTGTATCTTGTCTACTATATAGAAATTAAGCTAAATTATAATCAATTATTTAGATCAAAATTAGAATTTTTGCCTATTACATTAAGGAGAGGCGACGTCAGAAATGACTATCTGCGTTTGCCGAGAAGTAATTCTGCTATCTATGAAAATTCTTTCCTAATTCATGGTATAAAAATTTGGAATTCACTACCGGCAGATATTACAGAAATTGACACCTTTGAAAATTTTAAACAAGCTTGTTTTAATTTCTTTTTGCAATCAATATAATCACCATTGGTCTTATAATTTAACATGATAGTTATTAATTAATGTCGATCTTTAAATTATATTACAAACACTGTATCAAATATATACTTGTAAACAATTAACTTTATGTATTGTTGATGGTCCTGAAGGAGCTTAGAACTCCAGAATTAAATAAAATTTATTTTCTCTCCTCCGGGCGGAAAGCGTCAACTTTCGTCCCGCTGCGCTAAACGAAAATTCCGCTCTCCGCCTCGGTCGAGGAGAAAAATAGTATACACACCACGGGCAGTAAATAAGAAAGCCTCAGATCACATGTTTATTGACCTCGGCTTCGCCTCGGACAACAATTACATGTGATCTGAGACATTTCTTATTTTACTGCCCTAGATGTGTAATATACTATTTCGTAATTGTGTAGAGTGTAAAAATTTGTGTGTAGAATATTACACTCTAATGTGTAGAATTTAACATTCTCATGTGTTGATTTAACACACTAGAATGTGAAATTCTTAAATCAACACATGAGAATGTTAAATTCTACACACTAGAATGAGAAAGTACTAGAACGAGAGTATAATATTCTACACACAAATTTTTACACTCTACACAATGACGAAAAATTTTTTACTGTGTATGTCACTAAACTATTATGCTAACTAGTCTAAATTCATCCTATTATCATCATTAAGTCAAATTATTATTGTGATAAAATGTATATTGTTTGTATCATGGAAATATTTGCTATAACCATCCGTGTACTTTTACTTATATTTATATTTAAATGTTTATAACTTTGAAATTTAAATTAAATAAATAATAATAATAATAAATTTGAAAATTTTTTTTGCGAATTTAAAAGCGTATTAAATTATTGAATTTTTGGTTTTCTATTCAAATTCTGAACAAATAGTATGTTAGTATTTGTTTAGAATACAACATATTGCGATTAGTTAACAAACAGCTATTTGATTAGTGTTGAATTTAATGCAATTGGCAGGGTGTGAAGTATATGGTGGGGAGGGCTGGCGCTAACTACCACTTTTACGTGTAAATCTTATGGGAAGAGCATGATTTAACGCTAATGGCGACCACTGGAACTAAATTACTCCGTTTGATTTAACATAGGAAAAGCATGAAAAATGAGGGCAGCACCATCGTGCATCTGGCCAATAATTAGAGAAATAGCCGTAGGAGGTATCAGCTTTAGTTTACACCTTATTTACAAATAAACATATCAGCTCTGATAACCTCGGGCGTTGCTTATTGCTGGCGGATTATGTTACAATAAATATTTAATCTACTAATGCTATACGGAATCAGTTGCTGTAATTTTGAAGCTAATAAAAAAAAAAATCCGATCTCGATATGTCAATTTTTTTGGGAGTTATCGTAACTACGTATAAAAAAAAAAGCTACATACAGATAGCAACATAAAATCATTTTTTAAAAAACCTAAGGTGAATTATTTAGAGTGTTTTTGTGATATATGCCTACTCATAGTATTCTATAAGTTTAATATAATTGTATTAGAGACATTTTAAGACTGAAATATTTTAAGTAAAAACGTTAATTAAAGTGTCCTACGCAAAAATAATTTACATTGATTTGAAATATGATAAAAAAATTAAAATATTGAAATTATAATGGAGGCTTTTACTTTATCTTTTAAAAAAGTATGAAGATTTTATACAAAACTTTGAATGTATAAAAATATGAAGAAATTATTATTATTACTTTTTCTTATCCAAAATGCATCATCTAAGGTTCTAAATCTCAGAAATAGTAGGATAAATGATAATAAATAGAAGAAAAAGGAAAAGAGGAAAAGTAAAGTGTGGTTGTGTAAAAGTATGAAGCGAAAGATGCCCGACGGGAAAATGATTACCGGAAGCATTTCATTCAGCTCCGGGCGTTAAAACATAATGTTGGGTAATGGACGTACCAATTGCCCCTCGTCGTAGCTGCTGACGAGGACGTTAAATTGCCCGACAACTTATTTTCACGGTGTCGTACTTTAATTTACTGCCGATATAGACTAGACCTCCATTCCTGTCCCTGTTATTATTTTATTTATTTCCTGTTGCCATAAATCTCGTGCACTTATACCACAGATACTTTACACTGCCGTTATTTTCCTTAATTGTATACAGAAATTTAATATAACATTTTACCCGATTAATTTTTATCAATAAAAAAATGGATTTTGAAACTGTTTGTTCATTTTATTCAACTGAATATTATTTTTTTGTTTTTATAACTGTTACCGTTACTGTTTATGTTTGGTTAACAACAACACAGCGATTTAATTTGTCGGATTAAACAATGTACAATCCTCCGGTATTTTATTAAGCGTCTATTATTTTGAATATTCACTGTGAGCGCAAGCTCCTTTCTACATCGGAAACTCAAATATTATACGCAGAACACTTCGAAAATAATGTTGTAGCAATGCAAGCATTACCGAGTCAAGATGAATCTTGAGCAAATATTTGGCTCAAATTTTCACAAAATATAACTAATTCCTTTCTACTTAATATCTTCATTAATTTAAATAATAGACAACTAGCAACCTTGCAGTCACTATGTGACTACCTTGAATTGTGAACTATAAATAAGTAAAATTTTGCTTTATTAAATAATAATTTTTGTTAAATTGCACTGTACTTTCTTAAATATTGACATTTTTAAAGATATAAGCTCATCCCGATATTACACTCAAGAGCTTTCATTTGAGTACCCACATGCATTTTGATATATTCTTCATATATATATATATATATATATATATATATATATATATATATATATATATATATATATTTAAATATATGAAAAATTGATGTGGGTACTCAAATGAAAGGTCTCAATGAGTTTAAGTCGGGGTGAGCTTATATCTTTAAAAATATCAATAATTCACAAGATACAAGGTCGTTTCTCAATTATGTTAAATTGATCTGTACTTTTTTAACTATTGACCTTTGTAAAGATATAAGCTCATTCCGATGTTACACTCATCAAGAGCTTTCATTTGAGTACCCACATGCATGTTTGATATATTTCTCATGTATATAAATATATGAAAAATTGATGTGGGTACTCAAATCAAAGGTCTTGATGAGTGTAACATCAGAACGAGCTTATATCTATAAAAATGTCAATAGTTCACAAGATACAAGGTCAGTTCTTAATATCTAGAGATAGAGCATTTTCGAATGCAGCCTAAATACTTATCATTATAAGTTGACTATTGGTGAGAATAATATGAAACCATTAAAAAGGCACAGCTCCAAGTCAAGACTTTTTCAACGATACCAAATTTAACCCTAAAAACCCATTTTATCATATAAATACACTATCCACAAAATTTTGCTTATTCCCTTGATAACATAGACAATTCAAATTCATCTATATTGACAAATTAAGAAACATTTTTTTTATATCTGATTTAAAAAATTTATACCAACAGAGTGCGTTTCAATAATATTTACGTCATTCTACAAAAATTCTTAGAAAAATTATTACGAATATATTCTAACGTAAAGTTAAAAAATTTTTTTATTAAAAAACCCAAATTTAAACTTAGGTCCTCGAAATGGGTGATTGACAATTAGCCCATAATAATTCATAATAAATTTCACGACTACCAACAGACCTTACATAACTGTTTCTAGAAGCATTCTATGAGAATGAGAGCCCCTGGAGGTCCCGCGCGAGGATATTTATATTTGTACAAGTAGTAATATCGGACTCCGGTCAGACAGAGCGAGTCTCTTAGTTGTGTTGAGTATTGTCGTATAGGCTATATAGAGTATAGAGCAGACCACCGATAGTCTGCTCGCGATTTCAACCCCATTCTATATTCTGTAGTCAGTATTCCATTCCATTCCATTCGTGCTCTGTATCCCAGTATCGCTCTGTTCATTTTGATTCCCAGTGCCCAATACTATTACAATCGCCTTTACTAATTCCACATACATACACACGACATGTACATACACACGACATACTGTTACAACAATATACTCCCTCTTAGTGGTGACTGTACTGAACTACAGTTCAGTAGGAAGAGTGACTGTACGTCTGGCTCTTGAATCTGCAGGCTATTGTCACACTCCCCCGGTTGAAGTTCTCATCGTCCTCAACTCAACGTGGAGTTGCTTCTCAGTCTCGGTCCCCTTGCCTTTCTTCATTCATGCTCCCACTTTTTCATCCTCTATCTGCTTATCTGTCTTGAAAAAATAAAATTTTCATTTTTTTTCGCGGTATCGACCGCGAATTGGCCCCTGACAATTTTAGATTTATTTTAATAAATTGGCTTATTGAATTCTGAATATTTAATAGTTTTTAGTTTGAGTCCTAGCGGATGATAGAGGTATCGTTGATCTCTGATGGAAAGAGAATGAAACGATAAGATGAGATGAGATAAGATAAAAATAAAAGGAAGAGGCACTTGGGAAGAGAAGATGGTTTAGGATCGGAGAATCACGTCTCGGAAATTATTGGATCACTTTCCCGAGATAGATTCGGTTTACCATCACATCGTGCTCGTGGGAATCGCCAGATTCAACTGAGTGCCAGGTTCATGCAATAAAGATTTATTTAGCGAGTGAATAACGTACTCACTTTACGGTGTATCCCTTTCCCGAGTAACCAGAGTTTAGACTAAAAATACTTAAAATACTTCTGCTATTCTCTCAACCAACGATCACCGATCACCCATCGCCGACACTAGACACTATATTATTCTATCATTCAAGGAGCGCACTCTACTAAGCGCGTCACTCAACTAAAACTAACAGTCGCTGATATTTAGCGTCTTTTCTGTCTGACAGAAATCTTTTTTATAAAAACTTGACACTCTCGAGGAAAAATGTTTTGATATCAAGTAATGGTGATGTCAAGCTATATAAGATCAAAAAAACAATTTATTGTAATTTTTCAACTTTTTTTTTAGGAAATTGTAAGTTAATTAATATGTTTTATAAAAAACAATGGCTTAATAGATGATTAAACTGAAAATTAATGTCAAACTAGCAACCTTGCAATCACTATATGACTGCCGTGACTTGTGAATTATAAATAAATAAAATTTTGCCTTATCAAAAAATGACTTTTGTTAAATTGCACTGTACTTTCTTAAATATTGACGTTTTTAAAGATATAAGCTCATCCCGATGTTACACTCATCAAGAGCTTTCATTTGAGTACCCACATGTAATTTGGTATATTTTTCATATATATAATATATATAAATATATAAAATATATGAAAAATTGATGTGGGTACTCAAATGAAAGCTCTTGATGAGTGTAACATCGGGATGAGCTTATTTCTTTACAAATGTTAATAGTTTCCAAGATACGAGGTAGTTTCTTACACTGAGAAAAAAGTATTTTGCTACTAAGGATATTTTTTTTGATAATCAGAATACTTGGTATTGTGCTACTAAGAATACGTGGTATTTTGATTATCAGTATACCAATACAACAGATTATTTGATGTTTATAACCTCACTTTACTGGCACAAATCAATTGACTTATAAAGCTAACAAAACAAATTAAAATTAAAATTAAAAGTGTAATAATAAATTTTTTTCAAGCTAATATAATAAATGTTAGTTGAATTCTATTTTTACCAGTGCATAAATCAAATAAACTGACTGTTAGTGTTAAAACGTCGATGGCAGTGACAGCGCATATATTATAGTTGACTGCGCAGCGTATAGGTCTTGAACTGACTTATATTCTGATAATCACAATACTTGGTATTTTGATTATCAAAATACTAAGTATTGTGATTATCAAAATACTTTTTTCTCAGTGTGATTATGTTAAATTGCACTGTACTTTCTTAATTATTGACGTTTTTAAAGATATAAGCTCATCCCGATGTTACACTCATCAAGAGCTTTCATTTAAGTACCCACTTCATTTTTTCATATATTTATATATATTATACATATGTATATATGTAAAATATATCAAAATTGATGTGGGTACTCAAATGAAAGCTCTTGATGAGTGTAACATCGGGATGAGCTTATATCTTTAAAAATGTTAATAGTTCACAAGGTCATTTCTTCAGTATGTATCTAGAGATAGAGCATTTTCGAATGCAGCCTAAATACTTATCATCATAAATTTACTATTGGTGAGAATGATATGAAACCTCGAAAAGGCACATCTCCAGGTCAATACCTTTCTAATGATACCAACTTAAACCATAAAAACCTATTTTATCATATTAATATACTGGCTACAAAATTTTTCTTATTCTCTTAATCATATAGATAAGCTTTTCAAAAAATTGAAAAAAAAAAAAACGGTTTTGATTTTAGATATTAATAATTCCAACTTAACTTTCTTGTAATTTTTTTTTTTACTAAAAATATACTAACAATAACTCTCTTATAAAGAAATAATTCAGCGACCATGTATCCGCTGTTAGAAGCTTTCAATTTTACTTATAAAATAATTTACTCATGATGTGGATTTATCAGGAAATTTTTCTGCGGGCACACATCAAAATCTTCTTTCAAATTCATTTGTGTTTTAGCACGCAGAATTTTGCACCGATATCTCCCAATAAATTCAATCATCACAAATAGAAATCGTAACACAATTAACCCCGGTTATAACCAAATAAAATTTGAGTTTGCAATGGAATTAAGCCATAAAATTGGTTTCTGTTATAATAACAATAATACAGATATGTTAATTATCCGACGAATCTCTTCAACCAATTGTCTACATCATTTTAACCCGGTGGGAATTCTTTACGTTGAGATTATTCTCTGAAAATTGGGTAGAAGTTGATTAAAGTTGAGCAGCTGTAGCTACTTATACTAGCGGTCTTCAATTCCTCTTTCTCCTTGCGTTCTACCGTTCTCTATCATTTTTCCTCTGTATCTCATCTATTTTCTTTCTTCCTTCGCCCATACGCGGAGTTACCCGGGAAAATGGAGACAAATGATCACCCCAAGTATCTCGATGCTTATACTTCAAGTCGGCTTCTGATAGCCCGCCGTTTTCTGCCCTTGTGCTGACAAATGAGGACAAATCACCTGGTTTTCATTTTTTGTACAAGTTATAACTTTTAGCTATAACTATTTTATTTTTAGATCCGTTTAATCAAATTAGAATCTATTTATTAAAGTATTAAAATCAGAATTTTATAAAAGAAATTTGCTCGGTTCTGTTAAACTGTTTTGACTTATCTAGAATTTATGAAACTTATATGCGATATAAGATTTTTATGAAATGTATAAATGAAAAGTTCTCATAGTGTAGAGCATGTAAATACCGCTAGATGGCCAGGCGACAAAAGTATGTTTGCTTTTGGAGTTATAAGACTTGTAAAAATTCCAAATTTTGAAACGACTGTTAAAAAAAATGTAAAATTGTACTTTAAGGAAGTTCGAGCGTAACTAATGAGTCAAAATAATGTTAAAATTTTTTTTTAATTTTAGTCTTCCCAGTATTCGTTAAAATTCTTTATTTTAATTTAAAATAATTTAAACAATTTAATAATTGATGATTTTGACTTACTTAATAAAGTACAGTAATAAAATGACTTTGGTATTTATTACTTGCCGGAATAAATAAACAGATTTAGCAATAGCGCGCTTGATTATACCCATAACAGAGACGTGGATGAGTGTGTGAGTTAAACATTTCTTTCTCTGTAACTATTTTTCTATCCTTTTCTTTTTTCTCAGCTGTTGAAGCGATGTTGTCAAACCTTTATTCGAATAAATGGCTGACGATAAACGAGTTACAAGCATAAAATTTGACTAAATATTTCAAAAATTATATCGGTAATGCATTATTATTGAATTGTTTTAATATTTTGCAATAATCCAAGTTTCTTGTGTATAGGTTTTTATCCGTTAAAGTTGGGAGATTAATATTGAAAAAAATAATTAAAGTCTCGACAAAACGTTTGTCCGCCATAAGAGTCCGGGTATAAGGAGATAAAATATGTGATTTTGAAATTTAATGTCTAAGTAACTAAACGGTGAATCTTTATTAAATTTTGGGATTAGATAAATTACGTATTTATTTATACGTATACTTAATTTCAAAGCTCAAAGTTGGAAATTATTGTTTATATTAGATTCGCTCGAATCTCCTTAATAAAAAAATTTGATCAATTTTATTCAAATTTTTTGCGTTATCTAGAATTTTGGAAAGAAAAGTAAGAAAAAGCGAGACTGATAAATAAATCAAAGTCTGTTTAATGTGTTTCTGTTTCCTTAGCGACTTTTTCCATTAAACTAGAATAGGCTTAAGAAGTAATTTAGACTTAACCTACAGCAATATAAATATTTTCAAAAGAATATAAATACATATATCTATTGTTTAGCGCATTTAACGAAGATTTAACGATGACAGATTGCGATACGTGGGTCGGTTGCAAATGCGGGCAATCATGTAAGATTTTGTGGAATATAAATTGCGGTTCTTGGAAGGGAATCAAGGAGTCTCTTTCTCGGAGAACTTTCTCAGAGGAGCTTTTATTTACAAGATAAGAATAAGGATGCTAAAACTGGAGATGAAATATTTGAAAGCGCTGTCTCAGCGAGTGCAACTCTCTTCATCTTTTATTTTAAATGTTCAAGTCATTTACCGAAAGTACCCGCTAAAAAGTTCATTCCATTAACACTGCTTCTTATCTGTTCTCATCCTGCCCACGGGCTGTCAGAGTGAAAATTACATCTGTTCAAATAAAACATTTTATTCAAATTCATTTGTCCTATTTAATTGTCATTTTTTAGCTGAAGGGACTGTGAAAATAACGAGTTTGACCTAAAAATTATCCAGTTTGTTAAATTCCCGCGGCGAATTTACAATATATTAAAAAAAAAAATTTCTTGATTCAAGAAAAATATTCTCGTCAAAATTTCACTCTAGCTTTGAAATATTTATTTCAAATTAATTCAAGCAATTTACTCGGTAATTACAAAAATTAAATTCAAGTAAACTTCAAATTCAATATACATCAAAGAAGTGCTGCAAAATCGATCAATTCTCTCATATAAGTTATAATTTTCCATAATCTCAATAGTTGATCCAAAATTTCAAATTTTTATAAGCTCTACAACTCCAAAAGCGAATATAATAATGCCACTTAGCCATCTAGCGGCAGCCTCACTTACTAAAAACTTTGAAGATTTCAAATTTACATCGATGCAGACGCGTTTTAATAAAGATTGGAAATTCCAAAAGTGCACGCCTCATAATCTCATTTTTCATAATAAAATTGATTAAAATAAAATACAAAAAATACTTTTAAATCTTTCGCGCCATTGTCCACCCAGAAAAGAAAAGGTACTGCGCATGTATTGTAAACGAACCTTATTTACATAGATATAGATATACAAACGATTAGTAGATTTTTAGTTTATTGCTAATTATAAATAAACTACATTGAATTAGACCGTGATCTTCGAAAGGACTTAGTTTCAAATCATACTGAAGCGTATAAAAAAAAAAGGACTTGATCAGTTAAGTTTTTCGGCAGTTATCGTGACCAAGCCAGTTTTCATACATACATTTGACAGCCGGACGTCCACGGAATAATTTTTTTAAACATTTTTTTTATTTATTTAAAAAGCAAAATATATTTTAAAAATGTCATAAGTGTTGAAACTAGTGTTTTTCCATGACATTTATATGTAAATATTGTTCTACAAGTGCGATAGAAAATAAATAGAGACAATTTTAGTTCAAGAAATCGCTTGATTTTTGTAAGGCGAGTGTAGAGCACAATCTCATTCGCTTCGCTTATGAGGCGTGCAATAAAAAATTCTTGAAGAAAGACAACTGATTCTCTTGAAAATAAATTTGTTCTTGTACTAACAATATCCTCTTTAATTAATTAGTTTGTTTTTCAGCGTAAAAAACCAGACAACTTTGTTGTTGCCCTCGAAATTTGAAACCTTAACTCCTTCTTTAATGCATAAATGATGAAAAGCTTTATGAAAATAAAAACAAGACGAAAGCTTTGATGTATCTGAATAAGAAGCGGGATGATAACATAAGAACTTAAAAAGTGAAAGTTAAATTATTTCGAAAGACAGGAAAGCTTTTTACGGTGAACGTCGGGTTATGAGCAGCAATATATATTAATAATACGAGACTATCTCTAGCGAGATCGGAGAGTGGTATGACCTAGAAGTTGGTAGTGCGTGCAATTGAATTTCTGAAGACGTCGATGAGAGGTTATATTGCTGGCAACATAGGAACACATGACAAGCGCATATATCTCTCGACTGTATATTGCCGAGAATCTAGTGGCAGAATGGTTGATGGTGATGACGACGTGGGGTTGAAACTACCAAGTTACAAGATACAGGACATGATAAAATACACGTCTTGGAGTTACCACTGCCCGGGCAATATCAGTAAGAGTGAGGTGATATAAACCCAAGCAAAGCCCCAGATGAATAAAGACAGGGAGTAAAATATAACGTCGAAAGTAGTGAGGAAGAGGAAAAGCAACACCTGAATACTGGAAGCAGGCAACCTAGACCGATACCGGTCTAGTAGGACATGGAGAGTGTAATGTAAACTAATTAACAGTGAGTCTACGGCAATTAAGGCTGCCCGAGTGCTTCGCTCTGACACTCCTCTAACAATCTATACCACGCTTGATAACAAGGTATTAGAATTATACCCGCCACCACCCAAAAGCCTCCGCCTCTCTCTACATACACTTTACCTCTGACAGTGTTTTAATATAATTTAACTTTGAGTTCCCCGGTAAAAGCCTTTATTTTACGGTTTCGCTCCATCCTCGTATATATTTTACTAATTTGTTTCATTATTATTCCTTTTTTTCATTTATTATTCACGCTTTTCTTTTAAATTTTCAATTTTTTAGTAAAGTTTCAATTTTTTTCGTTATTCGGATATTTAAATCATCAGAAAGATATTCAGAATTTTTTGAACAATCAAAAATTTATTTGGTTAAGGTTTATTGAAGTTAGAATAATTTGAAGAAAAAATGTATATTTTTTTATTTAAAAAATAATTAAATTAAAAAGTTGACACTTTTTTAAATGTTTATTTTTTCTTTTTGAAAAAGAACGACTGATATAAATTTGAATAAAATAATTGAGGGAAAAATAAGACAATAAAATCAAAATTTACAACTTAATCAATAAGATTATGTTGATCAATATTCCATTACTAAATTACGTATCGACGTTCTAATTAGCAAATTGTCTAACTCCATTTTAGAGAATCTTCTATTTGTACGAAAAAAACAATTAGTTCAAAATTTATTATCACTTTAAAAAATCATTTAATATCATTAATATCTAATAGAGATATAATATTTAGGTTTGAATTATTCAAATAATTTATAATTGGATTATTGGCTACATCAAAATGTTGAAAAATCACCCTCTAAAAAATAAGGAGTTAGACAAATTGCTAATTAGACCGTCGATATCTTTTTTAAATACAAACAAAAACTGATGAATTTTACAATAAATCGAAAAAAATTAAATATTTTAATAAAATGCAATAATTAGGTCTTATTTGACTAAACTCAGATGATTTCGTCCTGCTGTAACATAATTAAACACTTCTAACATCTCTAATACCCATTAATCAATAATGACATCAATATTTCTTCAATCAACATCATTATTGACCAAAATACCAACATACCATTAAGCATAATTTAAGTAATTAAGTAAATATACAAAACTTATAATGAGCTTTATCAATTGACGATACTTTGTATATTTAATGCTATTTTATTAATATTTGACAGAAAATGTCTCTAAATAATTATTAAAATCAAAATTAATGGAAAATAATCTTTTTATTCTAAATGTCTTTGTACAAAGTTTTATTAAAAAAATGTCTTGGACAAAAATAGGATTGACCCCACTTTATAACAATTGCATTTATTTGAACGCAGCTTTGTTAAATTTACAAAGATTTATTTACAAGATATAAAATAGAACTTTATTTAATACTAATAATTATCATATAACAAAGAAACTTCAATAAATCCTTCAATAAGAAATTCTTGGAGCGTATTAAATATCAAAGCTATAGCTTTGACAGCTGATACCTTTAGAAATCTGACAATTTATAGACTTTGAAACAGAGAGGAGTAGTCAGAATTCTTGATCAACAAATTACAGCATTATTCCAAAGCATGAAAAATTTCTTAATCTTCGACTTTAAGGTAGTACTACTGTTACCATAAGAGTAAAATCTCAAGACCTAACCTTATTTGATTAACGCTGTAGATTTCTTTATACTAAATCGCGTTGGAGAAAGAGAGACAGAGATAAATTTTGAATGTTTTTTATTAACAAATATTCTCATATTTTCTAAAACCATACTGATTGTTATTAAATATGTTCTAGATGTTATTTTCTCTCGTTATCTTAATTTTTAAAAGAATCTGAACGTCCAGTTTTGTGAAATAAAATAAAGTCTGTGATTTTCCATAAGGATCAATGGTAAAGGCAAAAATATGTAAATGTTAATATCTTTTTTTCAGTTCTCGGTAGGCCTCCAAAAATTTAAGTGGTTAATTAATAGTATATTGTGTGACTAGGGATGAAACAAAACGATTTCAGACCAGAGTGAAGTTGCCTGCCCGAGCGAAGCGAGGGCTGGCATCACTCGGTCTGAAATCGTGTTTCATCCCGCGTCATACATTATATTTTTCATATAAGTTGCATTAAAAATGCTAGTTTCAATGTCTGGAGCCAACCAGAACTAGATAGTTTCAGACGAATAGCGAAAATACCATTTTATTATGAAACTTATAATAAAATAGAAAGTAATAGTTTATTTTTTACCAAACATTATTCGTAAATTGACAAGTTTTCTTTTATCGTTCTTATTTATGCTTAATAACAGAATTATAATATGTCAGTACAGTTTAACGGTTAGAATGACAATTATAAAGGTATAAAATAAACAAACAATTGATAGGATTGAAAATAAAGCTGCAACTTCACCTCGCGGACAGAAAATCGTCATTTTCTGTCCGCCGGGAAGAAATAATTGATACCTGCCCGGCACAGTCGCATTGGTCTGAAATTGTCTAGTTTCGGTTGGCTCACCAGGCATTGAAACTCACATTTTCAACGCAGGTTATATGAAAAATGTTATTATCTATACTAATAAATGGAGAGCCGGTTTTTTTGTCCGGTTATACTGCGAAAACTACTGAACTGATCGGAATAATACTTATACCATAAGATGCAGCGTGTTTCGGAGAAGGTTTTAGTATATGATATGGTGGTGATTACTTATCCGGAACCTATATTTTTTTGACTTAGAAATAATGATTTTTTATTGTAACTAAATTTATTCTATTAGATTGTCATTTGTTTAAAATAAATTTTTTAATTCTATTGGTTATGTTTACATACTAGGCAGATTTCTTCACTTATAAGACCTGCAATTTCTTTAACTGAAACTTTCAATGCTCAATGCAAATTTTTTTTTTCATATCAATTATTATTAATTTTTGTAAGAAAGACGCGGGAATGTTATAATGATTGCACATTGAAAGTTACAATGAATATTAGCTAGAATAATTACATGGATAAAAGGTGCATGACAATTCGATAGAATTGGGAATCCGTGCAAGTCAAAACAATACTCTAATTAAATTTCAAGTCTAGATCTAAAAACGCAATTCTATAAAGCGCCCAGCAGAGCGGGCAAGAAATAGCTAGTGTACTTATATGCCAAGTTTCATCAAATTCTGAACGTCAATTCTAAAACCGGTAGTATTACTTTAAAAAGCCCGTGAATGATTAAAAAATATAAATGAAAATTTGACTAAAGTTAATTGGCTTGAAGAAAGTTTGAGGTAAGCTCATTATTTCATTAGCCTTGAGTTAAATAAAATAAAGTTGAAAGTATTAAAGGGTTTGTGTCGGTGGGGTGTACCAGAGAGAATAAACAAAAAAGTTAACCAAAATCGAATGACAATCACCCAGAGCTGGTGGATCTACTTAGAGATAAAGGGATAAAGCTAATAGGAACAAACGGATAACGGAAATAAGAGTTAAAAGTTTTAGGAGACTGTAAAGTCCATTGGGAAATTATCTGAGGAATTCCTCTCACGGGTCACTCTCAGAGGAGTTTGTTGCGTGGTGTATCACGGCATGGCATGGCAATGGATAAACCGTGATAAAATTACAAACTTGTGAAGGAAAACATGTGGTGAGGTTTTTGAAGTAGTCACGATTATAGTCTAGCGTGTATCGGCAAAGTGAGTTGGTTGGTTGAGAGGGTGCTACCGAGTTTTAGTTGTAGATTGAATCGGCATTCAGCCCGAATACGTCTGGCTCAAGTTGGTGTTACGTGCTGACTGTTTTGCAGATCACCTGTTGCCAGGGTTCTTATTTTATTTGACATCATCCCTCCTTCACTGACCCCCTTTATACTCAACTCTTTCTTTTCTATCTTCTGGATTATCTGATACTGTCTCGTAAGATTCACTATTAGTTCTCCTTCTTATTCTCGGATTACTTCGCCCGTCCCGGGCTTTTATTTCTATTTACTTCCGGACCCTCCCGAGATAAGAATAAAGATAAAGATAAAGTTTAAATAACTGAAGAAATTATTAAAGAGTCATTATTAGTTTTAGATAATTCATAAAACTTTTTTATCAAGCTATACCTTAGTTTATAAAAACTCTCAATAAAACTTTTTATGAGCTTCGTTTTAAACTTTTAGTTTGCAACTAAAAATTATCTCATCAAATTATTATTTTTATTAATCAACTTTGTTTTTATGGCTTCCTTTGTTTTATAGACAGTTTTCATTTAATTATGTCCTCCGATTTTATCTTTTTTTTATCTTGAATATAATACTGTAATCAAATCTTTTAATTTTTGTCTTTCACAATTCTTTATGTCATAAACGTCTGACAAAATTTTTTTTATAAAGTCATAATTTTTATTCTTATTAGGTACTCCAAAATCTCAAATTGTTTCATTCCTTACACAGAAAAAAAATTTTACTTCAATATTTTTAAAGAATTCCATTTTATTGATTTACGGAAAAAAATTCTTAAACTAATAAATTTTTCTTAGTTTAAGTAAATTTAACTTCAAGAATTTTTCTCTTGATTCAAAGTAATTTTTTTTTCAGTGTATAACCGGTGTATAATTTCGAGCACACACACGCCGCCTGGCCATCTACACAAAAAAAAGGTTCACTTGAGTCAAGAAAATATTTTTCTTCCTAATAATTTTCTTGAGCAAGAAAAATTTTTTTTGACACAAGAAATTTCGCTTATTCCAACAAAATTAATTCTCTTGCTTTAATAAATATGTATCTTGATCCAAGAAAATTTATTTAAGTCAAGAAAATCTTGTTGTTTTGAGAAAATTCAGCCTCTTGCTCCAAAAAATTTAATTCTTGATAGAAATAAATTTTCTTCTCTTGAGAAAATTTCTCTCTTGCTCCAAAAAATTAAATATAAAGATAGAAGTAAATTTTCATTAATATTTTTATTGATTAACATGTCAAATGGCAAGATCAAATAATATTTCATCATTTTTTTTTTATTCAATATGTATAATTGCACGCTAAAATAATATAAAATAGGTATCAAATATTCAAGAGAAAAATTTTCTCAAGGTGAGAAAATTTTTTTCTCAGCTGAAGTAGGTGGAGCTGCTTCCCTAAAGTATCTAAAAATCTTGATCAAATATAAAAATTTATTTTATCAAGTATTTATGATAGAATTAAGAAAAAATGACTTTCACCAAGAATAGAATTTCAAAAAAAATTTTTACTTCGGCCAACACAACTTCGGTCTTCCTTCAGGCACCCGAAAATTTTCTTGAGCCAAGAATTTTGTTCTCCAGTCAAGAAATTTTTCTTTCTGTGTATAATGACCAAAAAAATTGCAATTAAAGCGCTAAGAGTATCCTTTAATCCTGTAACCAATAATCGTCTATCAGAACCTTTCTTTCTTATATTTCTTCACATCTACCTAATAATCAAACCTATAATACAACTCTAAAAAATTTTCAAATTACAAACTCAAAATAAACAAAAAGTACCCCAAAGTTGCCTAAATTCCTCTTATAGACTCATAATTTACAATATTTTTCACATTAATTCTCAAATTTCTAATATCTTAATCCCCTACAACTCCAGAAGCGAGCACACTTACGCCACCTGGCCACCTATCGGCGATTTTATGAACTAAAATTCCAAAAAACTTCTTCATTTATCCAAATATTTATTTTATACCTTATGTCTTTACACGAAAATCAAACTCATAACACGCTTTCAAACCAACAAGCAATCTCGTCATAAATCATCTCCAGGACAAAAAGCTCGAACTATTACCATCCCATAAAATCGCATAACGTCTCAAGTAGTCTCAAAACATTGAGATGCGCATATATAATAATAAAAGATAAAGAGCAAGAGTGTATGTTCTCTATCAAAGCTCATCTCTTTTTTCTCTTTCGTCCTCCTCTCATCTCTCATCTCTCACATAAACTTTGTTTCTCGTTCTTGTTTCGCTGCCTACTGCCTACATTGTTGGCATCACGAGGCACAAGGGGTGATGCGCGTTTCCGATGCGCGAACCTCCTCATCAAAGGCAGAGCACGCTCAGTGTCGCGTCAGCCCCCGGCCCCGCTGCACCACGTTACCAATCCAGGTCCAGTCAACCTATAACCTGTTCTTTCTATCACCAAAAAACAACACACAAACAAAAATATATCTATCGTTGCATCCACAACAACACTCACTTACACTCTTCATCATAATTTAAAGAAAAACTCCGGATTTATTTCAATTAAAAATCGATAAATAAGTTTTACAAGAGATTGTAATCTCTTGAACCCGGTAGCCCTAAACCAAGGCCATCCGTGATCCATCATCCGCATCCGTCAACGGTTGTCCTTATCAACCCCCAGCCAGTCAACGTCACCTTCCAGTGTCATCTCAGTCATCTCAGTGAAGTTTCTCTGCACCTTTGGATACTTTACCGGCAAGTTAATTTTATTGTTTTTCACACTTGTTATTGATTGTAATAGTTAATAGTTATTATGATTGATATTTATAGCAATGGATACCGCGGGGTATCATCGGAATTTATTGATAGAGCTTTGCTTATATGTACATTGTACATCCTCCTCTAATTTACAATAGAGCTGTGGTGGTATGGGCACACGTGTACGGAAGTAGACGATCGATCGGGAGGAATGCGAGCCGGTTGCTTTCTTTAGAACATAGCTCTATTGAATGCCATAGGGATTCTGCTTTGCCCACCAATTTTCGTATTCAATTCAATATAGGACCCCTGTTGAAAAACTCCGAAAAGATCCTATCAAAAGCGACAAAAGCCACTTAAAAATCAATAAAATTTATGGGTTTCTAAGTAGCTTTTGTCGTTTTTGATGGGATCCTATTGGAAATTTTAAACAGAGACTATAATCAAGACTCTAAATGTAAAATTGTCTTGTCCAAATGTGTTTGTTTATATCTTCAGCGTATATATTTAATTTAACTCCAAATTTAACGTGCTTGTTCTTAAGTATAGAGAACTTTGTTTTTGGGAGTTAAGAGTTGCATATTCTAGTTTTAAAGTGGTAAGAAAAATTTTGAAATTTTAATTGATGGTTTTTGCATCAGAAATTTTAAAATTTGGAAATCAATCGTTTATTTTCAATATTTCAAATTAAATGATAAGGTAAAAGACCCCATTAGTGGCACTTTTAATCCCTAATAGTGGCACTTTTTCTTTCAATGAAAAAATATTCTACTTGGAATAAAAATTAAAAATTTTTTTGATCTAAAGGTCTTAAAGATTAGAAATAATATATTCATTATTGAAATAAATGATTTCATTAATTGAATAAATACCAAAATCACTGAAAGTGTCAGTAATAGGGTCCCCGCCACTAATGGGGTCTTTTACCCTATAGTTGACGAGTTTTCATGTTTATTTAGGGACATTTTTTATAAACTATTAATAATAAATAGTAACTTTTATAACAAACATAACGACGTTCTAATTAGCAAATTATCTAACTCCATTTTAGAGAATCTTCCATTTTTATGAAGGAAACAATTAGTTCAAAATTTATTATCACTTTAAAAAACCATTTAATATCATTAATATCTAATAGAGATATAATATTTTCGTTAGAATCATTCAAATAATTTATAATTGGACTATTGCTACATCAAAATGTTAAAAAATCACCCTCTAAAAAATAAGGAGTTCTACAAATTGCTAATTAGACCGTCGATAAATATTAAAAAATCGTAAATATTTTCAACATATTTAATAATTAAAATCAATAAATATACAGCATCATTTTCAAATTAACATGATTTTTTGTGCCAAATCCAAAGAATTTATAAAGTAGAGTTGAATTAAATTTATATTACCCTCATAAGTCCAATACATCTCAAATATCTGATTTTGTTATTATTTATAGTGAAAATTTTCATTTTATTGTTAATATTAGCTTTATTATACTCGCCCGCTCCGCTGGGCGCTTTATAGAATTGCATTTTTAGATCTAGACTTGAAATTTAATTAGAGTATTGTTTTGACTTGCACAGATTCCCAATTCTATCGAATTGGCATGCACCTTTTATCCATGTAATTATTCTAGCTAAAATTCATTGTAACTTTTAATGTGCAATGATTATAACATTCCCGTGTCTTTTTTACAAAAATGAATAATAATTGATATGAAAAAAAAAATTTGTAATCAGTTAAAGAAATTGCAGGTCTCATAAGTGAAGAAATCTGCCTAGTATATAAACATAACCAATAGAATTAGAAAATTTATTTTAAACAAATGACAATCGAATAGAATAAATTTAGTTACAATAAAAATTCATTATTTCTAAGTCAAAAAAATATAGCTTCCGGACAAGTAATCACCACCATATTATATACTAAAACCTTCTCCGAAACACACTGAATCTTATGGTATAAGTATTATTCCGATCGGTTCAGTAGTTTTCGCAGTATAACCGGACAAAAAAACCGGCATCATACACTAAAAATTAATTAAGTTCAATATCAAAAATTTCAATATAATTTTTTAAAAGTCAATATTTGAATTTTTAAAGTGCAAAAAATTAATTTTGAAAATCTAAACAAACTAACTTATGTCGCTATCTTTTTTTCTGTAGCAGATTTTCCAAATTTTTTTGATCGTCTTCATTGTATCTATTGTTTTCAGTCATATAAAAAATAGAAAAAAAGTCAGAGGGGGTATTACAAGCCCGAGAATTAACTTTTGAGAACAGGATGAATAGCTAGGAAAGACAAACATTAAAGCTCTGAGTTGAATAAAACATCGGCTAAAACTTAGTGTTAGCTGGGAATAGAAAAAGTTTATCGCCAAGTCTACGATGAATTATGAGAATAAACGTTAAAATATGAAACTATTTTATAACAATGAGGGTTAAGTCCCGCATTCTTTCTGCTGAGATCGCGTTTTGGTCCACGGTGCAGGGTCGCGAACGCCGTTCTGGTATCTATTATTATTTGGTAAGAAGACGGTGAAGCAATAAGAGAAAGAGAAGCTCGAAGAGTGCAAGAGTTAGAGGGGAATAAATAAAAATAAAAAAGATTGGAATGAAGGCAAGTGCAGCGGACAGTACAGGTCTGGGAACCTAGATGTTAATAACTCGGTAGGATTTAAATAGAATACAAGAAGCGGCAACAAATTCGCCACAACGTGCCCGAAAAGTTGTTAATTATAAAATTCGTCTTTGTATCTTTGTTTTTTACTCAGTCGGATGCAAGAGAAAATTTATTGGAGATTTTATTTTTATAAATTTATGGTAAAAAAAATTTTTAGGGAGATTTTATTAAGAATCTATTGCATTAGTCCTAATGGTGGAATTTTTACCTGATTTTGCTATTAAATGTCATAATTAGTCAAGTAAATTCCAAAAATACCACACTGATAAAAGGATTATTTATTTGTATTAAAAAATATTTGTTAATAGTTAACAAGTCATTTATTAGAAACCACCTTTTAGTATTAAAAAAATATTTCTTAGTATTTAAAATGATTTATTTGTATTATTTAATAAATCTGATATTTATTTATTAAATATTAATAAATCTTTTTAAATTCTAATAAATATTTGTTAAGGACTAAAAAGTGGTCTCTAATAAATGATTTGTTAAATATTAACAAATATTTTTAACTATAAACAAATCCTTCTATTAGTGCATTGGTTAAAAAATTTATATATTTATGAATATGACCGACCTTGTAATCAGGATATCTGCAAAAGTTTCCAACCGATCTTAATATAACTTAGTACAAATATTATTTGGGTAATGACTTAGGACAAGTTTGAAGACAAGCAAAATCGGTCAATCAGTTTAAAAATGGCGGCCATTTAAAATTTTAAAAATAATGAAAATCATTTTTTGGGTTATTTCATTGATATATAACTTTTGATTGAAAAAAGATAGCTAATTTTTTAATAATTCATGTGATAGCTTATGAAATTTACTTTGATTTGACGTATATAAAATTGACTTTTTTTCTTTGTTACCTTTGATATTATAATTAAAATTAAATATATTTTATTAATTTTATATCAAATGAAATCTACCTTCCATTTCGGGTAAGGCCGAATGGTAAGCATTTATTTTTTTTCTTTTTATTCAAAGAAAACGTTTTATGTGTAAATCAAAAAGTAAAACTCCGATGTGATTCAAATACTCGTCACGTTTAAACTATCAGCTTAAACTCGGCAAGTTATCATAAACTTTTTTACAGTAAATTTAATTCACTGCTGAAGTTTCGGTAATCTACTAGTAGTTAAGCTTCACTCTGTTCTGGCACTAAATAGAAAAATCAAATTCCACGTTTTGTTTCTATCATTTTTAGATACGATCATTGTTTTACGCGCCAAACTGTTTTTATCCGATTTTACGATTTACATACGTACATTTTTTATTGTATTTAAATGAACAGAAAAATTGGTATAAAAAATTTTTTTTTAATTTCACGTGAAGAAATCGAACATGACTATTGTTATAAAGCTAGTCGAGCCGGACGAATATTTTTTTGCGCAATATCGTAATCAAATAAAAATAGTAACTTTGTCATTTATTAATAAATATTTTCATTACTCATTTTTAGATTACAATACGATCATTTGTTCTTAATTACGAGGTTGAGCGAAATATTATGTTAGTTAGTTAGATTTATTTAATCTATAAACTAAGTGAATGAAGCTTTCGGCACTCGTGTGTTGGCGCACACACTTTGCTCGTTGCATCAACTTACTAACAGACGAAAGTCTCCTCTACTCAGTAACATAGCATATTATCACGTTGGATTGTAAAAAACAATTTATATCACATGTATAAAAAATGTGTTGATTTTATTTTATTGATTTGCATGATAGATTACACTTTTGCATAAAATGTAAACAATCCAAAACTGTCATGTTAATTAAACAAACTGTCAATAGATCAGACTTTCTATAGCTTTTCAAAGTAAAATGTATTGTCAACAACTGGTGCCGCAATATTTTAATAAAAAGTTTTTTTTCAATTTTTTATAAACAATTTAACAATTTTGTTTTTCATTATTTCGTCATATGAAAAAAAAATTATCAGACATTAATATCATTGAAATTCACATCCAAAAGGTAAAAATTTTGTCGGTTATTTTTCATAAAAATTTATTTATATTGTTCAATTCATAAAAAACTCTAAAATAATTATACCAAACGACAGCATGATTGACAAATGAAAAATACCCAACTAGTAACAAGTTATAATAATAATTATAACTATAACAAAAGGTGTAGAATCGAATTGGGTCAACTATTATAAAACGCAAAATAATTGACAGTCCATTGTTTGACGCAATGAGTTTTTGAATTGAAACTCCAGAATTAAATTCGCTGATTGGAGAATAAAAATACCGCGTATACGTACTCGATGCTGTCATTCATTCCATATATATTTATATATGTTTATATTTGAATTCTATCATACGTTATGTGTTGTATTTTATATGTTATATGTTATATCAGTTACATGGCTTACAAGGCGAGTCATGTTATGTCGACGAGGGCCAAACTGAAAAGAGCTACGGTTTGAGGTGACATTCACTCATTCCTCTGTCTGCACATTATACATATTACATATATGTGTATATATGTGTGTGTGTATGTGTGTCCAATCGATGAGTCCACTGCGAAAATTATTCCCGGCATACCTTCGATATATGGCACTTCATACCTTGCATCCCTCGAATTCTCCGGGTCGACAAAGAGGTGTCAGGTTTCGATGCATCAATAATAATCGATCGTTATATACAGTCCACACTACACCACCATTCTACACTACACTAGACTAGATTACCGATACTGGAGACTAAAGAATTCAAGCCGCTCCTACTCTGCTCTCATCTTCCGTGAATCAGCCATTTTTTAGTGGCATTTTAACTTAGTCTTTATGCAGAAATTCAATTTCCTAAAGAAGATATTTGACCTAGAATTGACTATTCAGACAACTGCTAAGTGCTGATGTCCCAATTTTCGGAATATCAAGATGTCAAATGCAGTCTGACGATTCAATTTGACGAAACTTGATATCCCCTTGATCCTCATCCTTATTGCGATGCAGCGCAAGTTCCTTTGATTATTCTCGCTTAAACTTCGTCAAACTTTCATCCCCAAAGTGTTTCAATCACAAACAGATTCTATTCAAATTTTACAAAGAAGAATTCAACAATTCTCATCAAAAATGAAAGCTTGATAATTAACTTTATCAAAAAGTTGATTATTCTACGGTACTTTATGTAGAACGCAAACTTTGGTTTCCGTCCGACGATAACTCCTGATGGACGTAGTAATAGCATGTGAAAATTTATGTTCCCGTTTTATGCTTTTCAGCCAACATATGCCATGTAATAGCTAGAGAAATAGGAGCAAAAATTAAATACAAAAAATATAGCATATATTATAAAAAAAAAAGTGTTTGGTCGAAAGCAAGAGTAAAATTTTAAAAAGGAACATTTTTTTAGAATCAAGTAGATTTTTTTTAGTGTATAATTCCGTATATTAAAAATAAAGTATACGTTAACATTGCATTATTTTTTCTTAAGCTCGAAATTTCTCCCTCGGTTTTCATACTCTTCAACGGTATTTGGATCCGACATTTCAACTTTTTTTTTTCTTACTCTATATTTTAGCATCCATTTTCAGTTTGTTTCATACGTCAATTCGTTTTCTACCACCGCGGAAATCTAAAGCCGTAGAGTAGTAAAAGCCTTTCCAATTCTCTGCACAACTTCTGTTCCTGCAATGCCGTTTTGTTATTTTTCTTTTCATGTTTGTTGTTCGCACCAATAGTTATACGTACTACATACATACACACGATATTTACATATTTCTTCTCTGTGAGGAGCACATCGTGTATGTACTTTTGTAAAGGCCATGTTTACATACATCACCAGTTACCGTCTGCACGACAGCTTTTGATTGCACCTACAACTCACGGCGTTTTTTCAAGAAATACATAACAGCCTTCGCTTCTGTCCGCTCACCCTCAAGTGCGTACTCTACACTTTAATGTCTGCCATTTTATATCCCTAATCGAATTTTAACCTACGCAGTTCAGTTTTTATAACTTTTTACGGCTTTAAGACACTTAGAATTTTATTTTTTCATACTTTCATGAGTTTATTATTTATTAATGACTTATATACAATGTATACACAAGTTTAATATGCTTTAATGTATCGAAATATAATTTTTGGACCAGATGTAGTGTTGAAAATTTCCGGTTTTGAAAAAAATTTTTTTTGGGTATTGTCTATATTATTAAAAGAATAAGCAAAATTTTGTGGCCGGAGTATTTATATGATAAAATGGGTTTTCATGATTAAATTTAGTATCGTTGGAAAAGTCTTGATCTGGAGTTGTGCTTTTTCATGGCTTTATATTATTCTCACCAATAGTCAATTTATGATGATAATTATTTAAGCTGCATTCAAAAATGCTCTATTTCTAGATCCATAATTAAGAAATGACCTTTTATCTCGTGAAATATTGATATTTTTAAAGATATAAGCTCATTTCGATGTTACACTCATCAACACCTTTCATTTAAGTACCCACATCATTTTTTCATATATTTATATATATATTATATATATGTATGTATGAAAAATATACCAAAATGCATGTGGGTACTCAAATGAAAGCTCTGGATGAGTGTAACATCGGGATGAGCTTATATCTTTAAAAATGTCAATAGTTAAGAAAGTACAGCGGAATTTTGCAAAAGTCATTATTTAATAAAGCGAAATTTTATTTATTTATAGTTCCCAAGTCACGGCAGTCCCATAGTGACTGCAAGATTGCTAGTTAAATAGATAACTTAATTAAGATTAACATTTTTACGCTACAATAACAAAAAATAATAACAATATCGTACATGTCATACGTGAATAATTGAGAATATATTGGAATCGTTTATTTGAGAAACCTCATAAGTCATATGGGGTTTCCATATAACTTGTGGGGTTTCTCAAATAAACGATTCATTGATTTTTCAATACTTTACGGTCGTAAATAAAAAATGAGGTTATAGTTATTTATTTTTATGGTGACTTCTTAGAACAACTTTATTGTGTTTCTACTGCGAAACATAAAGTATTAAATTGTTTATATATACAGATATATGTGTATAAATTATTGCGTCGTAAGGTTTGAAGGATATCTTATGACTTTTGCAGTTGAATTGGATAAAAAAAAAAGATTTGAGACATTCAAAAAGTTAGGAGCCAGTAATCGAAATTTAGTTTAATGAAACTGAAACTTATTTGAAAATAAAACTAAAAGAGTTAAATGTGATTACAGAAGTGATAAATGGATTATTTTTACCGAATAGATTCATTTCACCTCACTTGAGAGAGAAAAACATTTGATTTGTGAGAATGAGTTCTTAGCACGTCATCAAAGATCGTTTGCAGGGCAATTCACCGACGTCCAAAGAAACGATTCACCGACAATAAATTAACACGTTTTTACAACTATTAATTTTTTCCTTTTTTTTTTCAAGAAAATAATAATAATAATAATAATAATAATAATAATAATAATAATAATTTTGGTAATTAAAAATTGATCAATTGCAAAAATAATAAAATCCTTGCCAAAATGTATTGCGAAATGTGACAACGCGAATTTATTTAATTTCTGGTAGTATAATTCATTTTAAAGGCGACTACTTTCTAAAAATAACTACTCTGTAAATCGTACGTAATTATTTTATAGGTTGACGTATTTTGGCAATTGTAATTACGCATGGGCGAAATATATACAGGGAGAGATTTCTATGTGCGGGTATTTGTACGATATATTTGTATATGCTTAATGTTAGTGTGTTTGTGAGAGGAAATGTGCTGGAATCTATGAATATGACGTATTGAAAGCAATGACGATTATCGATTTCATTAGTCGGCTCAAAGCAGCCTCAAAATATAATGTCTTTGATGCCTTGATGCATGATATTAATTATCAAAATACCGTGTGGAACAGTAATTGTATCATTGATTTAAGTTGAAAGCTATTTTATCGATTTGATCACTATACAATTCATACATGTAGTGTTTAGTTTAATTTATTTTCAAAGATAAAGAAGATAATTATTTATGATTCTTTTGATTTCATTTTTAGGCGTATTAAATCATGAATAAATTAATTAAAAACCAACTATTGAGAGTGATCGATTTTTTTCACTCAATTCAGAATTTTTATCATCAAAAAAATTTATGAGGTCATTTATACCTAGAAGAGTTTTTTTAATTTTTAGGTAAAATATTTGTGAACATTTAAACACAAATAATAGATACCAATCAGTTATATAAATCATATTTTTTTAATTATCAAAAAACAACAGAACAGTAATTGAAAAAGGCTAGCAACCTTGCAGTCACTATGTGACTGCCGTGATTTGTGAACTATAAATAAATAAAATTTTGCTTTATTAAATAATGACTTTTGTGAAATTGTGCTGTACTTTCTTAACTATTGACATTTTTAAAGATATAAGCTCATCCCGATGTTACACTCATCAAGAGCAAAGATTAAAAAAATTTTTCTCGTAAAATACTTTTTCTAACGCTTTCCACAGTGATTCGTGTAATAAAAATGAATAAAATAAAGAAATTGAAGAATTGTTATTGCTCGTGAAATGATAATAAAATAATAAAACTCCGTAAGAGGGTATTAAATATAATAGCATTATTATGAGAGATAATCAAGCTTTAAATATTTAATTAAAAAAAAAAGCCTCGAATTGAAGATGATGATTATGATGATGATAATAATAAAAAAGTAATGTATAAAGAACCATAGATAATGATAGAAAAAAAGCATCGTTTGTTTTCTCGGTACAGGCCTCAGTACAGTATAGTACCCGTCTCTCGGTAGAATAATGAGAAAGCTCGCGAAGTAAAAGAGAGTGAAGCTGAGACAAGTAAAGCGAAAGGGAGGAAAACGAAGAAGAGGAACGGGGTCGGAAAAATGATAAAAAAAAGAAATGAGGAAGTGAAGACGTGAAGACGAGTGAAGCTTTGGGCTCTTGTACAAAGAAGACCCCGCGCCTTCTACCCTCTACCTTCGGTCGGGTGTGTTCCAGAGAGCTTGTATTTCCGCTCTTCCGAATCCGGACATAGATCTCCTACTGGAAAAACTCTTTCAACCAAAAGAACCCAAGTAGACCGACCATTACGCTGATGTTACACATATACTTTTATTTCCATCCCTCACAAGAATACCTGACACTTAAACAACTCGACCTATAACTATAAATTTTTTTAATCTCTTTATCTCGCTTTCGATCTTTCGACTCTTCGATCACTCACTACTTTACAAATATATCGTAAATAATATTAATAATGATTTTTATAATGATTAATCGCAAGAATGATTATTTTATAATAATAAATTAATCTTTAAGCTATCCCAATCGTTAATTTGACATTACTTTTATTCATAATTTTATTTTCAACGTCTTGGCAACAATTTTTGTCTAATTACTAATGAATATTAATATCAATTAATAGATAACTATATAAATTTTGAAAATATTAATAGCCTCCAAAAATTAGATCATTCCAAATTTTCGTCAAACACGCCTATGTAGATGCAAATGACCAAATTCATGACAGTTTTTAATGTGACCGTAAATTTTGCGTCAATTCTCCAAAAATGCTTTATTAAAAAATTCTGTCAAATTGTCTATATAGATGCAAATGACAAAATTTGTGACCGTTTGAAACATGACGGTCATTCCAGTATTACAGAATTTTTTCAAAATTATGTGACGGTCTCAAGACGGTCTTATGACCGTTTCCTGACCGAAAATAGCAATCCGCTTAAAATTTGCGGGCTTGTATCAAGTTATCAGTGAAGTAAAATTCAAGATTGCGTATCCGTTGTACGGAGGAATGCTTTTTTATAAATTGTCCAAGGTTCAGCGAAGAATAAAATACTTGGAAAAAGTCGAAAAAAAACTTCCGTCGACTTTTATCAGAGAATTATGGTCTTATTTTACCAATATAGAGTTAAAGAAATTAATGTTGCATGAAAACGATAATTTTAGTAGGTTTTTGTAATTTTACGTGTATGATAGAATTTTTAAACAAGAGTGTAAATACAATTTTAAAATAAATTAAAAAAAAAAATATTAATATTAATTATTTAATGCTATAGAAATGATATGCCTTACAATATTTTCAACTTCATATTTTTCATACTTATTAATAGTATATTACACTACAAGTGTAATACTAGTTTTCTTGCTATCCGGTCGAAAGTACACAAAAAATTGCTTTGAAAAAAAATTGATGCCTGCCCCCGACATTTGCGGCACGAGCGAAGCGAGTGCTGCTGGTCGGGGGGAGGGGGAGGGAGCAGGCATCAAATACACCTGTCAATAAAGATATTAATTTATAATCTATCATATTACTACTTTGTTTTGAGAAAAGATCTTAATTTGATTTAATAAATTTAAAGTTATAAATATATTATAAACTAACTCTGATTTTAAGAATAGAAAAAAACAAAAAAATGAAATAATAATCATAAAATGCATAGAAAAAAAAATTAAGAAAAAAATCTGTTTGTGTATTTTTTTAAATAATTATTTGTTCAATAATGAATTTATTTATTTGAAAATATCTATCAGAATAAAAAATATTTCTTGTTTTTTTTTTGTAATTTAAATATTTAATAAGTCTCATTTCATTAAAATAAATATTACAGCTTAAAACATTAATTTTTTAAAGCAGAAAGTTGGAAACTAAAATTAAAATTTTTCTAGTAAAATTTTACTCTCTAAACATTCCGAGGGCGTAAAAAACAAGAAAAAAAAATTTTTTTATATTTTCTTCTGGTATCAGTAAAGCGATATAATATGTACATTTAAAAGTTGGTTATTATACAATTCCTGAAACATTTATGCAAAGTAATTATATACTTAAATATTTAATTGCCATGAAAGAAACTTACAAAAGAAACTTTGTCACCGTTATATTTTTTCCGTGATTTTACGGATGTATAAACATTAAAGCGAGAAAGATTATTAAAGCATTGCGATAAAGAGACTGAGTAATTTACAAGTAGTACATCTCTCATGAAAGGAAACAAATATAAGTATAAATTCATAAATATATAATAAATATAAATACGAATAGAGATGAGTGCTAAGTACTTTGAATGCTAAATATTTTTATATTCAAGTATTTATAACAAGCTTTGAATTTTTATTAACTTATATATTATTAATTAAAATAATCTTCTTTCACTTAAGTTCCTTCAACTATTCCCAATTCTTCACTTTGATTCTTAAAATTTTTATATAAAGTATTAAAAAATAATAAATATATTAATTTTTGCTTTTATCCTAATTACTACGTCAATTATTATTATATATGGTAAAATATATTGAATGTGATATAAATTAATTAAATTTATTACTATAAATCAATTTGGTACATTATTGATTGCTCGCGGTCTCAGCTTTCATCGTGAATTTAATTACCGAATATTAACTATCAAAAATGTTAGAAGAGTTGCATTATATTTGTATGAATTGACGGAAAATTTTTATTGCAGAAAATGAACAAATATTAATATAAATAACTGAACAAATCGACTGTGTATACAAATATTTCAAAACTATAGATTTTGTGCACAAATATTTCAAAAATATAGACTTGTCGATAAAAAATAAATATTTGTCACTCTTCGATTTCATATTTCCTCACATATATAGCTTATATTACGCCTCCGGTGATATATATACGACTAAACACACTAATAAAAATATTTTTCACATATCTATCGATGACGTTCTATCTTTAAATTTCTACGAGATTAAAAAATTTTTTATTGCTTTTTTTATATTTTTGTATCAATAAAAAATAAAAGTACACGGAAAACAGTAAACGGTAATAAATAATAGTCGATTTATAATAAGTAATGATCAACTGGAAAAAATTACCATTTCAAAGAGTAAAATCGTGATTTTAACAATCACTTTATAATATTTATCATTTAAATGCTACAATTTGTTATTTACATAAAAAAAAATAGTTATTCAAACAGTAATATTCGCTATGTGAAAGTCCAAAATCTTAAAGTATAATAATTAATAATTTTGACTTTGATATTTATCATTTCGTACCTAAAAATTTCTAATACAAGCAACGTCAATATTAACAAAGTAAAATGGTAAATTTTAAACGCAACGCTAAAAATCAAACTGTTATTATTGATTTGCTTGGACTAAAAAAATATACATTTTAATAGTAGAGTTTTTACTGTTTCAAATGTTAAATTCTCCGAGTGTGAGACCTTCCCCTTCTTCTCATAGTATAGACTTTATATTGAAACGGCAATTTTTACTGTTTAAAACTGTAATTTTTTAAGATGAGATAGTCGTTATTTACTATAGTGACAGCTACTAATCACATTTTCGATATTAAATTATAAATTGTGGATTTTCCACTTTCTACATTAAGTTCTGCAATATTTACATTTATGCCACCCCGATGTCCGCTGTACTATTTGAAACTATAAAAATTAACCGGAATCCGAGTGAATTTAACAGTTTACTTTTTTCCGTGTATTAAAAGTTTGAACTTAAAAAAATGAAAATAATATTGTATCTAAATCTAAAATGTTTAATTTCATTTTTAATAGCAAAATTTACCAGTTATTATTTATATGTTTAAAAATTTATTTAAATAATAATAAAGATAAAAAACTTGTTGATTAAATTTGATTCTACTGCTAATAAATAAATATAAATGATTATTAGCCAGCAAAAAAAAAAAATAAAATAAATAAACAACTATTGTAGCGCTTAAATAATATCTCAAGTAATTAATGTTTAGTATAATGTTATATCTCTTACATGTTGATACTGTTAAATAAATATTAATGGGTCTCACCAGGCGTAAAAGCAACTCCGAAGTTTACCTGCGGGCTTGGCGGTACACCCCTGAAATAACTCCTGTTTCCTCCGTTAAGTTACTCTTCTCTCTTTTACTCACTCACCCTCTCTTTCTCCAACCACCTTCTGGCACGAACTCCAGCACTTAACCTTAGTCCGCCTTACCTACGATCAAACTAAACGGCAACTCCCAACACGGCCTAATTCGCCTCTTAAATATATTCCAGTTTGCGCAATATTTTAAATTATCATACTACGTAGATTTTAATTCACCTATAAACAATATACCACATTCGAGTAACTTTTTACATAACTTTCTATTACGACCCTTTGTATGTAAAAATAAAATTATTTATCACAAAAATACTGAAGAAGTAACTTTTATTAAAAAATAAATTTTTAATTTTTAAATTCAGTACAGAATTTCAATTTTTAATTTGTGCACGACTCATAATACAAAATTCTAAATATTTTTATTCCTATTGATATTATTTTGTTAATTCACAGAACAAAAATAATTTTTTTTAAATAATTTTTAAACAGATAATTTAATGAAAAAATATTCTGCAATTTTTTAAAATTTATTTACTGCGATAGAAATAAAAAATTAATTAATTAAATTTATCAAAATTTCTATAATTTAATATTCAAAGTTTTTTGTAAGCAATAATTAAGGATGAGAAATTTTATAAAGTTAAATAATAATTTTTTTTTTCTTTGAAACAAAATAAACAAAAATCTAAAAAATAATATAATTAAAAAAAGTAATAGTAGTAATTAGTTGTATTAACAAAGTTAATTAGTTGGTTATGTATCTCGGGATAGATCGAGATATAAATTACATTCACGTAGTCAATTTAGCTGGCTGAAATAGAGAGCGTCTGTGCAACAGTGATGGATTCTCTGTAAGAAGAGACCGAGACCATTTGTATTGTTCACTACTGCTATCTTTTCGTACATATATATCCAATCTTGTAGGATGTATACTGGTTGTATAGTGTCGAGTAGTTTTCTCAAAAATTACTTCTCTTCAATTTTTTCTACCAACGTTACACTAAAGGGAAGGCTGTCAGTATCCAGTTAGCACGAATAATAGAACTGAACACGAACAACTTCCTTGAAGAAGACTAATGTCAAGTATTTGCACTCAGATAAAATTGTAATGTCTTAATACTTCTCAGATGTATAAAAAATTACACATGTTAGTGAGCGGTTGTTGCTGAATTATAGTTTATTCTAATGAAGTTTTGTACAATTATCATTCTAAAAATATTTAATGAAGTTAGTTGAATATTATTTATAATAATTTATTTTAATGACCTTTGTTATTTTTTTTACTATTAGCTATTAATCTACATGTATATTCAAGTCAAATAGCCCTAAAAAATAAATACAAAATAATAATAAATTAAAAATATATTCCTAGTTGAATTTAAATCTAGTTTTTCCAAAATATAATCCATATTATTAAAAGAACTAGAAATTTAAATAGTGCGCTACGCGCGCGCCTTTATTTTAACCAATATTGAATCGTGGCCCGTTTTTTGCGAGTTTCGGCTTTTGACTAACTTCAAGACTTTCATGTATTTTAATTTAGAGGATAAGCAAAATTTTGTGGCTAGTGATAAAATGGGTTTTTATGGTTAAATTTGGTATTTTTAGAAAAGTCTTGATCTGGAGTTGAGCCTTTTCATGTTTTCATATTATTCTCACCAATAGTAAATTAATGATAATAAGTATTTAGGCTGCATTCAAAAATGCTCTATATCTAGATACATAATTAAGAAGTGACCTTGTATCTTGTGAACTATTGACATTTTTAAAGATATAAGCTCATCCCGATGTTACACTCGTCGAGACCTCTCATTTAAGTACCCACATCAATTTTTTATATATTTATATATATTATATATATGTATATATGAAAAATATATCAAAATGCATGTGGGTACTCAAATGAAAGCTCTTGATGAGTGTAACGTCGGAATGAGCTTATATCTTTAAAAACGTCGATAGTTAAGAAAGTACAGTGCAATTTAACATAATTAAGAAATTACCTTATATCTTGAGAACTATTGACATTTTTAAAGATATAAGCTCATCTCGATGTTACACTCCTCAAGACCTTTCATTTAAGTACCCACATCATTTTTTCATATATTTCATATATTTATATATATGTAAATATGAAAAATATATCAAAAATGCATGTGGGTACTCAAATGAAAGCTCTTGATGAGTGTAACATCAGGATGAGCTTATATCTTTAAAAACGTAAATAGTTAAAAAGTACAGTGCAATTTAACAAAAGTAATTATTTAATCAAGAAAAATTTTATTTATTTATGGTTCAAAAGTCACGGCAGTCACATAGTGACGGCAAGGTTGCTAGATCTATTAAATTTATAATAATAATGTCATTAATAAAAATATGTGCAATAATAATTCTACTCCTTGTGTGCGGAAGAGAGTCTGATAAATTTTACTGACATAAACTTTAAAAATGCGTTGCTGTTACTAACAAACAGTAAAATATTAAATTTCCAAAATGTAAAAAAATTTGATTTTTTTTTTTATTTCTAACAAAATTTTCTCCTCAAATATTATTAAATCACAATTCATTTTATTAATATTTGTAAAATGAATTAATTAAAAACGGTAAAGGTGTGATAGTAACAGCAAGGGTAAAAGTAAATGAAATATTTGATAGTCAATTAGCCAAGAGATAAACGAAATAATCAATATAAAATCAGAAACGAGCACTAGCGAGTGGTACGTGTTGGGTAAAATTGAATTGCCATCTTTCAATTACTAATAATCCCGGTGTCCTCGTACACGGATTCTCAACAGTTGTATGTGGATACACTGTATATACAATATAGAGTTCACAATTTGGTAAATACATGTGAAATGAAATGTCGGATAAACTAGTAAAACGGGGAAGGGGGAGCTTTTCAGCCTTCAGGCATAACGTGATTGCCCGTTGGTCAACCCACATTGATTATGCACATCAAATCCAGAACCCCATCTCATTTATTTCGTGATATATCATTAATTAATCACTATTAATTAATTCAAGTGATGAATTTCAGCTCCTTCGTCTTTGGTTTGGCTTGCTAAATTTTTCGATGCAATTCAAGAGGTAATTTGATTAGACAAATATCCGGTGATTGTCTAATGACATAAATTTATTAGACTCATTTGTAACACGTGGTGCTGCAAGGCTTCTTATCATTGGATGATACCATACCCGTGTCCCTAATTCAAGCGCCTTAATGTTGTACTGAGAGTTTAGATGCGACATCTGACAGCTGACTTTATGTAACAAAAAAAAAATTTTTGGACATTTTACTCTACGTTTTTTCTTCAAGGGCTGTCACTTTGAAAATTTGAGTTTACGAAAATTTTCAAAAAAAAT
Source organism: Cotesia glomerata (assembly GCF_020080835.1). NCBI lineage: Eukaryota > Metazoa > Arthropoda > Insecta > Hymenoptera > Braconidae > Cotesia > Cotesia glomerata. The sequence continues at coordinate 3,463,909 of NC_058162.1, forward strand.
AAATTTTTTAGAGAATTAAATTTTCTTTCCAATAATTTTCTATTTGATGCAATTATTAGTCCCATAACTGCGAAAATGAAATTATAATCAAAAATTTTCTCAGCAATTAAACTTATGAAGTTTTTAACCCGTTGAGGACATACAGGGTCCAGTGGACCCCAGGCGAACTTTGAGGTAATTTTAAATTTAGAAGGAGATTTATAAATGAGACTTAGTCTCATTTACGACTCATTTCATTTATATTCTTGAAGATATTTCTATTTTTTTACATTTATATTGTAATAATTATAATAAAAGAGTTTTATGACAAAAAACTAAATCTTTTTATACTATTTTGCATGTTTAAATGTCTTATTCTCATTTTAAGCGACTGACCGAAATTCGTAACTTCAAACTTCAGAATAAATATATTTTTTTCAAACTTCATCAAATATTGATTGTTTTCCTTAAAATATATTGTTTTCCGAATAAAATGGCGTCGGTTTTTTTTCGATATCGTAAAAGTCAAAATTTCTGCAACTTTTTTTATAAAAAAGTTCAATTTCGTAAGTTTTTTTTTCTAAACGATTTTTCAGTATTTTTAAATTATTAGAAATTAAAAATAACTATTAAGATATGTAGAGGGAATGTTATATTAAAGTTTGGTGCCAATTATAAGTCAATACATCACATAGGGAACAAATTAGAACTGTTTTGGTTAAAAATTGGTTTAACTTTTAAAAATATTAAAAAGTATCATGACCAAAAATGTTCTTAAAAAATGATTGTAAAATAAATAAAAAAATGTATTCAAACAAAATGAAAGTTATAAGCCGAGTTAGAAAGGACACCTCCGGAATAATTAATAATGAATATTATTAATACTAACACTGATTACGAGGAAGTAAATTTTAAATCAGGCTCTTCGCTGTCAGACTCTATCTAATGACACGATAATTTATAATTCATAGCTGAACCGTAAGCCTGTCGAGTTTCTCGGAGAATAATATCTCAAGTAGACAAGAGTCACGGTAACCGCACACAGACGTCATATTAAGCTGATCAATAATTTAATTTTCAATATCCGATTAACTAATTGATGGAAAATGCTCTCGTACTTATTCAATTAATTTATTAGTACATTCTGTCTCTCTAAAATTATTCTCTTATATTTGCATTTGAAATTTGGATCCTTATTTTATTTTCTTATTTATTAAATTATTCTCAGGAGGTTAAGGAAGTTCGAGCGAATCTAATGTAAAAAATAATTTCCAACTTTGAGGTTTGAAATTAAATATACGTATAAATAAATACGTCATTTATCTAATCCCAAAATTTAAAAAGATTCACCGTTTAGTTACTTAGATATTAAATTTAAAAAATCACATATTTTATCTGCTTATACACGGGCTCTTACGGCGGACAAACTTATGTCGAGACTTTAATTATTTTTGTCAATATTAACCTCCCAACTTTAACGGATAAAAAACTATACACAAGAAACTTGGATTATTGCAAAATATAAAAACAATTTAATAATAATACATTACCGACATAATTTTTAAAATATTTAAAGTCAAATTTAATGTTTGTAACTGGTTTATCGGCAGCCATTTATTCGAATAAAGATTTGACAACATCGCGTCAACAGTTGAGAAAAAACAAAAGGATAGAAATATAGTTACAGAGAGAGAAATGTTTAGCTCACACACTCATCCACGTCTCAGTTATGGGTATAATCAAGCGCGCTATTGCCAAATCTGTTTATTTATTCCGGCAAGTAATAAATACCAAAGTCATTTTATTACTTTACTTTATTAAATAAGTAAAAATCATCAATTATTAAATTGTTTAAATTAAAATAAAGAATTTTGACGTATATTGTGAAAACTTAAATTAAAAAAAAATTTTATCGCTATTTTGACTCATTAGTTACGCTCGAACTTCCTTAAATGAATTTAGAAGGCCAAAAAAAAGGAATTTTTCAATTAATTTTTAGAATATTAATTGTATAAAACATTTAACTTTACTTGAATTTTAAATATTTTTAAATAATAAATATAGAAAAAAAATAAATCATTTAAAAATTCTAAGTGAAGATAGAACTTGTAATTAATCGTTTGAGTTCGAGACGATAAATAAACGCGTAAATTGTTTTTATGGGTGAAAAGTCTTAAAATTCATCAGGTGGCTCGTTCCGGAAATTTATAACCTGTTTATAAGATAGCGAACCTTTGGCGACTGTGTCGAAAGGCTTCGCAGATCTAAAACAGTATTACATTTAACATTCCCTTCTCCATTTTCCTGGAGACTGTGGAAAGCCATACTGGTGACCCTTGACCCGTTATTCTCACACCCTTGACAAACGCTCATGTATCCTATTAAAACCGTCAGACGTGTTTGTTTTCCCACCGCAACAACGTGTAATTATCTGGTTTAATCTACGCCAAAAACAGACCATATTTATTTATTCCTCCACATTCTGCGTTATTTTGCGCAATCCATTTAAATTCATTGAAATAAATTAACCAGTTTTACGGCTGCAATCCCGCTTAAATACTCTCTTTATCATTCCAAAGTTATGTATTATGCATTCAACTTTGCAATTAATATCACTGCGCATCACAATCTAATTTACCAAGAGACTGGACAGATTCAAATTAATCTTGTTTTTTACTAGTATAACTTTATTTTATTTTTTTTAAAGGGGAACATTTATTTGTATTTGTAATGCTTGAAACAATGGATGCTTTTAGTGTAATTATATAAAAAATATAGTATCAATTAATGAGAATTTTAATTTTGCACTTGTAGAACAATATTTACACATAAATGTTATGAATAAACACTAATTTTTTTAGTATTTTTATTTTAGTTTTTTTTTTAATATTTAAGTCTATTAAAGTTTCAACAATAGTAATAGTAATAATTAAACTCTTAAAAATAATTTATTCAGTCTTTATTATAAAGATGCATTTTTTGACAACGCCTGGGCTCGAACCCTGCTCTTCCGTGTTATCAATACCACGCTTTTTTCTATGACCAGCGTTTCGCTTTAAATAAACCAAATGTACGTGAATATTGCACGCCTCATAAGCGAAGCGGATGAGGATGTGCTCTACACTCGCTTTACAAAAATCAAGCGATTTCTTGAACTAAAATTGTCTCTATTTATTTTCTATCGCACTTGTAGAACAATATTTACACATAAATGTCATGGAAAAACACTAGTTTCAACACATATGACATTTTTAAAAGACATTTTGCTTTTTAAATAAATAAAAAAAATATTTAAAAAAATTATTCCGTGGACGTCCGGCTGTCAAATGTATGTATGAAAACTGGCGTGGTCACGATAACTGCCGAAAAACTTAACTGATCGTCCATTTATTTTTTATACGCTTCAGTATGATTTAAAACTAAGTCCTTTCGAAGATCACGGTCTAATTCAATGTAGTTTATTTATAATTAGCAATAAACTAAAAATCCATTAACCGTTTGTATATCTATAGCTATGTAAATAAGGTTCGTTTACAATACATGCGCAGTACCTTTTCTTTTCTGGGTGGACAATGGCGCGAAAGATTTAAAAGTATTTTTTCTATTTTATTTTAATAAATTTTATTATGGAAAATGAGATTATGAGGCGTGCACTTTTGGATTTTCCAAACCTTTTTACAACTTTGGTACCTTATGAAAATTATTTTAAACTCAATATTTTAAAAGTTAGGACAAATGTGAGAGTAATTTTGGAGGTAATTACATTAAATATGGTATAATTTAAAAGAAAATTTAATTTTCTACAATTTTTGTGTCAACAAAAAGTTTCCTAAATTTAATTTTTAAGTTACAATCTTTAAAATATGACACTCAAGTATAATAAAAAATATTTTAGATCATTATCTTTTTGTATTTTGTAATAACTTTGAAGATTTTAAGCGTAATTACATTGAATAAGTATTTAATAATTCTTGAAAAAATATAAAAAAAAAATTAAGTATTTGAATAATAAAAAATAGCTATAAAACAGTGGCAAGTACCGCGGAATTCAGTATCACGTGTTTTTAGATCGACAGTATGAGAATTATTATTTATTTTCAATTTCCTTGGGGACAGACCCTCGAGACTGGTGTCTTCTGTGAGTCTTCAGTAAATATATATATATAAATATAAATATGTGTCGGTAAACTGAAAGCGTTAGAGCATTCCCTTCCATTCGAATTTCTTGAGAAGAAAAAGCACATTGGGCGTTTATCCGAAAGCAGGCGCGACTAAATTGACTGTCGCTCTTGGAAATGGGTAAAGAAAACGGAAAAAGAAGCCTGACATCCTAGCAAAGTGTTCAATTTACCTTTTTTCTACGAGCCCACAAAAATTCCATTCCCTGACATTTTTTTTTTTTTTTCGCGGAAATAAACTTATAAAAAACTTGAAAAGTAAAATAAAAAATGTATTTGTTATAGAAAAGATAAAATTAAAGAAAATTTAAGCGACGTTAACGTTACATTGGGTCAGTTTCAGTTATTATTGAGTGTATAGCGGTAATAAAGATGTTTATTTGATAGAGAAGTAGTAAACGGAGCATTTGGTCAGCCAGTTTGAATAAATATTAAATGAAAACCTGGAAACAGGGAGTATGAGCGTGAGTGAGTTACTGCAAGTGATGCAGTTTCAAACCGAGTACTCATGTTATTCGACGGTAAATTTAACAGTAGTTATTGCGTATTATACGCTCTATGTTCTAACACACACGTAGTGCTGCGCAAAACTAGTGCTTCAGCAATTTATAGTATCGAGTTACCAACTACAGTTTTCAAACTTTATTCTGCATAATGCCCATTTTCATTCAATTATAACTTGACCTGACATTATTCCCGATTTCTGGTTGAGAAACAGTCATTGACAAACGGAAAATAAATTTGAAAAGTCGAAGTGTTCGAGACTAAACTGAAAAAAGTTTGGAAAATCCAAAAGTGCACTCATAATCTCATTTTTCACAATAAAATTCATTAAAATCTATACTAATAAATGGAGAGCCGGTTTTTTTGTCCGGTTATACTGCGAAAACTACTGAACCGATCGGAATAATACTTATACCATAAGATGCAGTGTGTTTCGGAGAAGGTTTTAGTATATGATATGGTGGTGATTACTTATCCGGAACCTATATTTTTTTGGCTTAGAAATAATGAATTTTTATTGTAACTAAATTTATTCTATTCGATTGTTATTTGTTTAAAATAAATTTTTTAATTCTATTGGTTATGTTTATATACTAGGCAGATTTTTTCACTTATGAGACCTGCAATTTCTTTAACTGAAACTTTCAATGCTCATTACAAATTTTTTTTTTCATATAAATTATTATTCATTTTTGTAAGAAAGACACGGGAATGTTATAATGATTGCACATTGAAAGTTACAATTAATATTAGCTAGAATAATTATATGGATAAAAGGTGCTTGCCAATTCGATAGAATTGGGAATCTGTGCATGTGTTAAAACAATACTCTAATTAAATTGGGACGGCCTCTTTTACCCAGATTCCGATTACACAGATGGCGCTATTACCCAGATCCCTTTGACACATATCCCGATTACGCAGATTGTGATTAAACAGATTTTCTATTACACAGATTACTTATTACTCAGATAACCGATTACACAGAAAATCTTTAACGCAGATCCCGATGACGCAGATAATTTAAATTTTTAAATGATAAATGCCATAATAAAGCCAAGCACTAAAAGTGCCTGAAATTTTTAAATTGCCGCCATCAAAACATGCCGGATGAGCATGTAATCTAGCTATTGGTTGAATTTAAGGTTCAAGGTGTGCACGGAGCGCTTTATTGAAGTATCTACAGTGTATATGTGTAAAATCCCGCGTTGGTTGAATTTTTTATTAGATACTTGATATAATGAATCAACAAATGAATCAACAAAATTACAGGTTAAAGATTAGAGCTATATAGGTAAGTAAACATATTTATTATTTATATTAAAAGTTCGGGTTTGAAGTTTAAATATAATTAGTTCAATTACCCCAAGCGGGGATGAATCGAACCATTTGACGCGTTTGCATAAATTAATCATTTAAGAATCAATGTTGTTTAATGACTAATTTATGGATCGATAATTAGAGAAGACATAATAAATTACCATTCCAAGAAAAAAAAAATTAGACAAACGGTTGACCCTGAAGGCCATCCCTGCAACTTCCCGCCACTTACATACCTAGGCGCTTAAAATTGCACTAATAATTGCTCTTCGAGCTCAAAAAAACAACTTATGTCTTATTTTGAGCTCTCCAAGCTCAAAGAGATAGTCTTTCTATACTTTTGACATAGAATTTAATTTCACATAACTTCACACTAATAGATTTGTTTATAGTTAAAAAGATTTGTTAATATTTAACAAATCATTTATTAGAAGCCATTTGTTAGGCCTTAACAAATATTTCTTAGTATTTAAAAAGATTTATTAATACTTAATAAATGAATATCAGATTTATTGAATACAAACAAATCATTTTGAATACTAAGAAATATTTATTTAACACTAAAAAATGGTCTCTAATAAATGATTTGTTAGCTATTAACAAATATTATTTAATACAAATAAATCCTTTTATCAGTGCAGTCAATTCGTTCAAGAGATATCATAAACAAAAGAAAACCGAAAAGTGTTTCCTGCACATAATTTCACATAATTTCACATAATTTCAGTCGATTCGTTCAAGAGAAATCATGAACGAAAGAAAACCGAAAAGTGTTTCCTGCACATAATTTCACATAATTTCACATAATTTCACATAATTTCAGTCGATTCGTTCAAGAGAAATCATGAACGAAAGAAAACCGAAAAGTGTTTCCTGCACATAATTTCACATAATTTTGCATAAGTTCACATAACATTTCTTTTCGGATCGTTTTTGATGAGATAGTATAATTTTTAAAATACTGCTCATAATCCACAAATCGGATCCACATTAACATGCTCTCCATTTCAGGGCTCCCTTTAATAAAATAGAAAATCAATTATTTAAAACAATAACATAAATATGTAAATAAATATTTAAAGAAACATGCAAAAAGATGGAATAAAAATTATATAAAATATATAAATATGAAAATAAAATAATAATTTATAAATAAAAAAAAATTTCACATTTTAATATAAATACTGGCAACCTTGCAGTCATTATATGACTGCCGTGACTTGTGAACTAAAAATAAATAAAATTTTGCTTTATTAAATAATGATTTTTGTTAAATTGCACTGTACTTTTTTAACTATTGACGTTTTTGAAGATATAAGCTCATCTTGATGTTACACTCATCAAGAGCTTTTATTTGAGTACCCACATGCATTTTTGATATATTTTTCATATATACATAAAAATTGATGTGGGTACTCAAATGAAAGTTCTTGATGAGTGTCACATCGGGATGAGCTTATATCTTTAAAAATGTCAATAGTTCACAAGATACAAGGTCATTTCTTAATTATGTATCTAGAGGTAAAGCATTTTAGAGATCTAGCATCTAGACTTATCATTATAAATTGACTATTGGTAAGAATGACATAAAACCATGAAAAGGTACAACTCCAGGCCAAAACTTCTCCAACGATACCAAATTTAACCATGAAAACCCACTTAATCATATAAATACACCGGCCACAAAATTTCAAAATTTTAATTATTTTCCTAATAATATAGATTACTTACAAGAAGGCTGACGGTAAGTTGAGAAATCTTCTATTTCGAAGTCTTCCATAGCAAAATCTTAATTATTTTATCGCGTAAGAAAATTTATTATTTAAATGTTTATTAAATGGCGAAATTATGCTGCGCTTCGTTAAACAAATGACTTCTTTGATAAAATAAGTTTTCATTTATTTTATTACAGAAGTTTTCATTTACGAGGGATTTTCAAATCGAAAAAATTTACCCTGATTCGTTCTTATATTTGGTCCTATTTTAATTTTTACATATGTTCACTTATGTACATTTTCTTTATATATTTCAATATATCTTTTAATATATAATATATATTAATATATGTATAACTTTACTTTTTTTTAATAAATATTTGTATTATTTTTAATAGTTTTTAAATTTATTAATTACTATTGATTTTATATATTTCTTAATATATAAAGATTATAATCTATAAAATTTTTCAAATGTGGTTTTTTTGGAATAACTTTTAAACGGCTTAATAGTTCAATTCCAAAAACTAATCAGCTCTTCACCTCAAAAAACCACGTCGATCGCCACAAGTCCGGTCAAAATCGGTTAATTCATTCGAGAGATATCGTGAACGAAAGAAAACCGAAAAAAGTGTTTTTTCGGAATAACTCCAAAATTCCTAGCGCGATCAATTCAAAATTTGAGATTCTTTGTGAGGCTTGAAAAACTGCGTCGAATGCTTCTAACCGCGTAAAAATCGGTTTATTCATTCAAAAGTTATTGTGGTTTAAAAATTCAAAAAATAGTGTCTTATCAAATCTCTATCAGACTTTTGAGCTCGAAGAGCTTTAAAGGATAGGAAAGCAATCTCTTTGAGCTCGGAGAGCTCAAAATAACCCATAAATTGTATTTTTGAGCTCGAAGAGCTCAAAAACGTCATTGGTGCAATTTTAAGCGCCTAAGTATGAAATTAGCGGGAAGTTGCAGGGATGGCCTTCAGGGTCAACCGTTTTCCTAATTTTTTTTGGATCGATTTATGTATTATTTTGAGCTCTCCGAGCTTGGAGAGATAGCTTTTCTATGCTTCTTCGAGCTCAAAAGTCTAAAAATTATACTATCTCATCAAAAACGATCCGAAAAGAAATTTTATGTGAACTTGTGCAAAATTATGTGAAATTATGTGCAGGAAACACTTTTCGGTTTTCTTTCGTTCATGATTTCTCTTGAACGAATCGACTGAAATTATGTGAAATTATGTGAAATTATGTGCAGGAAACACTTTTCGGTTTTCTTTTGTTTATGATATCTCTTGAACGAATTGACTGCACTGATAAAAGGATTTATTTGTATTAAATAATATTTGTTAATAGCTAACAAATCATTTATTAGAGACCATTTTTTAGTGTTAAATAAATATTTCTTAGTATTCAAAATGATTTGTTTGTATTCAATAAATCTGATATTCATTTATTAAGTATTAATAAATCTTTTTAAATACTAAGAAATATTTGTTAAGGCCTAACAAATGGCTTCTAATAAATGATTTGTTAAATATTAACAAATCTTTTTAACTATAAACAAATCTATTAGTGTGAAGTTATGTGAAATTAAATTCTATGTCAAAAGTATAGAAAGACTATCTCTTTGAGCTTGGAGAGCTCAAAATAAGACATAAGTTGTTTTTTTTGAGCTCGAAGAGCAATTATTAGTGCAATTTTAAGCGCCTAGGTATGTAAGTGGCGGGAAGTTGCAGGGATGGCCTTCAGGGTCAACCGTTTGTCTAATTTTTTTTTTTTCTTGGAATGGTAATTTATTATGTCTTCTCTAATTATCGATCCATAAATTAGTCAATAAACAACATTGATTCTTAAATGATTAATTTATGCAAACGCGTCAAATGGTTCGATTCATCCCCGCTTGGGGGTAATTGAACTAATTATATTTAAACTTCAAACCCGAACTTTTAATATAAATAATAAATATGTTTACTTACCTATATAGCTCTAATCTTTAACCTGTAATTTTGTTGATTCATTTGTTGATTCATTATATCAAGTATCTAATAAAAAATTCAACCAACGCGGGATTTTACACATATACACTGTAGATACTTCAATAAAGCGCTCCGTGCACACCTTGAACCTTAAATTCAACCAATAGCTAGATTACATGCTCATCCGGCATGTTTTGATGGCGGCAATTTAAAAATTTCAGGCACTTTTAGTGCTTGGCTTTATTATGGCATTTATCATTTAAAAATTTAAATTATCTGCGTCATCGGGATCTGCGTTAAAGATTTTCTGTGTAATCGGTTATCTGAGTAATAAGTAATCTGTGTAATAGAAAATCTGTTTAATCACAATCTGCGTAATCGGGATATGTGTCAAAGGGATCTGGGTAATAGCGCCATCTGTGTAATCGGAATCTGGGTAAAAGAGGCCGTCCCATTAAATTTCAAGTTTAGATCTAAAAATGCAATTCTATAAAGTGCCCAGCGGACGAGTAATAGCTAGTTAAATATGAAAAGCAAAATAAAAAACAGAAAACTGCTTTTGGAATAATAAAATTTGGGAAAATTCAAAATTTTTGATCAATTGTTGGGAATGTGGATAATTTTAACAATAAGAAAAATTTTATCAATTTTGTAGGGCTTTTTTGACTTATCAAGAATTTTAAGGAACAAAAATTTTTAAAAAATCTCTTCTGAAGCAAATAAAATATTTATTTTGGTCAATTTATTAATTTTAATGAGCAAAATCGTTATTATAAGTTCCAAAGTTGGGATTTTAAGGGCATAATTTAAAAGTTTAGAAAATTCAGAAGCGCATGCCTCATAATCTCATTTTTCACAATAAAATTGATTAAAATAAAATATAAAAAGCAAAATAATAAAAAACAGAAAACTCTGCTATAGCATATATGGTTTAGTGGCGCCATAATTCTAAGATGAGGAAAAAAATACTATAATAAAATGTATAGATAGATATACAAAAAAATACAGTCATATATTTGATTTTTACAAATAATAATTTAACGACAGTGAATTGAACGCTCATATTAATTGAGAAAGTCTTAAGTGTGTTACTTTAGATAATAAAAAAAAAATTATTCCGGTACGATCATTTTTTCAAGCAATTTCCCTGCCACATACACCAATCCATAAACACAGACACACGGACGTCCAGAAAAAATTATTTTTAATGTTATTATTTACTATGTTAAACAAAATAATTGTTATTGAAATATATTTTATATGCCTGACAAATTATTTTACATGATATTAGTACACTCAGATTAACCTGTAAGTGCGATATAAGTAAAAAAAAATCAATTTCAGTTTTGAGAAAACAGTTTTTTTTAAAATGTCGAGAGTAGAGGCGTGCAATATAACAAAAAACTTGCTGATTCTAGATAAATATCGCTTAAGAATTTTATTTTTTTGAATTTTTAGTTCGTAAGGCTGTCTCTAGATGGCCAAGAGGCGTGAGGGTGCTCGCTTTAGAAGTTTCACTTGTAAAAAATTTGAGATTTAGATCAATTATTAGAAGTATTAAAAATTTTTTTGTACTTTTTTGACTTATTTATTATTTTTTTAATTCGCTATTAAATTTATTTTGTGTAAAAATACTCATTTGATTAAAAATAAAAACAAATAAATTTTATTATAAATTTTACATGAAATTTACAAATTGAAATTTTGTCAACCACTAAATTTATGATAAATTTTGGATTTAAATGTCGGAAAATAAATGATAATATTATTCTGTGGTAAAAGAGTATTACTTGCGACAGGTTGCGGAAAAAATATGTGCATAATGATAGCAGTAACGTATCGCCAGAGATCCTTTCTCCAATTGGGTTGTTACAGTTTTATTTTTCTTGGCCAGCAGTCAATCGATTGGATTAGTTAAATTTTAGAAAAGTTTTTCAATTAAAAACAAAAAGCGAATCTGAATAGGTCGCTGGATAGAAGTAGAGTGCTTTTTAATTATTTTATTTGATCATTGGTGTGTGTTCGTTTCTATCGGTTTTTATTTATATAAAAGTGTAAAAATAAAATGGGAGTTTTAGTTGGGTATCATGGAACGTTTTACGGTTGAGAGAAACGTTTGAGTATAGAACGTGATGACAGGTCAACGGAAACAAAATCGAATAATGAGAATTTACGACTAAGCAATATAAAACATATGCTTCTGTCCGGCTAAATGTCCAATCAAGTGTACACATTTGGAAAATTTTTTTTTTTATGCATTTTAATCGTCATTGCTTTTTTCAAATCATTGATTTTTTTATTCAGTTCATAATTTTTTTTTTATTTGAAATTTTTTTTGAATAAGAAAAATTTTGTGTTCAGGATAGTCATATGATAAAATCGGTTTTTTTAGTGAAATTTAGTGTTATTGCAAAGGTCTTGACTTGAATTTGTGCCTTTTCAAGGTTTCATATCATTTTCACCGATAGTCAATTAATATGATAAGTATTCAGGCTGCATTAAAAAATTCTCTATCTCTAGATACATAATTAAGAAAAGACCTTGTATCTAGTGAACTATTGACTTTTTCAAAGATATAAGCTCATCCTGACATTACACTCATCAAGACCTTTCATTTCAGTACTCACATCATTTTTTCATATATTTATATATATTATATATATGTATATATGAAAAATATATCAAAATGCATGTGGGTACTCAAATGAAAGCTCTTGATGAGTGTAACATCGGAATGAGCTTATATCTTTAAAAGTGTCAATAGTTAAGAAATTACAGTGCAATTTAACAAATATCTTATGAACTATAGTCATTTTTAAAGATATAAGCTCACCTCGACATTACACTCATCGAGACCTTTCATTTGAGTACCCACATCATTTTTTCATATATTTATATATATTGAGGTTATAATTGAGGATGGTTTTACTTGTATCACTGTAGAGTGTTTTACAAGGGAGGGTGGGGAATTATTGTCTCTCCACTTTTTTCTCCGCAATATAATCTCTCAACCCCGTCATTATAACTCTCAACCACTTTTTCGTCCCCACCCCCCTGCATGTCGGGATTTTTTCATGCCCGACACACATGTGCTGCGACTGTGGCCGACTTACGCGTTATAATCAGTACCTGCATTTGCATTACGGTCTTAAATAGTATGGAGGTACTTCTATAATGACATTTTACCGCCATAACTATATGGGAAAACCACAGAAAACCCGACCGGTACAGAGGCTGGCTATGAAACGCACATATTCTTAGTTTATAATCATTGAAAAATATTGGTGCGCGCCGGAATCGAACCCTGGTCCCACTCTCAGGATTCGAAATGCAGGTACCGAGCCGATTAGGCTATTGCCAACCTTTTATATTTATATATATTATATATATGTATAAATAAAAAATATCTGAAAATGCATGTGGGTACTCAAATGAAAGCTCTTAATGAGTGTAATATCGAGGTGAGCTTATATCTTTAAAAATGTCAATAGTTAAGAAAGTACGGTGCAATTTAACATAATTCAGAAACGACCTTGTATCTTATGAACTATTGACATTTTTTTTTGAGACCTTTCATTTGAGTACTCACATCATTTTTTCATATACTTATATATATATATATATATATATATATAGCATATATATATATATATATATATATATATATATATATATATATATATATATATATATATATATATATATATGTATATATGAAAAATATATCAAAATGCATGTGGGTACTCAAATGAAAGCTCTTGATGAGTGTAACATCGGGATGAGCTTATATCTTTAACAACACAAATAGTTAAAAAAGTACAGTGCAATTGAATGAAAATCATTATTTAATAAAGTAAAATTTTATTTATTTATAGTTCACAAGTCAAGGCAGTCACATAGTGACTGCAAGATTGCTAGTTTATAAAATAAAAAAAAAATTAATAATAATTTTGCATTTAAAAAAAAGTTATTATTATTACTTTGTGAGGTAATTTTGAAGATGTAATAAATCAAAAGTCAATAAAAAAAAATCGAAAAACAGTCTTCTCTAGACTTACCCTTCATATTTATATTTGAAAGAAAAAATGGTTGATCGACAAAAGTTTTTAAATTTCTGTCAGAATATCGAAAGTTTCAAAAACTTTCGAGATACGTTCTTAAATTTTTCTGTACTACTTTGTCTTACTGTCAATATTCGTGATATCTTATAAGAGTAAACTCTAAACTGCAGATTCTAGCTTAAACTTTTCATAGAAGGATAGAAATGAAAAATAAAAACAAAGTAGAAGTATTTAGTAATAATTGTTAAATTAACGTTTCACACCTGGATACCTGGTGTCATTTACAGCAAAGGTGTTACAAGTATTCCAAATGATTCTCTTCTCAACTCTACTAAGTTTGTACAAGGAATCGTCCCATAACGAGGTTCCCTAAACACTCTAATTAATGCCATTTGCATCGCGAAGCTAAGGGAACTAGACGTGTCTCCACTCACAACGCGGTTGTTACAAAACCACGATCCTGCCCTCTGTACCCAGAAACTTCCTCTCTAAACTTTCTTCTATCTTCCTCCTGTGTGTTGTCTCTCTATCCGGACTCTCACTTTGTCCTTCAACAAGATGGATAGTATATTTTTCCGGTGTCTCCGGTAACATTAATAATAACGTTTATGTTAATGTTTTGTAGGTAAAAGTGCAACTATGAGATTTATTAATTGCTTCCAGGGTGTTATAATCTCTTTTATCATCGTTTACTTTCATTTTGTCTACAAGAATACTAAAATAAAAAGCATAATAATTAAAATTTTTCTTGTCATTATTCTTTAGTCTTCTCCTTAAATGACTGTAACCTTCAAAATATCTAATTTACTGAAATTTTATGAAAGAATAGAGTTATAGAGATTTAAATCTCCTTTCCAGTAATACCTAATTCAATGAAAATAATCGAGTAGTTTTTCTACAATTCCAAAAATGAGATTATAATAATCAAAAATTTTTTTGGTCATTATAAGTTAGTCATGTTTTCATAAGACTGTAACTTTAAAAGGTCTCGATGAGTGTAATGTCGGGATGACCTTATATCTTTAAAAATATCAATAGTTTACAAGATACAAAGTCGTTTCGTTATTATGTTGAATTACTCTGTACTTTCTTAACTATTAACGTTTTTAAAGATATAAGCCCATCCCGATGTTATACTCATCAAGGGCTTTCATTTGAGTACCCACATGCACTTTGATGTTTTTTTCATACATACATATATATACATATATATATATATATATATATATATATATATATATATATATATATATATATATATATATATATATATATATATATGAAAAAATTCATGTGGGTACTTAAATGAAAGGTCTTGATGAGTGTAACATCGGAATGAGCTTATATCTTTAAAAATCCCAATAGTTCACAAGATACAAGGTCATTTCTTAATAATGTTAAATTGCACTGTACTTTCGTAACTATCATCGTTTTTAAAGATATAAGCTCATCCCGATGTTATACTCATCAAGAGCTTTCATTTGACTACCCACATGCATTTTCATATATTTTTCATATATACATATATGTATGTATGTATATATATATATATATATATATATATATATGAAAAATTGATGTGGGTACTCAAATGAAAGCTCTTGATGAGTATAACATCAGGATGAGCTTATATCTTTAAAAATGTCAATAGCTCACGAGATACAAGGTAATTTCTTAATTATGTTAAATTGCTCTGAACTTTCTTAACTCTTGACCTTTTTAAAGATATAAGCTCATGCCGATGTTACACTGATCAAGAGCTTTCATTTGAGTACCCACATGCATTTTGATATATTTTTCATATATACATATATATAATATGTATAAATATATGAAAAATTGATGTGGGCACTCAAATGAAAGGTCTTGATGAGTGTAACATCGGAATGAGCTTATATCTTTAAAAATGTCAAGAGTTCACGAGATACAAGGTCATTTCTTAATTATGTATCTAGAGATAGAGCATTTTCGAATACAGCTTAAATACTTATCATCATAAATTGACTATTGGTGAGAATGATATGAAACCATGAAAAGGCACAACTCCAGGTCAAGACTTTTCCAACGATACCAAATTTAACCATAAAAATCCATTTTATCATAAAACACACTGCCCACAAAATTTCGCTTATTTTCTTAATAATATAGATGATTGAATTGTATACATTTATCTATGACATAAAATAGATTACGTATAAATAAATAATAGTTGTATTTTTAATCTCGAATTTTTATCTTAAACTTTTGACAAGATTGTGAAGAATTTGATATAAAAAGAACGCTAGTCCGGAAATAATCTACTTCTGATTTTGACATACTAAAACATATGTATCTGTATTGACACGCCCTACAAACGAAAGTCTATGTTTTATATATTACCAATAACAGTTATCAAACTATACTTTTTTTATTCCATCAAACATCGAACTACACAGAATACATAATACCCTATATAATCAAATTTGATATTCTAATAATAATAACTGAAAACAAAAAAATTATTTATTCTCTTCAGAAAAAATAAAAATTTTTTCTAAATTTTAAAATTGTCGACAACTGTTATTTGTTTTTGGCTAAATAGAGTCGAAAGTTTGTCGATTGAGTTTGGATAAATGGAATGAAGTTGTAGCAAAATTTGAGGTTCAATAAAATTTTTTAGATCGAAGCTCGAAGTTGAAATGGCGTTTTGTGATAATTTAAACTTTTTGTATGCATGAAATTATTTCTCTGCAACAAAAGCAGAGGGTAAAATTTTGAAAAAAAATTTTTTTATGTATAAGCTCAATTTGCATTCCACTTTAAATATAAGAGATAAAAAAATCAGATAGTAAGTGATAGATTCGAAGTAATTCATAGTTATTTAATTATATAATATACAATGTATACAATTATTTTCCGAGGTAAATTTTTCAGTTCTCAGCGGTAATTTAAAGGCTTTAAGTTTCGGATCTTCTCTCTAAATACGCAAGAACAGATGTTGAAGCACTTATATTATGGCATGAACACTTAAAATCTCCGTATTATATTGTACTGATACGAATAAGAATAGGAATTGAGATGGGAGATCGATTTTTCCGCAACAGTAACTCTGCCAATTTCACACGCTTCGAATAACTGTTACGTTCCTGCTGAATCTGATTTTATATCAATTTCATTCTATCGAAAGGTTTATATCTTCATCTACACATTTTTAAGTAAATACATGTTTGTTTGTAAAGAAATTTTATTTTTTACAAATTTTTTCTCTTTCTAAATTTTTCTGTATTTAATATTTTTTTAAATATAGCCATTTAAATAAAATTGAAAGTATCTAATGACTACACTGAAAAAAAATTAAATTGAATCAAGAGAAAAATTCTTAATCCAATAAAATAATTTAGAAGATGTTTCACTGCCTTGGATCAAGACAAAAAATTCTTGAATTAAATAAAATTTACTTAAACCAAGAAAAATTTCTTAGTTTAAAAATTTTTCTATCCAAATAAAAAAGATAAAATTCTTCAAAATTATTTACTTGATTCAAGTTATTTTCTTCTGTATAGAAAAATTTTTCGTCATTATCTTCACATACAGAAAGAAAAATTTCTTGACTGGAGAACAAAATTCTTGGTTCAAGAAAATTTTCGGGTGTCTGAAGGAAGACCGAAGTTATGTTGGCCGAAGTAAAAATTTTTCGAGAAATTCAATTCTTGGTGGAAGTAATTTTTTCTTAATTCAAATTATCATAAATATTTGATAAAATAAATTTGTATATTTGATCAAGATTTTTAGATACCTGAGGGAAGCAACGCCACCTACTTCAGCTGAGAAAAAAATTTTCTCACCTTGAGAAAATTTTTCTCTTGAATATTTGATCCCCATTTTATATCATTTTAGCGTGCAATTATACATATTGAATGAAAAACAATGATGAAATATTATTTGATCTTCCCATTTGACATATTAATCAATAAAAATATTAATGAAAATTTACTTCTATCTTTATATTTAATTTTTTGGAGCAAGAGAAAAATTTTCTCAAGACAAGAAAATTTACTTCTATCAGGAACTAAATTTTTTGGAGCAAGAGGCTGAATTTTCTCAAAACAACAAGATTTTCTTGACTTAAATAAATTTTCTTGGATCAAGATACGTATTTCTTAAAGCAAGAGAATTAATTTTGTTGGAATAAGTGAAATTTTATGTCTAAAAAAATTTCTTTTGCTCAAGAAAATAATTAGGAAGAAAAACATTTTCTTGGCTCAAGCTAACCTTTTTTTCTGTGTACATGTTATCTGCAATAACTCGCACAAGTTTTTAAGTGACTGAATTGATTTTTAGATAAATGACATTATCTAAAAATAAAATTCAATACAACCCAAGAATAGTTCCTGATTGGAAGATTTCAATAAGCCAAAAGCCGAGATCAAATCGATGAATATAATAACAATAAAACAATCCGAATAATTAACGAGGAAATGATAAAGTTTCAAAGACTGGCTGTAGCATCCTGGCGTCTAGCAATCAATTGGAATTCAAGGACTCCGTCATTAAAATGGCGCGCATTATTTGCTCAAGACTCCAAGTCGAAGCCGAATCTTGTCATGGAGAGTGGAATTTTGGAGTTCCCTAATGCCAGAGCCTTGTCCTAATAATGGCAGTTCGAGTCTCTAGAATTTAAATACAGTTCGAGAGGGCACTCGCTTCTCTGTTTGCTCAGACAAATAGCTAAAAATCACAATGAATGATTTATTTTATCATTTATAGTGGAGGAAAAATGATAATTTAGTAACCAACATAGACGATGGACGATATTTAAATATCACAAAATACATTACTGTCAAAGTTGTCGCAGGCAGCGAAGTACATATAAATGTCCGCAATCGAATGCAGCGAACACGATAATATGGCGTGAGCGTAAGTGTCACGGAACCCGCTCCAGAGCATGTAAATTAATTGACACGGAGACGGATTTAAGCATTAAAAGCAACGAATTACCCATTTGACAATCCATTAAATTTTCATTATCCGTTTTATGTGGAATCACATCTTCGGTGGAATTGTAATCCGTGAGCCAGACTGTAAATGTCGATTATTAATAGCAACCATTAAATGTTAGATGCTTTTTACTTATACTATTCATTAAATGGTTATCACCTCGGGTTTTGATCTATCAATTATCATGATTTTACCACCAAAACTTATCGGTATGTTAATAGTTTGGGGATTTTTTTATCGGATTATCGATAAATGTAAATGAACATTCAACGGGTATTCAGAAAAGTTATAATTTGATTTATAATTTTGCGGATTATAATTATTGAAAAAATTCTATTAGAATTTTCATTTAAAAAGTTTGAGAGAAATTTCAAAAGCTTAAATTCCGAATGTTAGATTGAATATTAATCCGTTGACTTAGTCTCATTTACGACTAATTTTTTTGATATTCTTGAAGATATTTCTATTTTTTTATTGTAATAATTATAATAAAAAAGTTTTATGACAAAAAACTAAATCTTTCTATATTATTTTGCATGTTTAAGCGTCTTATTCTCATTTTAAGCGACTGACCGAAATTCGTAACTTCAAACTTCAGAATAAACATATTTTTTTCAAATTTCATCAAATATTGATTTTTTTCCTTAAAATATATTGTTTTCCGAATAAAATGGCGTCTATTTTTTTTCGATATCGTAAAAATCAAAATTTCTGCAACTTTTTTTATAAAAAAAGTTCAATTTCGTAAGTTTTTTTTTCTAAACGATTTTTCAGTATTTTTAAATTATTAGAAATTAAAAATGGCTATTAAGATATTCAGAGAGAATGTTATATTAAGGTTTGGTGCCAATTATAAGTCAATACATCACATAGGAAACAAAATAATGTAAATGCAATTTTTTTTAACCCGTTGAGGACATACGGGGTCCAGTGGACCCCAGGCGAACTTTAAGGCAATTTAAAATTTAAAAAGAGATTTATAAATGAGACTTACTCATTTACGACTGATTTTATTGATATTCTTGAAGATATTTCTATTTTTTTATTGTAATAATTATAATAAAAAAGTTTTATGACAAAAAACTAAATCTTTCTATATTATTTTGCATGTTTAAGCGTCTTATTCTCATTTTAAGCGACTGACCGAAATTCGTAACTTCAAACTTCAGAATAAACATATTTTTTTCAAATTTCATCAAATATTGATTTTTTTCCTTAAAATATATTGTTTTCCGAATAAAATGGCGTCGATTTTTTTTCGATATCGTAAAAATCAAAATTTCTGCGACTTTTTATAAAAAAAGTTCAATTTCGTAAGTTTTTTTTTCTAAACGATTTTTCAGTATTTTTAAATTATTAGAAATTAAAAATAACTATTAAGATATTTAGAGGAAATGTTATATTAAAGTTTGCTGCCGATTATAAGTCAATACATCACATAGGAAACGAATTAGAACTGTTTTACTGAGTGGGGTCCACTGGACTACGTCGTCCTCAATGTAATTTTTTCCACGTGTGTCCTCAACAAGTTAAACATACAAAAAAATTATAAAAGATTTATTTTGTGAAAAATTTAATTTTCTATTGAAAAATCTCCTATTAATTTTCTTGTATTTTTAACTCTTTAGCCAGAATTTGAAGTCAAAGTTCAAAAACAACTTCCCAATAAAAATAATAATAGGAGCGCTTGTTTATTAAATATTAAAATAAAAATTCTGGGTCAAATATTGAAGATGCAAAAAAAAAATAACAAACTTTATTTGTAAAAATTTAAAGTCTACCGAAAATGCTTTTGAAAATTTTTCGAACATTTTGAATTTTTTCGCCAGAATTTCGATTCTTATTTATTTATTATTATTAATTTACTTATTATTATTTTTATTATTCATTCATTATATTATTATTATTATTATTATTATTATTTTATTATTGATTTATTAAAAATTTTTTTTTGCGCTTAATAAAAAAGTTTTTTTGAAGTATTTTAAACAAAAAATTTAAATAATAATAATTGCAAAAGTTTACTAAGTATAAAATATGAATACGAATGTACTGAAGTGTCGACAGAGAATAGGCAGGATTACATAATAGTTAAAACAATAAATAAAGAGACTTTAGTAATGAATAGAGTGAATACTTGATATAATACGTTTAAATGGATCGCCTGGGAATGGGAATAGAGTAGATACATAATATGTAGAAGGAGAAGGAGGAAGAGGAAAAATGAAGCATAGTCCCAGCTGTACGCTTTCCACCGTGACATTAATGAACAATTAAAGGAATTCAATATATATTGTAGCTGAGTACACGATTATCTTTATCTGTCAGACAGCAGACAACCTCATGAAGCATTCAATGAGACATCCTTAAATTCATTCATCTGACATTAATATGTAATGCTTTATTCCATCTTGTTTTATTTTATTGTTCAGCTATGCATACGTAAGCAGAAGCGGGCTTTTGCTTTCTGCGATGCATCCCGATCTATCCATACTTTTATTACATTATATGTCATATATTGTATATTGTATATTTATTATGTATATGCCGCAGTCAAATGAAAGGTAGAATGTACCAGAACAATTCGATTTTAAATCCCGAGGGACGATAAACCTATTATTCATCATACGTCGTCTATACATACATACTGATTCCAGAGATCCAAAATTCTATCCGACGTATTCGAAATTACAAATAAATTTTATTTAGTTACTTTTTTTGGATTTTCTTTTGAACTGCAAGTTGCTAAGTTTTTGTTCATTTTTCTGTTACAGGTAAGCAGAGTCTGATTAAAGCGTGTATTTATACTTCTAGTACGTGAGTAGTTTCATTTTTTTCAAATTTTTGTGTGTAATTTTTAGTAGAAATTTAAAAAGATCACGAAAATGAAAATTGAAAATTATACATTACATTTTTGTACAATTTATACTTTAAATTGTATAAAAATCAAAATTATTGGCTCAACCATGGTGTCATTAGAATGGAAATTCAAATTTTGATGCTTTGAAAATTTTCAAAAACAAATATGCACAGAAAAAAAAGTTCACTTGAGCCAAGAAAATATTTTTCTCACCTCCGGGCGGAAAGCGTCAATTTTCCTCCAGCTGCGCTAAACGAAAATGCCGCTTTCCGCCTCCGTCGAGGAGAAAAATAGTATACACACCACGGGCAGTAAATAAGAAAACCTCAGATCACATGTTTATTGACCTCGGCTTCGACTCGGACAATAATTACATGTGATCTGAGACATTTCTTATTTTACTGCCCTAGATGTGTAATATACTAATTTTTCTTCCTAATTATTTTCTTGAGCGAAAAAAAAATTTTTTTTGACACAAGAAATTTCACTTATGCCAATAAATACGTATCTTGATCCAAGAAAATTTATTTAAGTCAAGAAAATCTTGTTGTTTTGAGAAAATTCAGCCTCTTGCTCCAAAAAATTTAGTTCTTGATAGAAGTAAATTTTCTTGTCTTGAGAAAATTCCTCTCTTGCTCCAAAAAATTAAATATAAAGATAGAAGTAAATTTTCATTAATATTTTTATTGATTAACATGTCAAATGGCAAGATCAAATAATATTTCATCATTTTTTTTCATCCAATATATATGATTGCACGCTAAAATAATATAAAATGAGGATCAAATATTCAAGAGAAAAATTTTCTCAAGGTGAGAAAATTTTTTTCTCAGCTGAAGTAGGTGGCGCTGCTTCCCTAAAGTATCTAAAAATCTTGATCAAACATAAATAATTTATTGCATCAAGTATTTATGATAATTTGAATTAAGAAAAAATGACTTCCACCAACAATAGAATTTCTCGAAAAATTTTTACTTCGGCCAACACAACTTCGGTCTTTCTTCAGGCATCCAAAAATTTTCTTGAGCCAAGAATTTTGTTCTCCAGTCAAGAAATTTTTCTTTGTGTGTAATTTTCAAAAAAATTTTGATTTTTGCAATTATGAGGGTAATTTTTGGGATAATTATAAGAAATTCAATGACATTAGTAAGATAATTTAATTCTCTACAAATTTTGTCTCCTCCAAAATTTTTAAAAACTCAACATTTTATGTTATAGCCTTTTTAAAAGGCGTGAAAATTTATCATTATATTTTTTATCTTTATGCTAAAGTGAAAAAATTTTGGAATAATTTCATTAAATTCAGTATAACTGGACAAAAAATTAAGATGAAAAAAAATAATTATTATAGGTCATGAATATTGTTAAAAAAAACTTGATTAATTATTTTTAAAAAAAATTGTTGGTGTTTAGTACAACTAAAAAAAAAAATAATAAAAGCTCGGAATGAAAAAACGTGTCGAGTATGAAAATGAGGATGTTAAGAAAGGAGTAGCTTAAATATTCTCGTTTTTGAAGAGCATATAACAATAGTGTACCGTGTTTACAAAATGCAGGCATCATCATCCTCAATGGTTAGTTGCTGTTTGGCATTGTTCTTCGAGCGGCATTCACGTCGGAGGTTAATTAGTCCACGCTCCAGTTAGTGAAAATTCAATTGCAGCTATGTACCCCTGCCCAGCATTTACTATTTATTCTACAGTAAAACAACTCGCTTCTCTTCCTCTTCCTCTCTAGTATAGTACACTGCCCACCTGCAACTTCGAACTTTCGGTAACCGAGCACCTTCGCACTCCTGCAGACTTCCAACATTCCTCGATTCTTTAGCCGCGGCGTGCAGCCCCATAAATTCTCGCTATTATGGGTGGCTTAATAATTCCGTCATAAAACTAATTAAAAAATTTTTCCAATACTTGGTATTTTTTGCCATGAGTTCAGCTCATCAATCTCACAAGTTTGTGGGTTACTTTTTTACGCTCTATAATAATAATAATCATAAATTTTAGATGTTTTATTTTTGATTAATTAACTTGATAACTGAGATAATTATTGGAATAATTTCATCAATTATGGTTTTACTAGAAAGGAAAATTTATTTTCCAAAAGTTTTGTATTTTATAAAATTTTTTTAAACTCATTATTTTAAATTACAGCGATTTAAAAAAAAATGATATGATATATTGACTAATAATGATTATTAAAATTTTAATTATTATATTTTTGATTTTTATGTTAGCTTAAAGAATTTTAGCTATAAATTTAGAATTATTTTAACGGAAATTTAAGGGGGTATTCTAGTGTAGAGGCATGAATTTCGCCCGGTTTTTGAAACGCTGTACAAAGGTAACAAAAAATATTTTTAGTATAAATTTTTTTATCATTTGTTTATAGATGTTTTATTATTATATAAAAAAATTAATCAAAAAAAAAAAAAATTAAAATTGATAAAGTTATGAGCAGTCAAAGTGGGGGTCGAAAAAAAAGAGGGTGTCCTGGCGTGCATTATTCCAACCCTCCTGGTGATCTGAAAAATAAAAAACAGACGGATTATTAATTATTATAAATGCCGCTATCGTATAACCTTTGGATAAGTTAAAAAAAAATTTTTTGTAAAAATGGCGGCAGTTTGAAAAAAAAACTTTTTTTTGCATATTTTTTTAACAATTCCGAGTTTTTTAAAAATACTAAATGAAAAGTTATAGTTTTGGGCAAGGTCCACGAGATGAAGAGATGTATAAAGAATATCCTCTCCAAATTTGAAGTAAATCGGTCGATTATAATTCGAGAAATCCTTAGCGCTAGCTTAAAAAAAATAGTTTCGAGAAAAACGCGTTCAAAGTTTTGAAGGTTATTTCTTCACAAATTTTGTTTCGTTAAAAATTATCATATTTTTAATATTTTAAAAATTACAACCATTAAAGGGGATCTCTTCTGGTTTGACGCCCTGATTTTTGAGCATTTTTTTGGGATTTTTTTGTAAAGACCAATGAAGAGATAGAACTTTGAACTTTTCACCATTTATTTATACATATTTCAAGAGTATACAGTTAAATTTTTAGCTAAAAAACTTCAGTATAATCAAAGTTATAGTTAACTGAAGACACCCGCCTTGAAAAAAATTGATGCTTACCTCCTCAATGATTTCAGCTGATTGGCTTATCTGAAACAAAAAAAAACGTGGCGGGGTTTTAATCTGTATACTTAAATACACCGAATGAGCTAAGATCAAAAAAGATTTTTTAAATTGGATTTTTGACACCCATAAAAAAAAATTTACTTGAATCAAGACAATGAAACTTTTCAAAATTATTTTCTTGGATCGAGAATTTTTCTTTTGATTTAAATTAATTTTTTTTTCTGTGCAGACTTCGGAGCAAAAAAGTCTGAATTTCATTTTTTTTGTCAATTTTTTGGTACAAAAAAAAACTAGAAATTTTTAAATGTAAAAGAAAACTAAAATACAAAGATCAAAGAGATTTTTATCTTTATGCTTTCGATTTTTGTAATAACTTTTATTACTTTAAAATTAATTAAATTAACTACAGGGTTATTGAAAAGAAAATTAAATTCTTGAAATTTTTCCCCTCAGAAAAATCAACTATAATAAGCTAAATTTTCAATCAACATCGTATTTATTAAAATAAATTTAGTGAAACTAAGAGTGAAAATTAATTTCCGTTTACTTAGAGGGTGAATATTCCGCCGTGAAACGGCAAGAAGCGAATTTTAAATAAAAATGAGACGGAAAAAAAATCGGATATCGGATATATCACAAAAGTGATAGAAATTGAGTGACGCATAGATGATGTAGTTATATGTTGATATATCCACAAGTATGAACGTATAGATTGGATGGGAGATATGAGGACGGAAGGGTATCATATGTATGAGTTGAGTAAATATAAGCTCGAAATGAGACGATAGAGGATATTTCTGATTCGAGATTCCGATTCACGCTATCAGCTATATCTTCTTCATATTCACACGCTCTGTTTCTATTCGTCTGTTTTCTGGCGTCTGAATTCTAGAATCTGGATCCTGGGTTCTGGATTCTGGATTTCGGTTACCAACACTCCGCAAAATCCAATCCGATCACCCTACACTCAATCAAATTTCTAGTTTAACTGATGCATATACATACATTATTCATGCCGTTCCCACTCCATATTACAAATATAATCTCCTTGTCTGCCGTTTAACAACCTATTCACTGCTTGTAATTAAACTATCTTTATTAACTTTTTCATATTCACTTTTTCTATATTTTTTTTAAAATTTTAATAACATTAAACGTATCGTCAATCGATTAATTGATTTAATCGGAAATTATTTAATGTTGTGGTTTCAGCGGGATTATTTTTATTTTCCCGGCTTTTAATTAAGTCATTGATTCGATATTAAATTCTATTGATAAGTAATGTTGTTTTATTAATATTTAAAATTATTGGGGATTACCAATACGCTTAATTTAATATTTATTCTAATTATTATTGCAACCGATGTGTTAATTATGTTATTAATTATTTAATATATTCGGAAAGCTTAATTACAGTTTTCGTTTAAAAGTTTAAGAAAAAATTCAGAAATTTAAATCCAAATTCTAGGTTAAAAATTTACGATACAAAAAAATTATCTATTATCATTTTTGGGGAAAATTTTACCCTATATAATGAAGATTCTCATTAATTTTCCCTTCATTTAACCTTTTAGCTAGAATTTTGATTTAAAGATCAAGAAAATTTTTTTTGCATTTGGTAAAAAATTTATTTGAACTGTCTGAAAGAATAAATTAAAAAAAAAAAGGACAGAAAGGTGAACAGCTACCCGCACAATAAACCTGTGAGTAAAGTAGCTTTTCTATTCTAATACTCAGATATAAAAGCAATCCGGAATTTTAGTAATTTTAGAGATTGTATTTTCAACCGAAGTTTATTTCTCAACTTACCAAAAACTCTTGTTCTTCTCAGTATAACTTGACAACGTCTCTCAAGAATTCCCTCTGTACTTCCATTTATTGCTAGGTCTCTCAGCGCGAATATCTCACTAAAAATTACATTTTATTTATGCTTATATTTATACATTCACTCGTTGCTCTTTGCCGTAAAATCCAAATTTTATTTCCGTAAAGTACCTAGCAATTTAACGACTACTTTGTGCACTCGAGTTCTTGTATGCATAAAATATAAAATTCAAAATATAATATTGTACATACAAAGAGCGGTAAAATGTCAAGATCTAACTTTAGAGGTTACATTAACTGTTAAAGGATATAATGTATAATATCAATGTAAATAAAATCATCAAACTGTTGAATTAACTTTCGTTGGCTTACTAATTCACTTTTAACTACAGTAAAAATAACAATAATAATATATCGGTCACAATCTATATTATTAAAAGAATAAGAAAAATTTTCTGTCCAGGATAGTCTGCATTAAAAAATTCTCTATTTCTAGAAACATAATTAAGAAATGACCTTGTATCTTGTGAACTATTGACATTTTTAAAGATACAAGCTCATCTTGATGTTACACTCATCGAGACCTTTCATTTGAGTACCCACATCAATTTTTCATATATTTTATATATTTATATATATGTATATATGAAAAATATATCAAAATGCATGTGGGTACTCAAATGAAAGCTCTTGATGAGTGTAACATCGGGATGAGCTTATATCTTTAAAAATGTCAATAGTTAAGAATGTACAGTGCAATTTAACATAATTAAAAAACGACCTTGTATCTTGTGAAATATTGACATTTTTAAAGATATAAGCTCATCTCGACATTACACTCATCAAGATCTTTCATTTGAGTACCCACATCAATTTTTCATATATTTTATATATTTATGTAAATATGAAAAATATATCAAAAATTCATGTGGGTACTCAAATCAAAGCTCTTGATGAGTGTAACATCGGGATGAGCTTATATATTTAAAAACGTCAATTGTTAAAATCGTACAGTGCAATTTAACAAAAGTCATTATTTAATAAAGCAAAATTTTATTTCCTCCACTTCGGGCGGAAAGCGTCATTTTCCTCCCGCGGCGCTGAATGAAAATGCCGCTTTCCGCTTCCGTCGAGGAGGAAAATAGTATTCTCCCCACAGGCAGAAAATAAGAAAGCCTCAGATCACATGTTTGTCGACCTCGGCTTCGCCTCGGTCAACAATTACATGTAATCTGAGACATTTCTTATTTTCCTGCCCTAGGTGAGAAATGTACTATTATAGTTCACAAGTTTAAAATAAAAAAAATAAAATATCGGTCATAATATAAATTACATAAAATATTTTAAATGATCTCAATGAATTATTGTTACAAATTAACTTATTTTTTTAAATTTTAATTTTTATTATTATAATTCAAAAATAATAATAATAACAACAATAATAGTTAAGTGTTATAGTACTACGACAAGCTGTTTAGTTGTGAGACCTCAACCACGTTTTACAACATAATACTAAGTACGACACTTTGCTGGCATGCCAATTCAATAATGCCACGCCGTAAGTCGTGAACCTCCTCAACGGCCTTTTCCTTATCGTTGTAATCTTAGTGGTGGGTTCTAGCTTCTAGCTCCTAGTTTTGTTGAATGTCATCAGGCCATTTGCTAGGTTCTTCATGCACTTAATGGCTTTCTTCGAGACTTTAATATAAAGTTACTATATTCTAAGTGACTCCACATTTCATCTACTAAAGATTCCATTATTTTTAATATTTTTTTTATAACTTTATCCTTTATAACATTTCTCTTTATAAAAATTACTCAACTCATTTTTTAATTGGAAGATTTTTATTAATAATAAATTAATATCTTTGGTTTGTACATGATAATCTACATTAATGTAAAAAAATAAAAAATTTTTTTGAAATCTACTTAAATGAAGATTAACATGAAATAAGTTTGTTAATTAAATTAAATATTTTCCATTTTATCACAAATAGTAAAAAAAAAAATATTTCTTTTAAAAATAAATCTAAATGAAAAAATAATTAATTTTTTAAAAACAATAACATATTTTCATTTGTAGAAATATAAAATAATCTATAGAAATACAGTTTTAATTAAAATAAAAGCAATTATTTCACAATAATTAAAAACCCGTTAATTAAAAATCTGGTGCATGTTAACGAAAACCTTATTAAAGTATTGAGGTTGATATTTACTCTAAATTGGAATAAAAATATAAAATAAACACATCCACGTTATAGTTGATAGAAAATTGACGAGTCGTTATTTAGTTATTTGAAACGAAGCAGGAAATTGAATCAGTTGGAATAATTGGAATGAGGATGATGTTTAGCTAAAATATGTATCAGGATGTAAAAGTGTAAAACACGCGCGGCACGTGGCTCTATATATCCATATATCTCTATATATTCTGTATCCTGTATCCTGTGATATCTGTGGCGTTTAATCCGACTGATTGATGTGTGTCAGGTAGAGAATGCACGCACCATTACTCGACGAGGAATGAATTTCTAGCGGCATTGACCGGTTGTTACGGTTATATTCCATATACATATGGATATACCGATCTATCGTATGTATGTATAGTATAGCACCATTACGACCGATTTCATCACTCAAATATCTCTTGCTCCTATTGACTACTCATTTCACACAATATTTATCCCTCTCGATATATTTTACTCAGTCACTCACTCTCTTTAAATCGGATTCCCGTGACACGGCAATCTAATGCCGCAAATTGAAACCGTCAGAATATTTCCCATCTGAAATTCATTTACCAAAAGGCTTCAAGGTCTTTTTCCTTTTTATTTTTTACCATAGTTAATATTTTCAACATGAAACTTCATAAAGTCAATTGAAATCTCCGTAACTATACATTTTTTTTTTTTATTTTTTCATTATTTGTTTCACTGAAAAATCAATTTGCTTCGATGGAAGTTTTATTACCAAGTATTACGTAAAAAATAGACTTATTAATAACTCAAAAAATTTTTAATTATTAGCGGACGATTTTTTTTTATAGCTTGTTGTTTATGTACAATTTTTATCGAAAAAATTAATGAAAATAAATTTAGCAGATATTAAATAATTTTTCGAATTTTTTTTAACAAATAAATTTTGGCAAAAAAAAAAATAAGAAAAAAAATTGGCATGTAGAAATTATTAAAAAAATAAAAAATGCAATTTTTTAAAAATTATTTTTTGGAACAAATTTGTTTGTTAAAAAATTCTTTAATCACTGTTAGCTTTACTGTCATGAAAATTATGTTAAGGACACACGGGTTTCAGTGGACTCCACTCAGCAAAACGGTTCTAATACGTTTCCTATGAGATGTATTGACTTATAATTGGCGCCAAATTTTAATATAACATTCCCCCTAAATATCTTAATAGTTATTTTTAATTTCTAATAATTTAAAAATTCTGAAAAATCGTTTAGAAAAAAAAAATTTACGAAATTGAACTTTTTTAATAAAAAAAGTCGTAGAAATTTTGATTTTTACGATATCGAAAAAAAACCGACGCCATTTTATTCGGAAAACAATATATTTTAAGGAAAAAAATCAATATTTGATGAAGTTTGAAAAAAATATATTTATTCTGAAGTTCGAAGTTACGAATTTCGGTCAGTCGCTTAAAATGAGAATAAGACATTTAAACTTGCAAAATAATATATAAAGATTTAGTTTTTTGTCTTAAAACTCTTTTATTATAATCATTACAATAAAAAAATAGAAATATCTTCAAGAATATCAATGAAATGAGTCATAAATGAGATTAAGTTTCATTTATAAATCTCCTTCTAAATTTAAAATTGCCTTTAAGTTCGCCTGGGGTCCACTGGACCCCGTGTGTCCTCAACGGGTTCAAATAGTAACAATAAAAATAAAATATTGTGACATATTCCTAGAAAATTGTTTGATTAAAATTGAAAAATTCATTTAAAGAAATGGAGATTTGTTTGTAAATACATGGACTGAAGATAATTTGATATGTTTGTTATCTTCGGTAGTATATTTTCTGTCCAAGCAACGTAAACTATGTGCAATATACAGTATATGATAGAGTATATTTACTTAGCTCATAATTCATAGTATCATAAGATTATTATTTATTATTATTATTATAAAAACAATATTTTTTATAAAAATAAATAAATTTTCTTCCTGAAGACAATTTTTATGAAAATATTTTTCTTACAGTAAAAAAAAAAAAATAAATAAATAAATTCAAAATATTTTTAATAGACTAATTACTCACGGGTACCTTATTTATTAATTAAAGTCACAAAAAATTTTTAATTATGAAATTTTTGGACTTTATAAAGAAAAAAAAAACAAATTATTTTATTAAAAAATAAAAGAAAAAAGTAATGATATATTATAAAAAGAAATGACTACTCCTACACGTAAAAAGTCTTGCAAAAAACGTAATTAAAATTATAGTCGGTAATACAAAAGAGATATACATTTTCTAAAAAAGAACTTTAATAACTCACAAGTATTTACCAAAGCACAACAAGTAACAGCAGCGAATAAACATAACAAAATATATGTCAAAAATAATCCCCGGTAAGTGCAGTACTTAAGAAATTAGGTTGAAAGCTTTGGGAGCTCGCTAGGCACGTGTCTTCAATTTAACAAAGACTATTTTTCATTTCTTCATTTTCTCGTTCATCCAACATACTATTTAAATTTCTAAAAAAGAAAAATTAAATAAGCTTACTGTTTCATATTTCACAAACAATGCATCAAATTACATATTAATTCGTAAAATTAGCTACAATCGACTTTGACGTGCAGAACAATAGAAACATTTCAGCACGAACAAGAATAGATTTCACAAGAATTAATTTCGGTTTCTAGTCACTCGAGGGCTTGTTCTTTTAATTTTTAATTACTATTTTCCGATGTCATTTAGTTTTCCGCAGCAATCCATATAATTTTTCCATTAATTAATCTTCATACTCCAGATTGTCGTCCGTAATAAGCGTGAGTCATAATCACGTCCCAATCGGCGCCATCTTGACGGACAGGCAGATACCCTACATACCAACAGTTGAATTTTTCCCGATAAATGTTTAATAATGCTGCACTTCACTTTTATAGAACTAGAATTCAAATTTGCGCAAGCGCAAGCGCGCGCCTGATATTTATTGTCATGATATATTTATGTGTCGTTTATGTATATTATATTCACTTTCAACCAATCAAAATGAGAATAAATATTTTCAACCAATCAGATCACGAATAAATTGGTTTCACATACATTTTATCTCAATTTTATTATGGGACTAGAATTTAATTTGAGCGCGCAAGCGCGCGCCTCATATTTATTTTCATGATATATTTATGTGTCGTTTATGTATATTATATTCATTTCAACCAATCAGAATAAGAACAAATATTTTCAACCAATCAGATCACGAATAAATTGGTTTCACATACATTTCATCTCAATTTTATTATGGGATTATGGGATAGAAAGTGATTTACTTCTTCTGTTTTTTTTTTTATTTTTTTTTTTTGAAGGTGTGTGTGGTATATGTTATATAGTAAGCTAGAAAAGAGGAAATAAAGTATACAACAAAAGCCAAACTATGACATGGCAGTAAAGTTAAGCAGAAGTTTAAGGCTTGTAGGGTTCTGCAGAATCCACTAATGAAAACTGAAACGAGAAAGTTTCCAGGGCACTCGCGTGTTATACGTCACGCAGCTTCATGTGTGAGTCTACTGTAGATAACCTCCAAAAGTACTACACATTTTAAACTACAATTACAACTCTTGAACGCTACTTACTGGTTCTTCTTCTGGTATGTACTTTTCATGGGATGAAGGGTTTCAGGAATTAATAATTTTGCAATGCTTTTAATTCTTCTGGTAAATTAGGAGGCTAATTATTAAATCGATCCTATAAAATAAATGTATAGATAGAAACTGACAATATGTATAATGATATTAAGCTCTCTTTTGCATGTATTTTTTTGGTATAAAATAATTGAGTTATGATATTATCTAATATTTGTAAAAAAATGTGATGTGGTCAATTTTTGAACACCGAAAAAAATTTTTACGAAAAATTACGATGTTAAATCGTAAAAATTTGTATGTAAGTAGTACATTTTTAACATATTAAAAATTGGACACAGTGGACCCCACTCAGCAAAACAGTTCTAATTCGTTTCCTATGTGATGTATTGACTTATAATTGGCACCAAACTTTAATATAACATTTCCTCTGAATATCTTAATAGTTATTTTTAATTTCTATTAATTTTAAAATACTGTAAAATCGTTTAGAAAAAAAAACTTACGAAATTGAACTTTTTTTATAAAAAAAGTCGCAGAAATTTTGATTTTTACGATATCGAAAAAAAACCAACGCCATTTTATTCGGAAAACAATATATTTTAAGCAAAAAAATCAATATTTGATGAAGTTTGAAAAAAATGTATATTTATTCTGAAGTTTGAAGTTGCAAATTTCGGTCAGTCGCTTAACCCGTTAAGAACACGTCGAAAAAATAACGGGACACACGGGGTTCAGTGGACCTCACTCAGCAAAACAGTTCTAATTCGTTTCCTATGTGATGCATTGACTTATAATTGGCACCAAACTTTAATATAACATTTCCTCTAAATATCTTAATAGTTATTTTTAATTTCTAATAATTTAAAAATACTGAAAAATCGTTTAGAAAAAAAAACTTACGAAATTGAACTTTTTTTATAAAAAGTCGCAGAAATTTTGATTTTTACGATATCGAAAAAAAATAGACGCCATTTTATTCGAAAAACAATATATTTTAAGGAAAAAAATCAATATTTGATGAAGTTTGAAAAAAATATATATATTCTGAAGTTCGAAGTTACGAATTTCGGTCAGTCGCTTAAAATGAGAATACGACATTCAAACGTGCAAAATAATATAAAAAGATTTAGTTTTTTTTTTCATAAAACTTTTTTATTATAATTATTACACTAAAAAAATGGAAATATCATGAAGAATATCAATGAAATGAGTCGTAAATGAGACTTAGTCTCATTTATAAATCTCCTTCTAAATTTAAAATTGCTTCAAAGTTCGCTTCGTGTGTCCTCAACGGGTTAAATGTAAAATTACAAAAGTAAAAATATTTAAAATCTAGTCCTGGATTACAATGTGACAATTTTAACTACTTGCACAATTTTTTTCCGTAAGTGAAAAAAATATTATATAATTTTTTTTCTATAAACGTGTTAATTAACACGTTTAATTAAATAAAACTTGATTAAGTAATTGATCCAGATAGTCCCTGGTCGATATTTTAATTTTAATTTCACAAGCCAATCATTTGAGACTTTATCCGCGTCAGTCAAAAATACAATTGTCCGACTGAAGTATTAGTGTTCTCGTATTCTTGTATTTCATGCACTGACACGTACGCTCTCAACTTTATGTGTATATATATGTTGTGTGTTATTAGTATGAGCATGAGAGTTGTCGGCTCGCGAGTTTAATCTCGAACGTCGCAGCCACACACGTCTCTCAATAATGCACCGAGTGTTGGCGCATTAGGACAATGGTAATACCTACACTATTATTCGTCTCCAGCCGAGATATATTTATATATCTATGAATTATTATTATGATTTATAGATATAGTTATATTTAGCATGATTGGAGGATATAGTGGTGAAATAACGTTCTCTCATCACGATGCACCGTATAGTATTATTAAAGTGCGCGATCCATTCACCTGACAATTGACTGTGACCTGTCGAGTTATAGCTTCAAATCAATTCAATCCCATATTCATATCATTCTTTCTCTCTATTTTCTATTATTTTTACTTTTTATTTTTAATATACTTTATAAGCATGGAGAATGACAAGTATACTAATACTAAAGAAATTATTATTAAAATATTATTAAAATCATTAAAATTATTAAACATTTTTCTTTAAATTTTTTATAAAATACTTGGAATCTTTTCATCTAAAATTTTCGTTTATAATTTATTTAAAAATTTCGGTAATTCGTCAATGTTAAGTTATTATTTAATTAATTTACTTATTAGAATTTTAAAGTTATTAATTTGAATAAATTTTGTGTTTTAATAATTATCAATTTTATTTCCTCCATAAGAGCACTGTAAGAGGCCAACGATAAGGCCAGCTGCAGTTTACTTAGGCTTCAGAGGATATTTAAACTTAATGGGCCTTCTTAGAAACCCATAAAAAAAAGGTCATATAATAGAAAAATAATGTTTCCGTTGCATGAAACTATAATAAAAATACATTTACAAAATCGAAGAAACCTTTAACACAGTTAGTCTATTTGAGCTCAAAATTTCTTTTTCTATAGTTATCTCAGAAAATAAATTAATTTTGTTAAGTTTATATGCATGATAAAATTAACCAAAAAAAAAAAATAAAGAAAAAGAAATGTACGCATTTCCGGGCGGACATTACAGTTGTATTTAAATAAGAGATTTCTTTATAATAAACAAGTCTCATTTGATCTAAATAAATTGTTCTTTCAGTGTATTGAAAAAAATGTGTAAAAAATTGAAAAAAATATTTTTGTTTAAAAAAATAATAATCAAAAGCTTTTACACTAATAGAAGGATTTAGTTCTATTTAATAAGATTTAGTAACAGAAAGAAATCATTTATTAAACTGTAACAAATAATATTAAAGGGTACAAAATATTTGTTTCTCCCAAATAAAAAATTTTGTTACTAAATCAGTTCAGTACTTCGTATTAAATCCTTCTATCAGTGTATTTAGAAAATGCAGCGCTTGTTGATAATAAATTTAACTATGTCAAAAGGCTATAGAAGGTCCCATCTATTAACAGTATATGTTTAACTAATGCGACAGCTTTTAGATTGTTACAATTTTATACGAAATTGTGAACTATCAAGCAATTAAATAAAATCGAGACATTTTTTATAAATGTGACACAAATTTTAAATTATGTAGTAGAGTGGAGGAAATTCTTGGTTATGAGTAGTTTGGTATAACGAGCAAAGTGTGTGCGCCAACACACAAGTGTCAAAAGCTTTATTCACTCAATGCATGCATAAATAAATTTAATTAACAAACGTAATTAACATAATATATCGAACAATGTCGTGTTAAAATTAAATGAGTGTATTATAATGTAGAAATGAGTAAAAACAAATATTTATTAATGAAAAATATTTTATTTATAACAGTAGTAATGAGTATCAATATAATTTTCACATTATAATAAACGCATTTGTTGTTTAATGACGATATTGTGGAAATTATTAAAAAAAAATGTTAGAGCAGTAAAATTATAAAGCTGATGGTTTATTATAAAAAATTTTCATTATTGTGAGTGTAAAAAGTGGTAGTGGGGAGCGATGTCAAAAGCATGGAAGAAAAAATTTCTGAAATAAAGTACAGTAAAAAATAAAAAGTAAAAAAAGATAAGGGTGTGTATAGTGAAGTAACATATCCGAGATCCGAGGAATGGGAAGGAAGAGAAAAGCCCATTCAAGTGAGCGCGACTCTATTCATCGCGTAGGTGTATGAGGTATATGCACCAGGCACTGAGAAAACTCGCGAGACATTTTTCGGTTAGATATAGAAGATAACCTCCAAAAGAGAACTAAATTCCCGCGAGGGAGAGAACCAGAGCCCCGACTTGTATGCCAGAGGTAAAGAGTCCACACAGAGGCTTTTATTTTTTAGCTTCCACTCGTGCACGTCGCGTCAACTCGAGAAGACCCCGACCACCCTTTCACTCTTTTACCCGGACTTACAACCCCTATTGCATCCAGATTTTGTCCTTGCTGTTTCTCCTTCCTTTCTAATGGGGTGAGACTTCTACCGTCAGTCGACTCTAAAATGCATAGCAGTGTTGCAAACTTTTTTTTTCACCAACAATAATAATGATAATATAAAAAAAAATTTTTGTCTACACGGAAAAAAAGAAACTGCAAAATTCACTCGGATTCCGGTTAATTTTTATAGTTTCAAACAGTACAGCGGACATCGAGGTGGCAAAAATATAAATATTACAGAAATGAATGTAGAAAATGTAAAAGACAAAATTTATAATTTAAGGTTGAACGGACAGTACCCCGTAAGTCATAATAGAATCTAAATTTTTTTTTCATTAAAATTAAAAATTTGAATACGAAAATTCATTACAATAATTTAACCGTTACCTAACATTATTATTAATTAAAATAATTTAATAATTTAATTAACAAAAACAATAAATAGTCAACGTTTGAGTCAAGTGTTTTTTCACAAAACGTGGACCTGGCAACACTGCGCTTAACAGCTGTTTATATTTATCCCACCGTGTAGTGTTAAGTTGAAAAATATAACCCGAAAAAATACATAGGAATTATTAAAATTCAAAATTCGCGCATTATATTCTGTGCAACGTTGCCACACTGCGCTGAATCACGTGGTTTATTTATTTTTAGATATGTCGGGCTAAAATTTTCGTGAATTTCTCATCTTTTGCATTAAAATATCTTTAAAAGCCTTCGTCAGAAAATTTTCATTTTATTTTTGATGTATTCTACGAAAGTTGATTGACTGAAATAGAAGTTTTTTGTTTTTTAATCTTCCTATGAGGTAGTTAAATAAATCGATATATGTGCAATCCGCCAATAGTCTCTATAGGCTACATGTTAAATTTCAATTTTTTAATAATTTATTAAACGATAACCCTTCGCCAGATCTATTCCAGAAAATTAATTTAGACGTATGAAATAGCGATTCATAACATATCAAAAAATTAGCTTTTGATCTTTACAAGTGCATTAGTGTCCGAACAACCTTAGTATCGAAAATGTGATTAGTAACAGTCACTATAGTAAATAACGACTCTCTTATCTTAAAAGATTACAGTTTCAAACAGTAAAAATTGCCGTTTCAATATATAGTTTATACTATGAGGAGAAGGGGAAGGTTTCACAGTCGGAGAATTTAACATTTGAAACAGTAAAAATTCTACTTTTAAAATACATATTTTACCAGTCCAAGCAAGTCAATAATTATAGTTTGATTTCTAGTGTTGCATTTAAAATTTACCATTTTACTTTGTAAATATTGACGTTGCTTGTATAGAAATTTAGTAACTGTAGTTTACA
Organism: Cotesia glomerata; assembly: GCF_020080835.1. Taxonomy (NCBI): domain Eukaryota; kingdom Metazoa; phylum Arthropoda; class Insecta; order Hymenoptera; family Braconidae; genus Cotesia; species Cotesia glomerata. The sequence continues at coordinate 3,501,584 of NC_058162.1, forward strand.
TTTTTTACATATCAAGCGATAATTTTTTAGATACGAAATGATAAATATCAAAGTCAAAATTCTTAATTATTATACTTTAATATTTTGGACTTTCACATAGCGAATATTACTGTTTAAAATAGTATTTTCTTCCATGTAAATAATAAATTGTAGTATTTGAATGATAAATATAATAAAGTGATTGTTAAAATCACGATTTTACTGTTTGAAATAGTAATTTTTTCCAGTTGATCATTACTTATTATTTATTACAGTTTACTTTTTTCAGTGTAAGATAAAAAACGTAAAGCAAACCAAAATTTTTCCCGCTGAAAGAAGGTTTTACAAATAAAAGTATCAGACGAAATTTGATATCAATGCAACACCATCTGGAATGTACGGACGACTAAACTCTGATCATTTCTACTCGGGCATACTGCATACTCCGATATCCGGCGGATAATCCCGCGCTTCCGCAAATAAAATAAAAATAAAAATATAGAAAGTAAAGAAGGAAAGGAATAAAATTTGGAAATGAAACAGCTCGTGGTAATAAGCCCTCAGCTTCTGCTTCAGACTGGTGCATTTATGTATACGTATGTATGTGAGCGTATGTCTGTAAGCCTGAAGCTCGGTACTTACTGACTACTAAGCGTTGAATCAACCTCGAGCAATTGCGTATAAAAACATACGAGCTAATATTACATTCGGATAAAAATAAAGTTTATGTTATATTTATATTCATACACACGATTTTATATCAACTATTTTTTACATATGCTCGATTTTAAATTAAAAATTTAGCCTTTATGAGAGTTAAAAAGGCTACCTCACGCTCTGATAAATAAAATATTAATTAAAATTTTTATTCAAACTCTACTCGGCAGCTTTAGGTGATGCATTGACTTTGAAATTACGGTAAAATTAATTAACAATTTTTTACTTTGAAAAAATTTTAACTTTCAATTTAAAATTATGAGTTAAATACTGAAGATACGAAAAAATTATAAGAGATTTTTTTTTTTGTAGGAAGTTCAATTTTCTAAAAAAAAGTTTTCTATCTCATTCTTTAAGAAAAGAATAAAATGATACTGGATATCCTCCTATATTATACTCAGTGTAATCTCCGATTTTACCCAGTAATTTTTCGCGGTTATGCCGCGTAAGATTAGACTGGATATAATCCAAAAAAATATCCCATATAATTTGAATTATACTCGGTAGAAACTTGGATTATACTCACGATAACTCTGTCATAATAATTGGTATTGCACAAAAATTAAAATTAAAAAATGAAATATTAGCACTACAAAATTTTGTAGTTCTAATATTTTAGAGTTAACTCAAGCGTGACTATGAATAGGTTAAATCTTATTGTCACAAGTATAAACGTAAAAATATACGTCTTGTACACTATTTTTACATACCTTGTAATTCAAATTATACGGGATATTTTTTCGGATAATATCCAGTGTAATCTTACGCGGTATAACCAGAAGAATTACTGGATAAAATCGGAGATTACACTGAGTATAATCCAAAAAGCATTTAATATAATTTGTATATCAGGAATGTGGACAAGGTAGGATCATAATAACAAATTACATTGTTATTTGAGTTTGATATTGAAGATACAAAAAAATGATAAAAAACTTTTATTTTAGGAAATTTAATTTTCTTAAAAAAAAATCTTAATCAAATTTTCCATATCTTTAACTGTATAACCAGAATTAAAATAGAAAGTAATAAAAATAAAAAAATTCTAAACATTGATTACTTGGAGCTAAGGAAATAGAAATAAAGAATAATAATTTGATTTATTAACAGTTTTTATGTGAAGCTTAATAAAACACGATGCTGCAATAAATATAATTATGTATCGTAAGTTTAATCCCAGCGTAAAGCTGTCTGCATGGAGAATTATTTATCTTTTTTATCTACCGGGAAATTTAAAACAGAGTATAAGTCAGTGCTACCACAATCCACTGAGCTTCACCACCTTTTCCCCCCTTTTAATTTATTGCTTACGTTATAGTACTATTTAAAATAATAGATAATATACTTAACTTAAAGAGTTTTGAAGAAATAAAATAATAATATCAATTGCTGACGATTAAAATCGAAAAATTAAATCATTTTTGAAAAAAATAAACGGCATATTAATTTTAAAATAAGTAAATTTAAAGATAGAAAAAGAAAGGAGCAAATAAGAAGACATAAAAAAGCATCTTATCTAAGTAATAAACAGTCTGAAGATAAAATGAAAAGCGTGGAAATAAAAAATGAGACTGAAAGGACAACAACACAGCCTGAAATGAATAGAAACGAGTCTTGAGCTTCAGGCAATGACTTTTATCTCGTATTTTCATGCATGAATTAGTCTCTAAAGTCGAAAGGAGGATACAGAGTAACAAAACGAGACGAAAATAAAAAAATAAACTAGTCGTAGTTGGGAGTACAGCAAAGGAGAATGGAATCGGATTGAATTGAAAACGAAATAAAAATAAAAAATAGTAATTAATTCTTGATTACGCAGAAGGGAAGATTGACGGGTGGATAGAAAAAAAGGGGACCTTTTGTTATATAATCCTCTGTTGGAGGTTTGAGTTAGTTCTAGGAGGTAGCTCTTCCAGTTCCAGTGGCTCTAGATTATCGAATTGTCCTTTGAAGTTGAGTCGTCAAACGGACGTTTGCTTCGGAGGTTAATTTCATGTCGGCATGTGTTCCCTGTCCCGGTCACCAGGCTTTGACGCTAAATCATTGAGATTCAAGTGCACGTCAAGTTTATTACCGCGACCGAATTATTGCTCTACAGGTAGTCAACGTCTGGTTCAGAAGCAATAGTTGCGCTCTATACACATGGTATTAATTGCCCCCGAATATTATCATTATAGTTTTGATTTATCCTTGTCCTTCTAGCGGTCAGGTTATTAACAAATCACTGTTGTCATCATTTCTACTGTTATACACAAAATTGACTAATTCGTTGTCATTCACAGACGAATTTATTTATTTGTCATACTCACTCAGTAAGTTCAATTTTTTAGCACAGAATTTAAAAAAAAGTCTGGGAAATCCAAAAGTGCACGCCTCATAATCTCATTTTTCATAATAAAATTGATTAAAATAAAATACAAAAAATACTTTTAAATTTTTCGCGCCATTGTCCACCCAGAAAAGAAAAAGTACTGCGCATGTATTGTAAACGAACCTTATTTACATAGATGTAGATATACAAACGGTTAGTGGATTTTTAGTTTATTGCTAATTATAAATAAACTACATTGAATTAGACCGTGATCTTCGAAAGGACTTAGTTTTAAATCATACTGAAGCGTATAAAAAATAAATGGACTTGATCAGTTAAGTTTTTCGGCAGTTATCGTGACCACGCCAGTTTTCATACATACATTTGACAGCCGGACGTCCACGGAATAATTTTTTTAAACATTTTTTTTATTTATTTAAAAAGCAAAATATCTTTTAAAAATGTCATTAGTGTTGAAACTAGTGTTTTTCCATGACATTTATGTGTAAATATTGTTCTACAAGTGCGATAGAAAATAAATAGAGACAATTTTAGTTCAAGAAATCGTTTGATTTTTGTAAGGCGGGTGTAGAGCACAACCTCATCCGCTTCGCTTATGAGGCGTGCAATATTCGAGTACATTTGGATTATTTAAAGCGAAACGCTGGTCATAGAAAAAAGCGTGGTATTGATAACGCGGAAGAGCAGGGTTCGAGCCCAGGCGTTGTCAAAAAATGCATTTCTATAATAAAGCCTGAATAAATTATTTTTAAGAGTGTAATGATTACTATTACTATTGTTGAAACTTTAATAGACTAAAATACTAAAAAAAAAAAAACTAAAAATAAAATAAGATACTAAAAATAAAATAAAATACTAAAAAAAAAACTAAAATAAAAATACTAAATAAAAATTAGTATTTTTTCATGACATTTGTGTAAATATTGTTCTACAAGTGCGATAGAAAATAAATAGAGACAATTTTTGTTCAAGAAATCGCTTGAGTTTTGTAAGGCGGGTGTAGAGTACAACCTCATCCGCTTCGCTTATGAGGCGTGCAATTATTTGTTGGTTTTATAATTTAATAATAATTATAAAAATATAAATGCAAATGAACTAAAAGATTATTATAATTATTTAAGAGTTGTTAATTGTTTTATACCGAAAAAAAATGCGAGTGGGGAATAAAAACAATCGGATAATTGAAAGAGGACAATGAAAGAGGGAAGACGTATCTACACTATTAAGTCCCGATGCAACTTATCGAATCGCAAATTGCGCCAGTAATGACGTCTCCTTTCCGGATTAACTCTTTTCCTCTCCGAAACCATTTCTAACCCCGTAGTGTCTCTTTTGCTTCATAGTTTCCGTTCCGAGGTTTTCTCTTTATCTTTCTCTTTCTCAGGGAGGATCGCTCGTTCACAGCAATCTCCAGCCTCAATTCCATCCCCAACCCCAAACTCCGGCCAACAGAACAATCTTCCATACCGAGGCCCCTTTTCCCGCAGTTAGCTCCGCGCCTTCCGTTTTACCATCTCGATCATGAGTACCAGGTGTTCGGGGAATTTATTTTCTTCATTTTCGGGTTTTTAAATTTTTTTTTAAACTCCCCCTCGATTAATTTAAGCGCTTTTACTTTTTATTTTAATTCTTATCAATTTTTACCGCCATTATTACTCTGATTTTTTTTTACCAACGAAATTATAAATAATGAACGAAATTTTAATATTAATAAAAAATGAAATTAATTTAGAGTTAAAAAGTCGTTCAGAGGATTGAAATGTAAAGTATTGGGAGGAAATGTGGAGTATGTTGAGCGTGTACTGTATCGGGGGAGGTTGTTGAATGAATACTTGGTAGAGATTTAAAAGCTGAATTCCAGTCGACTGGTTGCGGGTAGTCTAAGCATTTTACAGTTTATCGAAAATTTCAGCTACCCCCTAGTGTAGCCGTGGAAACTGGAAGCTGATGAACGACCGCTTTTATCTGCAGATACCCATTTCTATCTCTTTCTCTGTCTATCTAGCTCCATCCCGCTTTGCTCGTTACTTTTTCCTTTATATTTTTCTGTTTCTATTTATTTAAATATCTGCGTCCTCCTTTCTCTGTGTAAAACTCCAAATTGCCGAGTTGAATTGTTAGAAAAATCAATTGCTCTGGCTCTATTATATGGATTTTTTATAAAAAATTCAATCTCGATTTTTGACGACCATTATATTTTTATTGAATCGCCAACAATCAAAGTACTGATTCCACTTTTAAATTAAAGCTTTACTCTACTCTATAAAAAATATTGAAAATATCACAGGTTCCGATGTGATTATTTGATAAAAATAAAGTTATAAAGTTTTCAATGAAAAAAAACAAATCCTTTTTTTTTTTTTTTTTTTTTTTTTTTTTCCACTACTATAAATGTACAAAGAGAGAATAGAAAAATAAAATAGTTATGTTCTCAATGTAAAATGGTAATTATTGCTATGTGAGGTAAAAACGAAAATTTTTTAATAATAAAAGTTACTTTACAGAGTGACCGTAAAATTACTGTAAAAAATTACAGAGACGTTCCACAATTGATCTAATTAATAATAATAATTTATTACCAGAAAATACAGATATTTGAAAAAATAAATAGTAAATAGTGTACAATACAAAATATCTGTCCGATAGAGATGATTTCCATCTGTACATAGGACTGGTATAGTAATTTATATCCATGAAGACAAGATTATTAGCATAAAAATTTGAAAAATTAAAAAAGAGCTAATTAACTCAATTTATTCTATAGTTTGTTTTAACCATTTAGTTATTTTCAACTTAATAAATTTTTTTAAACCGCCTAACATTTTTAAATTGTTTGGTAACCTATTAAATTTTTATATTAATTTGTAATTTAATTAATTGTAACTAATTAAATTTTTATATTAATAATTATTCAAAAATTCAATCTAAAAAAAATATACAAACGTACTATTCATTTTCTCTATACTATACGGATAAAAAATAATAAATATACAGAAATGAATTATATTAATTTTTTACTCTTTTAATGTTAAAAATTACACAGGAAGAAAAATGTCTTGACTGGAGAACAAAATTCTTGGCTCAAGAAAATTTTCGGGTGCCTGAAGGAAGACCGAAGTTGTGTTGGCTGAAGTAAAAATTTTTCGAGCAATTCTATTTTTGGTAGAAGTAATTTTTTCTTAATTCAAATTATCATAAATACTTGATACAATAAATTTTTAAATTTGATCAAGATTTTTAGATACTTTAGGGAAGCAGCGCCACCTACTTCAGCTGAGAAAAAAATTTTCTCACCTTGAGAAAATTTTTCCCTTAAATATTTGATACCCATTTTATATTATTTTAGCGTGCAATTATACATATTGAATGAAAAAAAATGATGAAATATTATCTGATCTTCCCATTTGACATGTTAATCAATAAAAATATTAATGAAAAATTACTTCTATCTTTATATTTAATTTTTTGGAGCAAGAGAGAAATTTTCTGAAGACAAGAAAATTTACTTCTATCAAGAACTAAATTTTTTGGAGCAAGAAGCTGAATTTTCTCAAAACAACAAGATTTTCTTGACTTAAATAAATTTTCTTGGATCAAGATACGTATTTCTTAAAGCAAGAGAATTAATTTTGTTGGAATAAGTGAAATTTCTTGTGTCAAAAAAATTTTTTACTCAAAAAAATAATTAGGAAAAAAAATATTTTCTTGGCTCAAGTGAACCTTTTTTTCTGTATACAATTAAGTTGAATGTTTTTACTGAAGATACTAAAAACTCTGAGTGACATTTACTCTTGAGTCAGTTACGATATAACAAGCAAATATGTTTTTTTCTCTGTCTAATGTTTCCAGTTGCCTTAAATAAATCTACCAGTACTACTTCTACAAATTAAAAAAAAAAAAAAAATTATTTTCCCAAGACACTTATCTAAAAAAAAATTAGCAGAGATTAAAATTACCTCGAGTGAATTAACCGAAACATCGAAGCGTAAACGAAGAGTATAGTGGAAAATATGAGATGGAAATAAATAAGATTGTGACGTTGAAGTGCATCTCAATAGACATTTCCAATGAAAATACTCTCCGGGTGTTTAAATTACAAATATGGATCCTCGTATCAATGTCTGTCTGTATGAGCATTCACTCGGTACTAGATACTAGTAGCTGGAAAACGAAGAAGAGAAAAGATAAAGAGGAATACTGTTTCCAGCTCCGGAGACTAGAAGGTATAAAATGTCGGAAAATATAAGAGCGGATATAATAAATTATGTGACATATATAATAAAATTGAACGGAAAGTTAGTTTGTTCCTTATCATTCCACTTACGGAGAAGTACTTTATTTTTTACTGCGACATGCTGATGCCTAATTACTATCATCCGGGAATTCTTGACAACAGCATTAACTTCACTTTAATTACCACGCAATATATACCATCACACACTCACATACACATATATATGATTTATTCTGTGCTGTATGTTGGTGTTTGTGTTTGCATTTAAGTTTGTGTTTGAGCTTGCTCACACACGCAGTCTCGGCTGTCGGGTTGCCGTCAAGAGGGTGTGAAGGTGCTTTCACCTGCAAGCTGACATGTTTCATGCCCGTGTTGATGTTCTATTTCTCGGCATACGTCGGATTATTATTAATTACAAACTTTATATCAGACGCTAATAATTATAATCTCTTAATAATCAACTTTGTACTTACTAACTGGTAACAGTAATAGTTTATAATTGTTTGTAGAACTTTGTTATCAATAATTTTGTGCTTTTATTCTACACTATTAGAAGAATTAATTAATTGTCAATTTATTTATCTAGAGACAATTTTTTTACTTCTTAAATATTAATAAATATTTTTTAATTTATTTATTTATTTATTAAATAATAACTTAACAGCTGAAGCCAATAACAGGGCTTATAAAGAATACAATTATAAATTATATAGAAAAATAAATATAATTAAATTACAAAAGGTGCGAGAAATTTTTTAAAACTAATATGAAGAAATTAATAAATATTTACTCGAAAAAAGTACATTTTTTTAACTCAGAAAAAAAATTTTATATAATTCAAAAAAAATATTCTTAAACTAAAAAAACTGGTAGGAAGAAAGTCGATTTTATTGTTTGAAGAATTTTTTTGCCTTTATTATATACAAAGTCTCTTTTGATTTACGAAGTAGTTTTATACCTAGGTAACGTTTTATTGCAGAAAAAGAGACAGAAATAGTTTTTGATAGTTCTTTATTAATAGATTTTCTTTTAATTAGGAAAATTATTCAGGGTTATTATTTTTATCACCTAAATTTTTATTGAAATCTGAACGGTACTTTTTGTGAAAAAAGTTTGAAAAATCCAAAAGTGCACGCCTCATAATCTCATTTTCCATAATAAAATTGATTAAAATAAAATACAAAAATACTTTTAAATCTTTCGCGCCATTGTCCACCCAGAAAAGAAAAGGTACTACGCATGTATTGTAAACGAACCTTATTTACATAGCTATAGATATACAAACGGTTAGTGGATTTTTAGTTTATTGCTAATTATAAATAAACTACATTGAATTAGACCGTGATCTTCGAAAGGACTTAGGTTTAAATCATACTGAAGCGTATAAAAAATAAATAGACTTGATCAGTTAAGTTTTTCGGCAGTTATCGTGACCACGCCAGTTTTCATACATACATTTGACAGCCGGACGTCCACGGAATAATTTTTTTAAATATTTTTTTTATTTATTTAAAAAGCAAAATGTCTTTTAAAAATGTCATATGTGTTGAAGCTAGTGATTTCCATGACATTTATGTGTAAATATTGTTCTACAAGTGCGATAGAAAATAAATAGAGGCAATTTTAGTTCAAGAAATCGCTTGATTTTTATAAGGCGAGTGTAGAGCACAACCTCATCCGCTTCGCTTATGAAGCGTACAATATTCGAGTACATTTGGATTATTTAAAGCGAAACGCCGGTCATAGAAAAAAGCGTGGTATTGATAGCACAGATGAGCAGGGTTCGAGCCCAGATGTTGTCAAAAAATGCATCTCTATAATAAAAACTGAATAAATTATTTTTAAGAGTGTAATTATTATTATTACTATTGTTGAAACTTTAATAGACTTAAATACTAAAAAAAAAAAAAACTAAAAATAAAATAAAATATTTAAAAAAAAAAACTAAAATAAAAATACTAAAAATAAAGGCGTGCAATAAAATAGAAGCTATAATTTTTTTTTATCATCAATTATAAATAAAATTTACTTTTTTATAAAAGTAAGAAAAAAAATTGCTTATAGCGTAATGATTTACTAAATTCATAAATATACTCAGTTTTTCTCTAGAAATTTTTTTAATATAAATATGGAAGATAATGGGTTAGTAATAAATAATTGTTTCTAATCCGCGAACTTTGAATCAAACTAAACAGATAAATAATAATTATTATTTTTAATAATTGTAAGACAAGAAAAAATTTAATATCGCAAGTTCCAACCGGAGATAACAGAGCAGACCCACAAAAAATATAAATTACGAGGGCGTAAAACCCGAGACAGAGATTACTGTTACTCTCCAGAGGAAAAACAACATATGTATTTTCATTCTTGAGGGAAAACTTTTCACGATATAATGCACATAGTCGTTGTGCTTCTCTGCTAATTTTTTAAATTTTTAAACTCCTTTTTTTTTCCACACTATGAAAATTAAGATTAAAGTTTTTTTCTAGTGCTCTAATTCGAGGCGTTAGTTAATATTTTGATAAAAAATTATCGAAAATTAATTTAAAAACAGAAATAAAGGGACGAAATTCCGATAATTCGCGACACTTGTTAATCATTAAATAGTTAAAACAATCAACCGTGGATTTCCCATTGGGATTTGATTACAAAGTTTATTAATCAAAGTTAAAGAGCCTGGAGCAAACGCTCGTTTAAATAATAGTATCCTCCCAACTTTGCGAAAACAAATGGAAAAGCACTGAAGAAGTAGTTTGAGAAGCGGATAAGATTTTAAGTGAAAATTAAAAAGTAGATAACAAAAAACTAATTTCTGTAGCGAATTAAATCTTTTAATTTTTAATTTTAACTACAAACATAACAAAATCTTACTAATAATCCGAATTTTGATATAATAGATCATAGATATTGTGATGCAGCTGAATAATTTGTGCAAATGTGAGTGTGTAATAGAGGATAAACGCGTTCCGACATTTCCGCAGTCCATTATTTCCTCTTCCTCTCACTATATCTGTCTATTTATATTCAACTAAAATTGTATCTCTTGCGATTCGCAATAATTTAACTCGGTTTGTATCACAAGATTTAATAATGTTTGCTATCAGATTATTAACCCAACGAATTATTCCACTTTCCAATATTTGGGAAACGCTAATTGTTTATTCATTTATTCAATAAATTATTTCTACATACACATATTATCATTATTCGTCATTGTATCATGTTATAACATTTGTCATTTTTTAAACATTTATTTTTATTTCTTTCATCTCAATTATTATTGCACACCGCAACACGGTTGTGTTTCATTATCAATTAACAGCAAACATGGAGCCCACTCAACTTCAATCATTCTTATTAATTATATAGTACACTTATTTAAGATAAGTAGTGTATTATTTACAAACAAAAGTCTTATACAAAGTCTTAGACATATTTACAATGAAAAATTTTACAATAAAAAAGCACAATTTTTTATAACACAAGTACTTGATGTATGAGTTTTATTTTAAAAGTCAGTAATACGACTTACCTTTTTCTTATAACAGTTAAATGAGTATTATGAGGCGTGCACTTTTAGATTTTTTAATTCAACTAGATTTATGAGGAATAAAAGCCTAATAAATGTGAGAACTTCTAGATTCTTCGATTTTTCATAATTAATAAAAAATCAATTGAAACTCATCGAGAGCAGTGTTACCTTAAGAAAAATAAAGGAAAACAAAATAGAGTATACTTTACATAGAGTTAAAAATCTCTATTAAATTTCCTTATTTGGTGAATACATCTCAGGTGTCACAACAGGTAAATTGAGCGGTCATTATAAAATCTTAATTTTATACTAGCAACCTTGTAGTCACTATGTGATTGCTGTGACTTGTAAACTGGAAATAAATAGAATTTTGCTTTATTAAATAATGACTTTTGTTAAATTGCACTGTACTTTCTTAAACATTGACGTTTTTAAAGATATAAGCTCATTCCGATGTTACACTCATCAAGAGCTTTCATTTGAGTACCCACATGCATTTTGATATATTTTTCATATATACATATATGTAATATATATAAATATATGAAAAATTGATGTGGGTACTCAAATGAAAGGTCTTGATGAGTGTAACATCGGGATGAGCTTATATCTTTAAAAATTTCAATAGTTCACAAGATACAAGGTCATTTCTTAAATATTGATATTTGTAAATATATAAGCTCATTCCAATGTTACATTCATCAAGAGCTTTCATTTGAGTACCCACATGTATTTTGATATATTTTTCATATATACATATATGTAATATATATAAATATATGAAAAATTGATGTAGGTACTCAAATGAAAGGTTTCGATGAAAATAACATCAGAATGAGCTTATATCTTTAAAAATGTCCGTATTTCACAAGATAAAAGGTCAGTGCTTAATTATGTATCTAGAGATAGAGGATTTTCGAATGCAGCCTAAATACTTATCATCCTAAATTGACTATTGGTGAAAATGATATGAAACCACGAAAAGGCACAACTCCAGGTCAACACCTTTATAACAATACTAAATTTAACCATAAAAACCCATTTTATCTTATAAATACACTAGCCACAAAATTTTTCTTATTCTCTTAAAAATCTAGATTCAAGTATTTTTTTTTAAAAATGACAAACAAAAACTAATTTTAAAATTTACGCATCTTTTACAATTCAATAGTAAATATTTTAATAATAAATATCATTTTTTCTACTTTCTTATTTATAGATTTTTATTAATCAGAAAAGTTTTCCGGCGTGCACATTTAGATTTTTCAAGCTTAATAATTTTTGTCATTTTTCATCATAAATCATATAAAATAAAGTGATTCAGATGAAATAATGGATGCGAAAAGAAGAACCAAAAAAAAAAATACTATATTCTAGGTGAAGCGTATTCTTGGTATGAGTTTTGTATAAGTTTTAGTAGTGATTGGTAGCGAAACGTACACGTACATCACATCTGTTTGATCCCCTTTGCGAAAAAGGAAATTATATAACAAATCCGTCAATCTTTTATGACATAATTCTTTAAAAGTTGATCCATCAATTTTCCATTATTTACTTAGATAACTTACTGCTTCTACCAAACTTTTAAATCAAAGTGTTTTACACTCGACTTCTTACGAACAAAAACTCACTTAGAATTCTCTTTAATCTTCATTTTTTATTATTAGATTATTTTTTGTGGTATTTTTTTTAACTTCAACTTTAATTTATATGCTTAACAATTAAAGTTTTCCGACAGAAACAATGTACTTTAATTTCATTTGCAAGATAGTATAATTAATGGGCATGAGAGAACATGCGCCAAGAAAAAAATCGAAATTCTACAAAAAAAAAGTGAATATTAAAAATAAAAAAAGAAAATTAATATAAAGTATTTTACGAGGGAGAGTCAGAGAGCGAAAAAAAGTTGGAAGAAGTATGCAGGAGTTTATTTTTTTGAATACTTTTTATGTGAGCGCAAGCGTTTTGTTAATATCTATATTATGCTTAACTTCGTCGTCATAAATGAAATTTTTATTTTTTCCGTATATAAAATGTCGGCGTTTTTTTTTTAGTTTTCGTAAAAAGCATTCTTACGAGCATGACTTTGACGTTTAATTAATTATAAATTATAATGGGAGTGCGTGTGATTGAAGAAAAATGAAATGAGCTTAAAAATAATGAGAATGAAAATGAGAATTTGTTAGCAAACGATGGTGTAACTAGAAATTGATTTTAATCGTATATCTTGTTTAACGGGACGATATGAGACGTGGATAAGGGGGTAGTAGGTAGTGGGTATGTGTGGTATATCCTGACTGTCTCATTCTGTTGGTAGAGACGCGGCAGATTCAATTTCACGCTGTCTGCCGCACAGACGAAAACACACGACACGAGATTTCAGTGTAGTATATGTTATGTGAATCCTTTTTTGTTTAATCTATCTACTTCGAGGATTCTGTTTAATAGATTGCCTTACTTTACTATATTATCACTTTTTATTCACATTGAATTATTTGTTTTTAAATTTAACTATTAATGCACGGAAAGAAATTTTTTTCAAAAATTTCCGTGACAATAACAGACATTTTGAAATTGAGATCTAATTATGATTTTATTAAATTTTTTTCAATAATAAAATATTAATCGGACTTGAGAGTAAAAATTAATTTAAGCAGTGGTTCTATCCGCCGACTTTTAGGCGGCGCTGCAATTGCTCTCAATTTTTCAGCTGTATAAAAAATTACACATGTTATTAGTGATCAGTTATTGCTGAATTATGAATAATTCCAATAAAGTTTTATACAACTATGATATTAATTAAATTTTTGAGAATAATTAATAAAATTAATAAATTTTTGAGAAAACTCAAAAAATTACATTATAAATATAGTAATACACTGATAGAAGGATTTATTTGTACCAAAAAATGTTTTTTAATAGTTAAAAAGTCATTTATTAGAGACCACTTTTTAGTATTAAGCAAATATTTCTTAGTATTCAAAATGATTTGTTTGTATTTAATAAATCTGGTATTAATTTATTAAAAATTAATAAATCTTTTTAAATACTAAGAAATATTTATTAAGGACTAAAAAGTGGTCTCTAATAAATGATTTGTTAAATATTAACAACGGAGCGCCATGTTACATTATATAATGTAATTATTCTATTTTTCTTCTTTCCGTGTACTTTAATGATATCGATAATTTTTTTTTACTATAGTAGACTATTACTATATATATTTTCAAGTCAAATAACCTCAAAAAATAGATTAAATTAAGCATTTAATCTTATTAAACTAAAATCTAGTTTGTCCAAAATTTAAATGAAAAAAATAACTTTTTCCGCTGAAAAATAATTTCTACTTAAATTTATCTGAAAAAAATTTTCATTCAAAAGTAAAGAACTTGTTAATTTAATAAATTTATCTGAGATCAAGCATTATATAATATAAATTTATTTACAAACTAACAAAAATGAATAATTGTACTCTAGACTAGACTCGAACCCTAAAAAGAAGTGACATTACTTAGAACACAGTATTCTCGTATACAAATTGAATCTTTAGATCGATTAGTAATTAAGGAATTTTTATTCAAAAATGATTTTACTTTTTCCAATTATTTGAAACTTTTGAATCAAAATGTTCAGTATAATAATAATATAATTTATTTAGCCCTTGGCTATTTTAAAAACATATCGATACTGCCACTCTTATACATCGTATCCCACAAAATTTGACATATCGACGTTTTTTGAAAAATAGAATCACAACAATATTATGCAAGTCATATTAAAAGTTTAAAGATCAAATCGTTTAATAACTATTTTAAAATAAATATTTTCATCCATTGAATCCCATTTAATCAACGTTAAAAATGAACTGTTTCTACCGGCTGCTATAAAATTTTATAAATGTGGGATACGACGTATTAGAATGGCAGTATCGATATTTACAGAATAAACATTTACAATTTCTATCTGCTTACAATAATATTTTACATTCTTGTTTGTCAGTAATTGTTTTTAACATAGTGTTTTAAACATTTTATAAAGTATTTCATTCTATTTTCACTCCTTATATTTTTTGGCAGAGTATTGTACCATTTATATCCTCTATATGTTATGTATTTCTCAGCTGTACATATTTTTGTGTTTTTTATTGCTGTTGATGATCCAGTTCTAGTGTTATATTTACAAGTATTATTAATTTTAATAATTTTGTCTGATAATGTTTTTGGTTTCTTATTCAAAATTAATTTATGTATAAACATACAGCTATTGAAAATTATTCTTTGTTTAATACTCATCCATCCTAACATTTTAATATGAATAAATAATTTACTTATTGAACCAAGATATCCAGAGTTGAAAAAATTAACTTAAATAAACTTAACTGCTATACTAAAACAATTGATTTAAGCTCATCTAAGTTCATTTTTTCCACTCGGGATCCTTTTTTTTTTTTATATAATAATGGAACATGAAATATTTAAATAAGTATCGAAACGTTAAAAATCCCAACAGAAACAATTGAGAAAGCAATCAACTAAAGTATTTTATGAAAGGTCTCCTCTTCTCGTATGACAGTAAAATAGAGTTCGTTTCATGAAATTCCTCTGACCGATATTGGACGTTGTTACGCCCTCTTACCCACGCCCTCGCTGTCTCATGCAGATGTGATCCGAGACTTCCTTTTCGATTGACTCCATCAGAATTTTATCCTCGGAAATTTCTAGTTTACTCTATTAGTACTGAGTACCGAGCACCGAGCACAGAGTAAAGAGTTTAGAGAGTTATAGAACGCAACCCCGAAATGAATAGAGGCTCGAGTAGTTGCCCGATATTTCTGAGCATAAACACTCACCGCAGTGTACTGTACACATACTATACCTCAGCCCTCTCCTCCCCTCCCCACTCCTCAAAGTTGATGGAAATCGAGACCTCATTTCTCAGCGTCACTTCAGTTACTCGGCAAGTGTAGTTCCGCTCTCTTTTCTCCAACCAGCTCTACAGTGTAGACCGCTACTATAGTGTAGTATAGAATAGTATACACACCACACACTATACTACACTATACAAGACTACACTAGAAACTAGAAAGTGGTTCCGCTGACCAGGGCAAACTGAATTTCCGATAATTGCTTTCTGCGTCGCCTAAAATGATAATTAAATTTCGCGGAATAGCTCGAGAGACCGAGTAATAGTAATGGCGGGTGAAGCTCAGGCTAAGGGTATTGAGGAAGACGAATGGATGGGCTAGGCGATGGAGAATGGAACCGACCGACGCTCGATGCTTCACCGGACGAAGAAAAAGACCCAATATAACCCCACATTCCTGTTACATTGTACATTGTACTACACTGTAGTAGTTTCATTGTTTACCTAATGGCCGCCATTCATCCCAGCTTCGGTACCGCACATTGTTTTAACAGTTCATGGTCAACGTTTAATTTTAAATCCTGAATTATAATAGCTCGGTTGTTTTGCTAGGATGTTATTGTTGTTACACCATTATTTTTTCAGGAAAACATGAAGCGTAAATGCCGAAAATTGATTATTTATTTCATTGCTATTGGTTTTCATACTTCGGGTCACATCATGTGTTTATTTAATTATTTTTTCTTTCCGGCCACAACTTTGATCGATAAATTAATTAATAATATTAATTCTAGCGGTAATTATTATTGTAAACCTGATTTAAAAATTATAATTTGAGTTTTTTTAATTTTATCGTTAACAACGTTTATGCAGAAGTTTAATTTGTACAAAATCAATTTTTTTTTAATTAATAAAATTACCTTTAATTGAAGAAATTTTATTTGAATTTATATTATTAGAGAATTTGAATAAAGCGAATAACTTTTTTATTAAAAGACAATTTATTTTCAAAATAAGATAAAAATTTTTGTTATAAACTATAAAGTTTTATTTAATTAATAAATAGTACTCGTAGCTTTAGAAATAAATATTCAAATCAAGAAGATCGACGTTCTTGAAATTACAATATAAATTTTTTTATAAGCTTAACATAGAAAAAAAATCAACAATAGGATTTGAACTCTGCTCGGACCAGAAAAAGTACAATCACACAAGCTCAGCCTTTAAAAAAAATTTTTTTTGTATTAAGAAATTGAGTTTTATTGGAAAAAAAAAGTTGTACCTTTTATGGAAATATTATGCAAAAAATATAAAAAAGTTTGGAAAATCTAAAAGTGCACACCTCATAATCTCATTTCCATAATAAAATTGATTAAAATAAAATACAAATATCCCTAGTAGAAATGAAATCAAGTTTTTAGCCAGTAACTGGCCAGTTTTACTAGACTTAAACCAGTAACTGGCCAGTGTAATATCAAGTTTCTGTCTAGTAACTGGCCAGTTTTACTAAAGATCTAACAAAACATTATGGCGGCTTTAGTGAAACTGTCAGTTTCCAATTCTGAATTTATTATTAGTTATTAAAATTGTCAAATAAATTCAAAATAATGTTTAATAAACGATATGATATAAAAAAGTTTCATTTATGTGTACATTATAAAATAGATAACATCATTAGACGGATAGACTAATAATAAATCTAACAATAGAATAAGAAAATAATTATTTTGAATTGGAGATATGTTTTTAATGCCCACAGTCGCAATTTATATATTGTGTCATTTTTTTTCACTGCATCCATTTTGAAATATATATTGGAAATTATTTACACGTTAATAAACACTAATTTTGATTGATTTATACTGTTTTTTAATAATAATTACAATAATGATGCGTACAGGTTAACAAAAAAAATAAACAAACACACACACACACTAGTAAAGATACACTGTCGGTGTAACCAATTTTTATAACTTAGTTGTAAGTGGCGCGATTTCAATTTTTTACTCGATATCACTGACCAGTTACTGGTTTATATCCAGTGAAAACTCGATTATTTCTACTAGGGTACTTTTAAATCTTTCGCGCCACTGTCTACCCAGAAAAGAAAAGGTACTGCGCATGTATTGTAAATGAACCTTATTTACATAGCTATAGATATACAAACGGTTAGTGGATTTTTCGTTTATTGCTAATTATAAATAAACTACATTGAATTAGACCGTGATCTTCGAAAGGACTTAGTTTTAAATCATACTGAAGCGTTTAAAACATAAATGGACTTGATCAGTTAAGTTTTTCGGCAGTTATCGTGACCACGCCAGTTTTCATACATACATTTGACAGCCGGACGTCCACGGAATAATTTTTTTAAACATTTTTTTTATTTATTTAAAAAGCAAAATGTCTTTTAAAAATGTCATATGTGTTGAAACTAGTGATTTTCATGACATTTATGTGTAAATATTGTTCTACAAGTGCGATAAAGAACAAATAGAGACAATTTTAGTTCAAGAAATCGTTTGATTTTTGTAAGGCGAGTGTAGAGCACAACCTCATCCGCTTTGCTTATGAGGCGTGCAAAATTAAATTTCTCCTTAATTGATACTATATTTTTTATATAATTACATTCTAAATATTCTTCGATCAAACTTTTGTTCATCTTTCCATTATAAATCATTTATAAACGTTATTATAAATCATTATTTAAAAATTTCAGTTTTATGCAAATTAACTGCAAGTAAAAAAATATCACTTATAACAAGAAGGTCTTGAATCAAAACAAACGTTCCTCTTCAATTTAAATTTTTTCTGTGAATGAAAAAATTTCTTTATTGAATAAAAAAAAATATTGAAAACCAAGAGAATAAATTCCGTAAAAAATTCCTATAATAAAGATTTAAACGTCAGTTATTTACACTATATAAAAATATAACGTCAGTTCCCCATTATCCAACCACAACTTTTAATCTGAGTTAAAAAAAACCTGTCAATTCAAGTGTAAAAATTCATAATAAAATCATAATGAAGATATAAATAAAGACAGAAAGAGAAATAGAGCAAAGACAAAAACAAGCATATATAAATAAACAATAAACAAAAGCTATTGAACAGGTTGACGCGGTGACAATCGATGACGGCATCGGCTTAGTACAAAGGACCAGAAGCTCAGCTAAAGCTGTGATGCAAAAGAGACTGCCAGTGTAATGCAATTCGATGTTATAACTAAGGACAGGCAGCTTTAAAACAAACACCTTCTATGCTTGGTTCATTAAAGCATTTCAATTCGGACGTTTCAGTTCCACATCCAGGATATGCAGTTGGAAACCCGGGCAAAAGTTTGGACGTTAGCGAGAAGGACTAGAGAGTTTGTTCATTTTCATGTTCATTTTGACATAGTAGAACTGTATTATATCCAATTAGAAGAACAAAGAGACTAAATATGCACATGTATGCAGAAGATATGCAGACTTTAGTCCTAAGTCTTGCGATTAAATCCTGTCTTTACTGCTTGGGAGGAAGGGAATAATATTTATGTGAATGTTGAAGTGCGATGGAGACTAACGGATGCTATATCAGAGTGTTGGTGTAGATGGACGAATAGAATATGGATATTATATGTATTCCTACCTGATATTGGCATATATCTATATATGTATACCTGTCTCATCGGCTTATCGATTTTAAACTGTGGCTCCTTGACGTCATATCTATTTCCGTAATATAGACGCGAGGGTGGTATCTGTGTGTGTGAATTTCGACGTGAATGTGAGGGTGTGTTATGTTATATAAAGACGAATGTTTGCGATTTTCTGTTAACCCGCAGGCGATCTGCTGTATTTCGCTCTTTAATCCTCACTATCTATATATGACATTCAGTAGCTTTTAATGTTGACATGAGGGTGGTTGTATGAACGGATACGTACTAAGTTGGATCTTTGTTTTCGGGTGATGGGATTTTAAATTCAAATGTTGGTAGTCAAGTGGGAAAACTACAGAAATATTTGAACTGCGGTCAACTATTCGGACTGATAATATTAAAGAAAAGTTCGACAAGACGAAAAATTCTTGTATTGAGTAAAATTTACTTAAGCCAAGAAAAATTTCTTAGTTTAAGAATTTTTCTACTCAAATCAAGAAGATAAAATTCTTCAAAATTATTTACTTGATTCAAGTAAATTTTTTTTCCTGTGTAGAAAATCTGAAAGTTCATTGAACTAAAGATTGTCCTTTAAACTTTCTGCTTTTTTTCGAGTGCAAAACTCGAAAACATATTTAATTTGAATTTTTGACTTTGATTTTTATTTAAAGATATTTATTGACATATTTAAATTTGTACATCAGTTATTGCAATTGCCATTGTAAGTGCTATTGTAATTAAATGTACAATAATACGTTTACAATTCCTTGCGAGTTTTGCTTAATTGTATCAAATATTGTTTGTTATTATAAATTTATATAATTTTTACATGTTTAACTATTGTTTTTTTTTTCTTAGGTAAAAAATTTTTATTAAAAAACCTAAATAAATATAAATTATGCCTTAAGTCAAGTATTTACATTTATACATGTTAAAAACTAAGACAAACGTGGCCGTTTGTTTATAATATTTACTTTACAGTATTTGATATTGTTGTTTTGGTTTTGTTTTATATTTGTATTATTAGATTGTTGATTTATTACTATTTGGTTAAGTACTTTGTGCTTTAACCAGGGATTGTCCTTAGCAGTTTTGCCTACTTCTCTTAATATTTCTAGTTTATTAAGTTTTTCATTGAAAAATTTAGTTGACAATTCATTTTTGATTTGTTAGGTAGCATTAGTTAAACGTTAAAAAATTATTAATTATATTTAATGAATGAATAAATTGTTTCTAAATAAATAGATCAATTAGCAATTGACAAAATTCTTTTATCAGGAGACATATAGATCCAAATAAAGATCGATTCAAAAGTGCATAAAAATTTCTAAGAACCTCTCACTGCAAAACTATACTAATTATTATATCCACAGTCTAATTAGCAATTGGTCTAACTCCTTATTTTTTAACATTTTTATGTATCAATAGTCCAATTATAAATTATTTGAATGATCAAAAAAAAAAAAAAAATATTATACCTCTATTAGATATTAATGATATTAAATGGTTTTTGAAAGTGATAATAAATTTTCAACTAATTTTTTTTTCGTACAAATGAAAGATTCTCTAAAATGGAGTTAAACAATTTGTTAATAATTAGAACGTCGATATGGAGTACTGTACTGATGAATTTATCATAAATATTATTTTTATAAATTAATCAATTTAATATTCTATTTTTTATTTCTCTTTATTGTTTTAAAACTTTAAGAAAAATTTTAATGTATTTGTTGAACTTTTGAATTATTAGACCAAATAATTTTTAACTTCATAATATTTTTTTACCTCGGAATAAAAATAGAATTAAGTAATAAATTAACGTATAGATTTGATTAAATTAAGTATAGAATTAAAGTAATATAGTAATGAAACGGATCGGTGCTTTAAATTTCGCATACTCAGAATATGTTAATACAATGATGAAAAAATAAAAATTTATAGTTCAGCAAAATTAGTTTTTGTAAAAAGAAGCGATCGAGTTGGCTAAACCTCAACTGAGCAAATTAAAGACTTATAATGAGATGCATTCACACAACACCCACTCCTTCACATACATGTATGCAAAATCTACACACTCACATATTAATACCGGCGCCGTAATTTCAACCTCCACGTCCGCGTAATTACGATAGTTATTTACATTACCTGTTAACCACGCTTAATAGTTTATTCCAAAACATCCACTTTCTGTTTGATCCATCAATCCACTAACTCATTTCAATTTACTTGACGTTATATTGATTTAAATTTTTTAGCTTTGTCGCTAATAAAAGTTGTTTAATTACTTTGATCTCATAATAAAATTTTCAATGAGAAAAAAAAATACTTATATATAAAATATATATTTGCGATAATTATCGAGAGAATATTTATTAATTTAAAGAATTGTTTAAATCAATAAAAATAATTTTTACTTAATTCAAACTATAGAGTTCAAGCTGCAGTCACCATGTGGCTGTCAAGGATTAAACATTATAAATAAAAAACTTTGGGATATTTTTCGGGTACTTTTTAAATAAATTTAGAAAATAACAATGCTAGAGCGGAATCAATTACCAATAATTTAATGCAAAATGTGACAGAACGAATGTATAGAACCAAAAAAAAAAGAAATTAACTATCGGCGAAAAATACATCAATCGTAAAAAAGTAAAAATTTAGGTCACGACCTTAAAATCCATTTTAAAATAAAAATATGCCTATTATAAAATTTGTCTCACTCTCCTCAATATTTAGATGATAAATTAAATATTACCGAAAAAAATGTCAAGCTGTAAAAAGGTATTTATTCAGATGACAACCTTTCTGATAATATACTGAATTTCACTAAAATAATTTCTTCTAAATACATATTACGATTTTAATATTTTATATAGTCATTCAAAATTAATAATTATTATATTTAAAATTTTATAAAAAATTTCTACATTTTTTATTATTGTAGAATTTAATTCAAATTTTTATTAAAAAAGAAATCACAAATTATAAAAAAATTTTCACTTCCAAGAAAAATTTTATAAACCATTGTTGCTACTTTTTAAAAATATTTTTCTAATAATAATTTATTAAAAAAAAATGATAAAAACTTCATTTTTATCAACTACAAAAATTAAATTAAAATCATTATTAAAAAATGAGATGAAAATTAAAGTAGCAGATATTTAATAAATTTTAAAATTTTTTTAAGAAATAAATTAGTGCAAAAAAAATTGACATGTAGAAATTTTAATAAACTGAAAATGCAATTTTTAAAAATTAATTTTTTTGAAGAAATTTTTTTGTTAAATAAAAATAAAAAATTGTGACTGCTAACTTCAAAGTCGTAAAAATGAAAATATTATAAATATAATGAAAAAAAAAAAAAAAATTGACAATTAGAAAAATTATGGCTGTAATTTAACGAAAATATTTTTACATTAGTGTCATTAATGAAATAAAATTATAGAAATTCAATTTCTAATTACAAAACTCAATTCTGATAATTAGAAACTTACAATTCAAATTAAAAAAAATTGAAATGAAAATTAATTTTAAAAACTTTTGTAACAAACAAATTATGACCCGAAAAAAATTATTAAAAAAATTGTCATGTAGAAATTCAAAAAAAAAAAAATGCAATTTTTTAAAAATAATTTTTTGGAACAAATTTGTTTGTAAAATAAAATTAAAAAATTGTCTTTTTTTGTGTACCGAAAATAATATAACATTAAAGTTAGCAGTCACTAGAGAATTTTTTAATTTTTTTTAACAAACAAATTAGTTGAAAAAAATTACTTTTAAAAAATTGCATTTTTTATTTTTTAAAATTTCTACATGTCAATTTTTTTTTCTAATTTTTTTTGCCATAATTTATTAAAAAAAAAAAAAAAATTCTAATAATTATTAAATATCTGCTAAATTTATTTTCATAAAATAATAATCTTGAAATAAAAAACAATAATTTCATAAAATTAAGAAAAAAAAAGTCTTAAAAACAAATGTCATCTAATTTAAAAATATAAAAACTCCCGCGGTTGTGCAAATGACCCCTCCCGCCATCTGTGACCTCCTACCGCAACTAAAACTCCTCTGCGCGTGCTCACACTTTGAGACCGCGCAGTTTATCCGCGCAGGAAGCAGGACAGACTATGCTCAGTTCCACAGTCTCGAGGAAGACGCCTTAGAACGTTGAGTATAGAGCTCGAGCAGAGTGCTCAGTAACTAGAATCAGTAAGAGTAAGGAGTAATCTCCTAACCAGTACTGCGTTCTGAAAACTAAAGTCGTTGTTACAAGTAACCAGTTACCGCTTCGCGTTCTCGGCTTCATTCATTCATTTTAACTTCTCGCGTCTAGTGTATTTATCAACCAACAGACTGGATCTTGATCATCATTATCAACATCACAGTTATTTATCATCACACCAAGTTACACGTTGTACGTTTTGTTACCGAACCTCTATTTAATTTTAATATAATTAAATAATATACAACCATACATCATACTATACCATCAACCACTCAGTACTCTCCAGATCCAGACTCCAGTCCAAGCTCCAGTTTTTAAGTATCCAGTCTTGAATCTCCACTCCTGCGTAAGTACCCACTGTCCTCTCCAAACTATTTGTTTTATTTAAAAAAAAAAAAATAATAAATAAAAATATTTTTTTATTTAAAAAAAAAAACAATAATTTTTTATTAAAAGAAAATTAATAATTTTTTATTAAAAAAAAATTAATAATTTTTTATTTAAAAAAAAAAAAATTATTTTTTTATTTAAAAAAAAATTATTTTTTTATTTAAAAAAAAATTATTTTTTTAAATAATAAATAAAAATAATTTCAAAAAATAATAATAATAATAACCACGTTGAATTTTAATTAGTGTAGTGCGTTAAAATTATTTTTAATTAACTCCAATAATAAAATAATTATTTGTAAAATAATTAATAAAAAAAAATTTTTTTTTTTTTTTTAGAAAAATATTAAATATTAACACAAGTGCGTATGAGTACATTCAAGTGTTTACAGTGTGTAAATGTGTATGGTGATAAATACCTCCAATAAGTGCGCTTAGGTAGTGTTCATTATTATTATTATTATTATTATTAATATTAATTAATAATTATTTTACATAAATATTTTTATTTAAGTATGTGTAATTAATAATTATAATTATAATTATTATGAAGGAGGAAATAATATTATTAAGACCGCCATTGCGGCGTTTACATCAACCGGCGTTTATATAGTTGTTCGCCCATGCTGTAAATTTATTGCCAACTATAAATATTTAAATTTAATTCTTTTTATTTAAAATTTAAATAATTTTTTTATTGTTTGTTTCTTAATTTAATTGTTTTGTTTTTTTTTTATTTGTTAGAATTGTTATAGCAAAAATAATATTTTTGTTTATAGCGATTTGGACATTCAGTATTTGCGTTAAACCGCCATCTCTATTTAATAAGCCTCGAATGCATAGATATAAATGTGGTCATGATACGCGTAAACGCCCATTTGGAATTTAAAATTTTGATATTTTTTATTTATGATTTATTATTTAGTATTTAGGATTGTTTTTTTTGAGATGGGTGGAGGTGGATAAGAGAAGTGTGGATAACAATCCGGATGCTGGTGGTTGTGGTTCATGTTAATGCTGATACTGTTCACTGCGTGTGACATGTTGGATGTTGGTTGGTTATGTCTGGTTATGATTGATTTTAATTATGCATGTTGTATATGGGTACTGGTGGAATTTTTATCATGAGGAACAGAGATTTAATGAGTTTTAGGATTTTTATTGAGGATATTTAAATCAACAGACGGCTGACTAATTTTTTAAGTAATGAGTAAAAAATATATAATTTAATAATGTATAGTTTTTATAATTTTTTAGATTTTATTCTCTTCATTATATTTTATTTCGTTGAAAAATTCTACTTGTAGGAATTTTTAAATACTGTGGTGGAATTTTTTGAAAATATTTTTTAGTAGTAATTTATTTATTTATTAATCAATTTTATTTGATAAATAAAATTAAAAATAGTCTGGTATTTATTGTTTTTAATACCAAAATTTCACTGATATTTTTTGGAGATACTAAAATCATAAATTTGAAATTTATTGAAATAATGAGAAAGAAATATAAGTTAATAATTTACATTCAGTTTTTTTTTTAATTTTTTGTATTTTATTCACATTTTTATAACAGTTCATTTCGTTGAAAAATTCTAGTTGAAAGAATTTTTAAATATTGCGATGGGATTTTTTGAAAATATTTTTTAGTAGTAATTTATTTTAATAAAACTAAAAATGGTCTGGTATTTATTGCTTTTAATATCAAAATTTCATTGATGTTTTTTGGAGATACTAAAATCATGATGAATTTAACATTTATTGAAATAATGAGTAAAAAAATATAAGTTAATTTATATTCAGTTTTTTTTTTAATTTTTTGTATTTTATTCTCAATTTTATAATAGTTTATTTCGTTGAAAAATTCTAGTTGAAAGAATTTTTAAATATTGCGATGGGATTTTTTGAAAATATTTTTTAGTAGTAATTTATTTTAATAAAACTAAAAATGGTCTGGTATTTATTGCTTTTAATATCAAAATTTCATTGATGTTTTTTGGAGATACTAAAATCATGATGAATTTAAAATTTATTGAAATAATGAGTAAAAAAATATAAGTTAATTTATATTCAGTTTTTCTTTTAATTTTTTGTATTTTATTCTCAATTTTATAATAGTTTATTTCGTTAAAAAATTCTACTTGTAGGAATTTTTAAATATTGTGACAGAATTTATTTTGAAGATATTTTTTAGTAGTAATTTATTTGATGAATAAAATTATAAATAGTTTGTTGTTTTTAATATCAACACTGATGTTTTATGGAGTTATTAAAATCATAAATTTTTATTATTGTAAAAATATCATTTATTTAATTTACATTGTTAATTTTTATTATGCAAGTGATTTTAATTTTTTTTCTCTTAATTTCCAATTTTTAATCACTAATTTTTTCAAATTTTCTTTTTATTAATACATAGTTATTTAAAAATAAAAAATAACATCTAAAGCACTAGATGTAAATCATCTAAATATTTCTTTCAAAAAAATTTAATTAAAAAAAAAAATTCAAACGAGAATATTGTAAAAATATTATAAAGTATGAATGAAATTTAACGTATGTAAAATATCAGCTGATATGAGAGGCATAAAGATAATCCGCGTAATTAGTTTTTGTGACTCGTAATTCTCGAGAAATTGCATGACACGGTCATTGATCTGCGGAAAATTTTTTTCTATAAACTAGTCTTTTAACGGTTTTCATTTGCAAGTACATACATAAGTCTGTTTCATAGAATCACTTATATTGGTTTCGAAAGGCTGAACATTTATTTTTTTTTTTTTTTTACATAATAATTTTTTAAGTAAGTGATTTTTTAATGATAATGAAATTGAAGGCAAATATTTTTATAAACTGCTAAACGCTGGTAATTAATTCATGGAAATCCAGTTATTTAAATGAATTTTATTAGTCGAATTGTTTAATTTATCTAAAATTACTTGCAGTGTTTTTTTCTAAATCTATTAAAGAACAATACGTTGGATTTTATATTAATAATTAATTATCGTTAATATTTTTTTTATTAATTAATTTAAAAATTATTTAAATTTATAGTTTTTTTAATTGCATCCTAAAAATTTGATTAATTAATTTTATTTATTTAGTAGATTATTAAAAAAGTTTGATCAAAATATTTATAAAATAAAAAATTTAATAAATGCATTGTTTAAAAAATTAATCATTAAAAAAATTTAACTCTCGCATTTTTTAAAGATTAAAAATTTAAACATTACAATTATTAATTTTATTTTAATTTAATAATTTGCAAATTGAAAACAAATATTTTTATAAACGTAATTAATTCATGGAAATTCAGTTATTTAAATGAATTTTGTTACCCAAATTGTTTAATTTATCTAAAGTTACTCAATTATTTTTTTCTAAATTTATAAAAGAATAATACGTTGGATTTTATGTTAATAATTAATTATTAATAATTAATTTATAAATTGCTGAGTCAAAATTATTTAAATTCATAGTTTTTTTTTAATTTTATTAAAAATTTGATTAATTAATTATTAATCATTTGATAGACTATTAAATCAGTTTGATCAAAATATTTATAGTATAAAAAATTTAATAAGTGCATTTTTTATAAAATTAATTATTAAAAATAATTAACTATTGCATTTTTTTTAAATTGAAAATTTAAACATCACAATAACTAATTTGATTTAAAAATTTTTAATTTAATAATTTGCAACCTCGCAAATAAATAACAAATATAAATCAAAATAAAATGAGATAAAAGTAATAAATTAATTGTTGAAAAAATGTAAAATCCAACAATCAGTTATTTATCAATTCATGATATAACAATAGTAATAATAAAAGAAAAATAAAACGTCCTTAAAAATGAAAACCAGGAATAAAAATAGTTTTAAAGTATATAAAAATAAAAATCAATATAAATTGAATTTAGAATTGAAAGCCTTTGATTTCAATTTCATCAACGTCGTCAAGTTTTATTGGAGCAATCCAAGTTGAACCTGAGATTGCATTTTATTCGCATGCATCGAGACAAAACGACAAGTCGGATAAAATGAAGTTAAATAAAACTAAAACTGAGTACAGAGTATACATATATGTTATACGTACAATATATACAGTATAGCAAAAGCGAAAGAAAAGGCATATCTCAGTTTGTAACGGTCTAACCGGGTAAAACTTGTCCTCCCTTCTCTGCTTGCTTCTATCCGTCCCCGTTTATTTTTTTCGTACACCAGACGTAGACGTTAAAAAAAAATACAAAGAAAATTTCGAGTGGAAAAAACGCGACCAGGTGTCTAACTTCTGGAGTAACAGCACCACCAGCCTTTAGCTTTACTCTCGATATATTTGCAGTCAGATCGCTCGATTATTCGCAATATTTTTAATTACCAACCATTGTCACGACAATTACACAGCTAATTATTTTAATTTTTGCAGAGCGCTATTGCTGTTTATCTATGCGCTCCAATAAACTCTATTTTAAATTGAATTCAATTTAAATTCAAAATAATTTCTTATATTTTTATTGTTTTTCAATTTATTGTTATGAATGTTTTTATTTCATTTCATTTGATAAAAGAAAAATTAATAGTAAACTTGTAACTCGTAACTGTTTTATTACTATTATTCTTTATTTACTTTAATCTACGATTTTATTATCCTTTAAAATTACCAGTGTATTTTATGTCTGTTTGTTTCTTAGTCGCTGTGCTTTGAGATTTGAATTTTATATTTATAATGCAAACAGCGCTTGTTCTACGATAACCACAGATAATATTTTCTTTTTATTTATATTTATATTTTTATTTGTATTTATTCAAACCGAACAGAGAATTGAATTGTTTGAAAATATAACTTTTTCAATTATAAACAATATTTAATTTAAAATATTCTGTAAATTAATTTAGTAATTTTTTAAAATTCTATTTAAATTTATTTATACAACTATGAAATCGATTTTAAATGTTTTCCAGAATAATTCAATTATAAAACTTGATAAATTGTTAGTAGTATTTTTTTATTTTATTTTCCATTACATAAGCCCAACAGCCCAAAGGGCCAATGACAGGGCTACTTGATTTTACAAAGTTGAAAGTTTTGACAGTGTTTGATATTTGAATTAATATTTGGCTCTATATAAACTAAATTTTAATATTAGAGTGATTATTATAATTATCAGATACTTAGTAGCTATAGTAATTAGAAAAGAATATAATACAATGATGAATTATGAATTACGACTTTTTTTTTTTTTTTTTTTTTTTCCATAAATTTAGTATTCATAAATTTATTTTGTTTACACTAAAAATAATCAACGTTTTATAATTTTGTTTTAGTAAGTTGAAAAAAAATTATTTTTTATAAGTTCAAAATATTTTAAAGCATTTCTTTAATATTAATTTTTTTTTTTAATAATTTCAAGTTCATAAAATAAAGTATAAATTGTAATTCAAATTTTAAACTTGAAAAAATTTATATATTTATACTTGAGCGAAGTCGATAATTGACTGCAAATTAGAAAAAAAAATTTTTTACATAATTAAATTGTAAAAAATTAACTTGAATCAAGAGAAAAATTTCTCGGTTTAAAATTCTTTTTACTCCAATTAAGATAGTTCTTCAAAATTATTTTCTAGATTTAAGTTAATTTTTTTTTTTTTTAATCAGAAAAATTTAATTTTTTATATATAACTAGCAACCTTGCAGTCACTATGTGACTGCCGTGACTTGTGAACTATATATAAATAAAATTTTGCTTTATTAAATAATGACTTTCGTTAAATTGCATTGTATTTTTTTAACTATTGACGTTTTAAAAGATATAAGCTCATCCCGATGTTACACTCATCAGGAGCTTTCATTTGAGTACCCACATACATTTTGATATATTTTTCATAAATACATATACATAATATATATAAATATATGAAAAATTGATGTGGGTACTGAAATGAAAGGTCTTGATGAGTGTAATGTCGGTATGAGCTTATATCTTCAATAATATCAAAAGTTTACTAGATATTTGTTAAATTGCACTGTAATTTCTTAACTATTGACGTTTTTAAAGATATAATATGTACCTGAAGTTCCGAACGTTTTTTTTATGAACGAAAATCAAAAAAAAAATTTTTTTACTCCTATAACTGAAAATGTTTTTTTAGTTTCAAGAAGAGACAGTGAGCCCTATGAATGATATATTGGCTCCTCAAATCACAAGAACTACCCCTCAAGCTACCTCAAACACTTATGACATTAAAAAAAAATTCAGAAAAAATTCTTCCGAGGGCCTTTTGAAGCTGGCGATTTTTTGTAAGACTCCTACAACACCCCACACTATATAAAAAATCATCAAGCCGTTAGCTGCCCCGGAACTACCCCTTCAGCCACCCCAAACACTTATGACATGAAAAAAAAATTTGTAAAAAATCCTTCCGAGGGCCCTTTGAAGCTGGCGATTTTTTTTAAGACTCCTACAACACCCCTACACTATATAAAAAATCATGAAGCCCTTAGCTGCCCCGGAACTACCCCTCCAGCCACCCCAAAGACTTAGAATAAGCTATATAATAGCTTTATAAGATATAATAAGCTCACACGGAGAAAAAAATTTTGCTATAGGAACTCTATAGTAGTTAGTTAGTTGTAAAAAGTTCCAGTAGGTTAACGTATTCTTATAGTAACAATACCGTTTGGCTCCTGCAACTCTACATTGTTGAGCTCTGAGAGCTAAACGTTATTTACCTCTCACAACTCTACAGGATCGTTCTAAGACTATAACAAATTTTTGGAAATTTAATAAATACATGCGGCAGAATGAATTTATATTGCCAACAATAATTGTATATGACAAATAAGAATAGTATTATAATAGAAATGAAATAATAATAGAATTTATATTACAAATAAAAATTATTTGTAAAATAAAAATATGGTCGTCACAAAATTATCTCATTTTCTTAATTATATCAATAAATATTGGACATAAAATCACTACCGTATATGCACAAGAAAAGATAAACGAAAACAAATTTTATTTTGTCTTAAATGGTGTCTTTTTAATGTATTCCGATAACTTATCACTTATCACAATATATTCAACTAATAAATTAAATTAACAGTCACTGCAAATGAACCTTGAAAAACCATAAATACAAAACTGTTCTAACGAAATTCAATTTGACAAAAAAAAATCTATTTCCTTAAATAAATAAATTGGGAACTTAATTGTCCTCATATATTTTTAATAATATGAATTAGTAACAAAATAATTCTGTTTGTCATTTTAGAAGGTTATGAAATAAGTCCGCGCACTCCACTACTGCGCGACGTAGAGCGCTCCCAACTATACCGTTTGGCTCTGAAAACAATCCCGTAGAGCTCTGAGAGCTCAACAACATTGAGTTATCAGAACTAAATAACATTTTGTTACTGTAACTCTACAACGAACAGTAAACTGTGTATAGTTGTGGTAACTCTACAGTTACGTTACCAGAACGAAATTTTTTTTTCCGTGCATACTGATGTTACACTCATCAAGAGCTTTCATTTGAGTACCCACATGCAATTTGATATATTTTTCATATATACTATAATATACATATATATATAATATATATAAACTAGAAAATACTATTAAAAATAATTATTTATTACTTGTAAAAAATTTTTTCACAATATATATTCTTCAAATAAAGATGTAATTATAATAAATTCATACATATTTTTAATTAAAAAAAAATAAGTCTTGAATATATTTCTGATGTAATATTTAATACATAAAATGTAATTGTAATTTTTGGCGAAAATCGTGATAAAACTTCATGGATACTTCTATTATTCTTGTTGCGTGTTATTTATCGGTACTGCTTCATAGATTTGTGTCTGAATTTTTACACGCTTTTTATAAGCTTCATTTGTATGTTTGTTTGTAACCGACTCCTGTGAACTTGATTTTGACCCACTTCAAACGGTCAGATTTCATTTAAACTTCGTAAACTTATCGAGGACTAATGACAATACACTAATTTGATGAGATTATCAACAGACTCGATAGAGTCTGGCGCCAAGTTCCGTTCTCAAGCCAGACTACCGAGTGTGTATATACCGTAAGCAGAACGGTTTTTTGAGGTTACAAATTTTTTTTCAAATTTATTTTGATTTTTTTTTTATATGATATTTTATAATAGTAGTTCATGCTTTTTATTACGCGTATTACTTGATTATTATCAATTATCTTTATAATTTCTATTTAAAATTATTAAAAATAATCAGCACAAACTATAGCGACCCAGATTTTTAGATTTTAACTTTTTTCTTATGTAAAAAGCGGACGGCCAGAGACTAAATAATATAAGGATGCATGCTAATCTTATAATAGATATATGAAAAATTGATGTGGGTACTCAAATGAAAGGTCTTGATGAGTATAACATCGAAATGAGCTTATATCTTTAAAAATGTCAATATTTCACAAGATAAAAGGTCATTTCTTAATTATGTATCTAAAGATAGAGCATTTTCAAATGCAGCCTAAATACTTATCATAAAAAATTGACTATTGGTGAGAATGATACCAAATTTATCCATAAAAACCAATTTTATCATATAATTTCACTGATCACAAAATTTTGCTTATTTTCTTAATAATATATATTAAATTTTGTTATTTAGTAATAATAAACAATTTGTATAATTTAAACTGTTGCAGTGGGAAGAACGAGTCTACCTGGGAGCGATTAAGAAGCACATCCCCAGAAACCCCCCCAACCAAAATCACACGCCTTACCTCACCCCTGTCCTTGTCCTCCTCCAGTCCCTACTCCCCAGGCGCGAAATCGCGCCATAAAATCCGCGAAGTGGCTAAACAAACGGGAATCACATCTGTCGACGGTATGGATAACAAGCCAGTTTTGAATGATGACCCCTCGGTCACCCTCACCATCCGGCTCATTATGCAGGGCAAAGTGAGTACTCTTTCTTTCAATACTGATAAAAATATAAATAAAACTTTTGAAGAGTGTCGCAAGTTTCTCAAATCACCCTTTTAATATTCAACCTTTAAGATTGAGTTATATAATAATTGAATACTGCAGATTATATCACTTATACCATGACGTAGCGTTACATTGTAAAATTAGTCCTCGGTTACATGAGCAAGAGCCTTTCAGCACAGGTCTTTAGTATAAAATTAATCTGTAGTGGTACCTGTACCTTTGACCTTTGCGATGAATCCATCTGCTAAATGGAGTGTCTCAATTTAATTGTCAACGATCAAAGGCATTTTATGGGACAATACTGGTACAAGGATATTTATTAATATTGAGAGAGAAGTTCTGCAGCCCAGAGATCGCTATGAGTAAAAGCTTTTGTTAGCACATCCTTTCTTATTAAAATCAACTTTCGTCTCTTAGGAAAATCAATACTCATCTCTTCCTCTTGCTATCACTTCATCTCTATCTTGATTTTTATTACGTATGTTAATTTTTTACTAACAACCTTGCAGTCACTATGTGACTGCCGTGACTTGTGAACTATAAATGAATAAAATGACTTTTGTTAAATTGCATAGTACTTTTTCAAATATTGACGTTTTTTAAGATATAAGTTCATCCCGATGTGACACTCATCAAGAGCTTTTATTTGAGTACCCACATGCATTTTTGATATATTTTTCATATATACATATATATAATATATATAAATATATTAAAAATTGATGTGGGTACTCAAATGAAAGGTTGCGATGAGTGTAACGTCGGGATGAGCTTATATCTTTAAAAATGTCAATAGTTTACAAAATATTTGTTAAATTGCACTGTAATTTCTTAATTATTGCTATTTTTAACGATATAAGCTCATCCGGATGTTACACTCATCAAGAGCTTTCATTTGAGTACCCACATGCATTTTCTTATATTTTTCATATATACATGTATATAATATATATAAATATATGAAAAATTGATGTGGGTACTTAAATAAAAGGTCTTGATGAGTGTAACATCGAAATGAGCTTATATCTTTAAAAATGTCAATACTTCACGAGATAAAAGGTAATTTCTTAATTATGTATGTAGAGATAGAACATTTTCGAATGCAGCCTAAATACTTATCATAATAAATTGACTATCGGTGAGAATAAAATGAAATCTTGAAAAGGCACAAATTCAAATCAAGATCTTTGCAATGACACTAAATTTCACTAAAAAAACTGATTTTATCATATGGCTATCCTAGACACAAAATTTTTCTTATTCTCTTAATAATATAGATATTATTATTTTGGTAATTATTTAATATTGTAAATTATTCCGGTATCTTTTAATGCTTGAACTGATAAATTAGTTATTTTAAATGATTCAGTAATTAAAGTGTTGATTCATAAAAGATTATATTTATTTGACCGTTAACGAATTATTTACGTGCTAATTAACAATTATTTATCATCCATTTTAATCTTCATTTTATCCATTTTTTATTTACTTTTTTTTGCTACTAAAATAATCAAATTTTTTTGTAAAGTTTTTTAGCTATTAATTTAATTGATACAAATTATTTATTTAATAAACTTGAATGATATTTCTTAGTAGATTAATAATTTTTTGAAAATAACTATTTAATTCCGAGATACAATATTATGTGTAAAACATTTAATTATACAAAAGAAATATCTTAAGCAGTTTTAGGAAAATTCAATTTATTCATATAAAAGTATTAAATTAAATTTTTAATTACAATAGTTTGCTCGTCTACATCTACACAGAAATTCGTAGATTTCAACTACTAGATGCAAGGCTTTTATTCGTTTATTCTATTTACGAGGGATCAATTTTTAAAAATTCAAAACATTTATTTAAATAGAATAATAATATTCCACTCCGCGATTAATTAATAATAAACCTTTTAGCGGAAACTATTTCGGACTAAAATCAATAATTATTTGCGTCTCCACTGATATTGATCCTTTGGAATTGAGTCAGTAGATTGAGTAATTTTTATTAAAAATTAATTAAAGTTAAAAGTAATTTTTTTGGTTTCATTCAAAAAATAAATTAGCACTGAAAAAATAATCTATCAAAAATTCAATCTTAAAAACTTGAAAAAATATTTTTATTTTTAGATTAGTAATTTTTTATTAAAATAATTTTTTTAAATTAATTTTTTTTTAATTAATTTTATTTTTATTTACAAGCATGGATAAAAATTTTCTTAATCATATAATTTAAGGGATCAGTGAATAATAAGGTCTAGCTAAGAGAATATTTGTAATAATATGAAAAATATTCAATTTAATTACCAAGTTTTTATATTAATTATAATTTAAGTACACTTTCTGTAAAATATTAATGTTAAATGCTAACTTTTACCACAAGCAAAAATATAATTAAACATCATAAAAAACGGTAACAGTTAGAGTTTATTATATTGTAGAAATTTATTGATATTTTTTTTCATCCATCACAAATATCTCTTAGCAAGACTTTATTACCCAACAGGTCTCCCATAAAAAAAAAAAAAAAATAAAAAAATTCTTAATATTCTTTTAAAATTATTTTCCTAGCAATATTCCAGTAACAAAAAAAAAAATGAGTCTCTGGATTGAATATTCATAAATGTAAAAAAATGTATCATATTCCGGTATTGATTTCATCTTAAATTTTTTTGTTCATCAAATTTCATCTCTCTCCACTCGTAATTTTGCTCTCACGTATTATTATTATGTCTCACATGTTATACATAATACATTAAAACTTATACACATGTGTGTGTGTGTGTGTGTGTGTGTAACTACAAGCGTACAAGTGCGAGAGGAGAGGAGCACAGACACGTCTTAGAAGCGGCATAAAAACCGCTAGCATCTTGTCGCGGGCGTGCTAAAGTGCGACATGAAAATTATTGCACGTTTCTGCATATCTGAACGATCCTCCGCCTCATAAATCCACAGCATACATACTACATATACATGCATTGTATGTACTAGACTACACACTTCTTTCACATATTCATGTACGGAGTAGAGTACGGCATGCATAAAATTAGTATACATGCACTTTCATCCTCCAGCGTGTGTATGTATGTACAGTACACAATATCGTGACCCTTTGCGCGTAATATAGAAGAGATGAGACAGCCGGTCTCGGTAAGGGTTTCCTCATCTTTCCTCTTCTATAAAATATCACGTTCTCATTCTACTGCAACTCTGGTTCCCACGATGTGATGCATCAACTGAACCCCCCTCTTAGCTTCAGCTCGAGCTTCGAGACTCTACTCCAAAAGCCAGATACAGAGCTTTCACGTTAAATCTCATTACACCCTCGTTTTTTCGCACCGACGACCACCACCAAGACGGGAAGCAAAGTCAAGGGGCTTCTTTTTATTTTTTCCTCCTATCCCTACACCTCCTCCGTACTCAGTTCAAGTTGTTTTTCGCATATTTTTTTTCCTTCCACTCAAACTCACTCTTTTTTCATTCCCGACATTATGAAATTTCCAGCAGCCTGTTTTTCTAGACATGTCTACGCTTTTTATGTGTAATTGACCCTCCGTGGTTATTCTTAATAAGAAATATTTTTTTTTTTTTCCTAAATCTGACACTCTTGAAGTTTCTTAGTGATAAAGTTGTTAATTAATAGATAAAGAATAATCTGGAGTCTTAAATTATCTTAGAAATAAAAATATCGATTTAATTACGGCGGCGCTTAATCCGGCAATTAAATAAATCCCCAGGAGTCATTAACCCTGTAATCATGATTTAAAAGTTATATCTATTAATCTTGTCTTAGTTGCTTTTTAATTAAACAAAAGTCGGACATTTATTAAATTGTTTTACGCTCTCAATTTAATTGACTAGACTTGTGATTCTATTTTAACTCTACTCGCATTATTCAGTCGTAGATAAAGGTATAGGTCACTGTGTATATTACACTGAAAAAAATTAAAATTGTTGGTACAAGATAAATATTCTCTTGGAAATTTTACTCTTGTTTTAATGTGTTTAGTTCGAATTAATTCTAGAAATTTACTTGTGAATCAATTTTACTGACTAAACCACCTAATTTACCAATTTTGAAACAATATACAATGTTTCACAAATACCAACAATTCTTCTATAGCTTTTATTTTCAATCCCTTCAATGAATAAGGCTTAAATACCATTCAAAATTAGTTCAAGTCAAATATTTTTTTTTTTTTAAATAACTTTTTCTTGAACCAAAAATATAAAATTCTTAAAGAAAACAAAATAATTGTTAGTTTTGAAGAATATCATTTTGAATTTCCAATTCAAGGTAATGAGTTTTTTCATCTAGCTCTTTTTTTTTTAGTGTGTAATACTTTGATTAAATATTTTTAATTTTTGTCCCTTAAAATTCTAAATAAGACAAAAAAGCCCTACAAAATTGATAAAATTTTTCTTATTAAATTAAAATTTTCCATATTCTCAATAATTGATCCGAAATCTCGAATTTTCCCAAATCTAATTACTCCAAAAGCGAGCACAGTCACACAGAAAGAAAAATTTCTTGACTAGAGAACAAAATTCTTGGTTCAAGAAAATTTTCAGGTGCCTGAAGACCGAAATTGTGTTGGCCGAAGTAAAAATTTTTCGAGAAATTCTATTCTTGGTGGAAGTAATTTTTTCTTAATTCAAATTATCATAAATACTTGATACAATAAATTTTTATATTTGATCAAGATTTTTAGATACTTTAGGGAAGCAGCGCCACCTACTTCAGCTGAGAAAAAAATTTTCTTACCTTGAGAAAATTTTTCTCTTGAATATTTGATACCCATTTTATATTATTTTAGCGTGCAACTATACATATTGAATGAAAAAAAATGATTCAATATTATTTGATCTTCCCATTTGACATGTTAATCAATAAAAATATTAATGAAAATTTACTTCTATCTTTATATTTAATTTTTTGGAGCAAGAGAGAAATTTTCTCAAGACACAAAAAATTTGCTTCTATCAAGAATTAAATTTTTTGGAGCAAGAGACTGAATTTTCTCAAAACAAAAAGATTTTCTTGATTTAAAAAAATTTTCTTGGATCAACATACGTATTTCTTAAAGCAAGAGAATTAATTTTGTTGGAATAAATAAAATTTTTCGTGTCAAAAAAAATTTTTTTTTCGCTCAAGAAAATAATTAGGAAGAAAAATATTTTCTTGGCTGAAATAGACCTTTTTTTCTGTGCACGCGACCTGGCCACAGGTCTAGCGACAACCACATGAACTAAAATTTCAAAGAAGTCACATTTCTCTTCACTAAGTCAAATAATCTCTGAATTAATGTAGCTGCATCTGTTTAGTATAATTTCATTCTTCTCTTCTACTTCTGTAATTCATCTGCACGTGAAAGTGTAGGTGTCTATATATCCACACCGGGCCTGAATGAATGGATCAGGCAGTTTGAAAAAGAAAAAAAAGCGTATCTCTATGATAATTTGCAACAAAAAGTTGAACTCACTCTCAAACAGAAAAAGTGTGTCATTTTTACTTGAACAGGATAAAGATAAAAATAAAAATAGGTATTTAGCATAAGAATCAATGCCCCGATTAATAGTCTAGTAGGATTTTGTCCGGCTCCTGATATATGAGCTCCAGTTTAGTTGCCATCGGCTTACTCTTCTCAAAAGTCTTACTCGTTTTTAGCATTGTTTAGCTTTGTTTTGCTTTGTTTGCTTCTTCCTTTTACTCTACTTTACTACTTCACTACTGTGTACTGTATGCTGTGTGCTGTGTGCTACGTACTCCACTGAGCTTGGCAGTAGGCTGGACCGGAGCCAAAACTTTTAGCCAGATCTGTCGTACCCCAGACTACTAACTGCTTGGAGATCTTACAATTCTATTGTATTACATTGAGTATCATCTCGTCTCGAGATCTTTGGCAACGTCTCATCACGCCAAAAGATAAAATGAAAAAAAAAATAAATAAAATAAAATGAAATAGACAGATCTTATAAAATAATAATAAATAACAAACTTGCGGCTAACTAAAATATTTCATTCACTTTTAATCATTTGTTGGCTGGCATTTAGTGTTGAGTTTTTGTTTGACATTTTGTAAAAAATTTTTTTTTTCTATCTAATAAATTATCTTTTAGTCTGAAAATATTTATATATTTTTTTTTTTATTTTAAACGCTTTGTTTTCTCGCGGATAATTTATTTTAACTTTTTAATATTTTTATTTCATAATCTTTATTATGAAGAGAATAACAAAAATTTTGTGGCCAGTGTATTTATATGATAAAATGAATTTTTATTATTAAATTTGGTATCATTAGAAAGGTCTTGACTTGAATCTGTGCCTTTTCAAGGTTTCATTTCATTCTCACCAATAGTCAATTTATTATAAGTATTTAAGCTGCATTCGAAAATGCTCTATCTCTAGATACATAATTAAGAAATGACCTTATATTTTGTGAACTATTGACATTTTTAAAGATATAAGCTCGTTCCGATGTTATACTCATCAAGATCTTTCATTTGAGTACCCACATCAATTTTTCACATATCCTTTAAATTAAAATACATGAAAGTCTTGAAGATAGTCAAAGGTCGAAACTCGCAAAAAACAGGCCACGATTCATTATTGGTTAAAATTTAGGCGCGCGCGTAGCGCGCTATTCAAATTTCTGGTTTATATATATATTATATATATGTATATATGAAAAATATATCAAAATCCATGTGGGTACTCAAATGAAAGCTGTAGATGAGTGTAACATCGGGATGAGCTTATATCTTTAAAAATGTCAATAGTTAAGAAATTATAGTGAAATTTAACAAATATTTTGTAAACTATTGACATTTTTAAAGATATAATCTCACCCCGCCATTACACTTATCAAGACCTTTTATTTGAGTACCTACATCAATTTTTCATATATTTATACATATTATATATATATGTATATATGAAAAATATATCAAAATGCATGTGAGTACTCAAATGAAAGCTCTGAATGAGTATAACATCCGGATGAGCTTATATCTTAAAAAATGTCAATAATTAAGAAATGATCTTGTATCTTGTGAATTATTGACATTTTTAAAGATATAAGCTCATCCCGATGTTACACTCATCAAGACCTTTCATTTGAGTACCCACATCAATTTTTCATATATTTATATATATTATATATACGTATATATGAAAAATATATCAAAATGCATGTAGGTACTCAAATGAAAGCTCTTAATGAGTGTAACATCAGGATGAGCTTATATCTTAAAAAACGTCAATAGTTAAAAAAGTACAGTGCAATTTAACCAAAGTCATTATTTAATGAAGCTAAATTTTATTTATTTATAGTTACAACTCACGGCACTCACACAGTGACTGCAAAGATGCTAGTTTTTATTGTTTTTTTACAATTAACTTTATAAAATTTTTTATAACTTTCAGTTATGATTTTATATTTAATTTATCAAATAATTTAATTTTTTTCTACATTTCAATAATTTTACTCATTTATAAATCATAACTTATAATTAAGGTACCGAGGTGCCTTCAGAAGGCAAAAAAAAAATTACTATTACTATTGTTTTGTTAATATTTTGGTTACAAAATCTGTTCGAATAATTATTAATATCGGAATTTATCAATTTTTTTACAAATTTCTTAGAACTACGCCGTATATTCGGTTCCAATTAAAATCCCGTTGAAAACTAACCTCCGCTAACGTCTAAGCTTTTTCTTTTTTCTATCCCCTACGCATTCACCCTTAACAAAATAATATTCATCAAAACTCTATAAAAATATCAAAAATTCTAATAAAAAAACTACTTCTAAAATTTCTTAAAAATAATTACTCCCCAAGTTCTCAGTAACTGAACGGAACTAAAAAACCAGCACATATGGTTCGATCAGAACTCTTAACTGGGAATGTAGCGCAAAAAGTTGCCGGAATGTCTCCTGGAGACTTATAGCTCACCAGCAAACGGCAGTTGATAATTTTTTACACTAATGCCAATAGTGTTTAGCCAAGTAGAGCGTTGCATTAAACTTGATGGGACTTGATTCCGTTAAATTTCATTGCATTGGCATCCAACATCAAATCTTCGATATATAGACCTTAGACCTAGACGTTGCATCTGTCCATTATCTTTAATATAAGCGAGATTGATATCAGCCGGTCATTAAATCAGAAGAGAGTCTGGTGTGGATGATCCCGTTGATGTGTTCACTGGGCTGCCAACTGGCAGACGATTTTATCAGGCATTAACTCCATTAATTCATCCCAGCACTTTTCCACTTTTCATCCAGACAAGGAATAAGTTCGCCAATTCACCAGATAAGTTCCTTCCATTAGTTCCTCACACCCGAGGACTAATTGACTAAGGACTTAAACTAAAACCTATAATTTGAACTTCTTATCCTTCAACGTTTGATACCTCGCAGAATTTAAAATCAATGCTGGTATTTAAATGATAAAAATTCATAGGATATTTTTTATGCAGTCAATATTCACTCGAGTGCAATTCAACTTGATAATCGCAAACTTTTATTCAAACTGATATCGATTTAAAATAGCTACCTTCGTATTCTAAGTATCCATTTGTGGATTTTATCGATATCATTATTTTATTTAGCTTTAGTTTTTTTATTGTCAATGTCTCTACTGCTCCTCCTCTTTCTATTATTCAAGTTACTTTGGGTTTTCTCTATTCTAAGGCTTCTCGTTCACGGTTCTATTTGTCCTCATTCTTGGTTTTTTGGACCAAAACCCAAAGAGTACTAGTCAGGGGAATAAGAGCGATACCTCTGCAAGGAGGTTGATTCCAGCAGACTGGACGACTGCCAGGGCTACTGGCCAATATACATTTTTTATCCCACCCTTTATTAGTCGGAGTAACGTTAATCACAGGTGCTATTGCTGAAAAACTCGATTTATTGCATCATTAATTAGAGTTATTTATACGCTTTTATTAATTGCTTTAAAGATCGCTTTTATTATTATGATTAAAGTTCTAATTCTAACCCGAATCAAAGTTTTTTTTTGAACTTCTGTAAACTTTTACTAAAATTTGGATTTTTGTAAAATATATATTCTAAAATTTTATTAAAAATTCACTTCAAATTTATATCAATAATTGCAGAATTATTTTTAGCTAGTATAATAATTTAGATATCCTTCTTAGGAATTGCAGCGTAGTCTAAAAATATTCTTGTGAAAAAATTTATTTTTGAACCAACAATATAAAATTATTATTGTCAAAATAATTTTTTTCTTGGGTCCAAAATAATTCTCTTGGATCAATTAGTTGTTTTCTTAGTGTTC
Source organism: Cotesia glomerata (assembly GCF_020080835.1). NCBI lineage: Eukaryota > Metazoa > Arthropoda > Insecta > Hymenoptera > Braconidae > Cotesia > Cotesia glomerata. The sequence continues at coordinate 3,543,776 of NC_058162.1, forward strand.
AATCCTTCAATTGAATACTTTCAATTTTTGTCTTTTAAAGAGACCCACGCGAAGTCAAATTTTTAAAACTTCCTGAAAATTTGTAAATTTAATCTACGTAGGCTAATAATATAAATAAAAAAAATTAAAAAACAGGTTTCCGAGATATTTAATAAAATAATTAAGTTTGAAAATTGTAATTTTTACATGTGAATGGAGATTCCATCAACCGTGTATTTGGCTAAGAATTTAATGCAATTAACGATTTTAAAAAAATTTTATTTTCATTGAATTTGATTGAAAAAATAATAAACTAAAAATTAAAAAAATAAAAAAAGTAGCTTTCCGAACGTATTACGGAGATATTTTATATTTTTTATGAAAAATCACTCGAAACTTCTGTTCTTTAAAGTCTTGTATTTGACTTAGCAACACCGCTTGCGCAGTTACTCGGAGCATAAGAACCGCGGTTTTTTAAATGCTAGAAGATCTTAGTCATTTTAGTTAGACAGTAAACATAAATAAATTTGAAGGTTAGGGAACTCTTGCGGTGTTGTCAAGTGTATACCGGTAATTCAGAGTGCTATATTTTTTATTAGTCAATTAAATGGTTATAATTATTTAATGATTAGATTTTTCGGAAATTTCCTCAAAAATATTATTAATTAATTTTAAGATAACAAAAGTATTTCTACGTATCATTTTTTTATAGACATTCTTTACACTAGGAGAGTACTTAGATCTCCTTAAAAATCTAGATTATTAAAAAAAGCATAATCAAAAAATTGATTAAATTTCTTTTATAGCGTCTTTTACTTAAATCCTCTCTCACTAAACTTAAATCATTAATCTAAAAGTTTGGAAAATCCGAAAGTGAACGCCTCATAATCTCATTTTCCATAATAAAATTGATTAAAATAAAATACAAAAAATACTTTTAAATCTTTCGCGCCATTGTCCACCCAAAAAAGAAAAGGTATTACGCATGTATTGTAAACGAACCTTATTTACATAGATATAGATATACAAACGATTAGTGGATTTTTAGTTTATTGCTAATTATAAATAAACTACATTGAATTAGACCGTGATCTTCGAAAGGACTTAGTTTTAAATCATACTGAAGCGGATAAAAAATAAATTGACTTGATCAGTTGAGTTTTTCGGCAGTTATCGTGACCACGCCAGTTTTCATACATACATTTGATAGCCGGACGTCCACGGAATAATTTTTTTAAACATTTTTTTTATTTATTTAAAAAGCAAAATGTCTTTTAAAAATGTCATAAGTGATGAAACTAGTGTTTTTCCATGACATTTATGTGTAAATATTGTTCTACAAGTGGGATAGAAAATAAATAGAGACAATTTTAGTTCAAGAAATCGCTTGATTTTTGTAAAGCGAGTGTAGAGCACATCCTCATCCGCTTCGCTTATGAGGCGTGCAATATTCAAGTCCATTTGGATTATTTAAAGCGAAACGCTGGTTATAGAAAAAAGCGTGGTATTGATAACACGGAAGACCCGGGTTCGAGCCCAGGCGTTGTCAAAAAATGCATCTCTATAATAAAGAATGAATAAATTATTTTTAAGAGTGTAATTATTATTATTACTATTATTGAAACATTAATAGACTAAAATACTAAAATAATAGGCACTTTAGTTTTTGATTAGCCATATAAATTTTCTGAGAATAAAACGGACATATACAGTTAGCCTAATAATTGGCAAGACTCCAAGTTGTTTTCTTTCTTCTCATAAAATTTTCTTCATGTTCTCTACTGGCTATATTCGTTTTGTAAATCGCGTCATTGCCTTCAACTACTTGGTTGAAAGGATCCTGAGAATACGATAAAAAAGCCAACGATATATATAATCCGACTCAATTGCTGTCGTTAGACTATCTCGGGATTTTATTTGATGATTCTAGTGTGGATACTCCGCACAGACACATACACTTATTCACATACTTATTTTTATAAGCTATTTCTGTCTGTAAACCCTGTAGTTTTCTGCGGATAATCGGAAATTACTAGTCAAACTTGTTACATTTCATAGTCTATCAATTGTGCAATAAAATTTAATCCGTGCAGACGTATGTTATTAATATGTGCGTACACATGTTCAACTAAACTTACTTATTTTGTAATTTAATTCTTCAAAGTGTTTTTTTCTCTTTCTTCCTTTAGTCTTTAGTCTATTGTGGTAATACTTAACGTGAAAGTTCCTTCACTTTGAACAGAGTAGGTAATGATTTACGATTTGGCTGTTTCGTTTAAATATCTTTAGTTATGTTGCGAAAGATGCAAGCACTTTATATTACTTTATGTCGAGGTTAACGAACAGTGTTATGAATTTATTCGTTTTCCATCAAACATTATTATAATGAATTTTTAACAACAATAATAATAATGCCATTTTTTAAAGTTGCTATTATTATTATTTATACACTGAAAAAAAAATTAAATTGAATCAAAAGAAAAATTCTTGAACCAAGAAAATAATTTTTAAGAGTGTCATTGTCTTGAATCAAGACGAAAAATTCTTGAATTAAATAAAATTTACCTAAACCAAGAAAAATTTCTTAGTTCAAGAAGTTTTATACTCAAATCAAGAAGATGAATTCTTCTTCAAAATTATTTACTTGATTCAAGTAAATTTTTTTTTCTGTGTATTATTAAGAGAATAAGCAAAATTTTGTGGGCAGTGTATTTATATGATAAAATGGGTTTTTATGGTTAAATTTGGTATTGTTGGAAAAATCTTGACCTGGAGTTGTGCCTTTTCATGGTTTCATATCATTCTCACCAATAGTCAATTTATGATGATAAGTATTTAGGCTGCATTCGAAATTGCTCTATCTCTAGATACATAATTAAGAAATGACCTTGTATCTCGTGAACTATTGACATTTTTAAAGATATAAGCTCATCCCGATGTTACACTCATCGAGACCTTTTATTTGAGTACCCACATCAATTTTTCATATATTTTATATATTATATATATGAATATATGAAAAATATATGAAAATGCATGAGGGTACTCAAATGAAAGCTCTTGATGAGTGTAACATCGGGATGAGCTTATATCTTTAAAAATGTCAATAGTTAAGAAAGTACTGTGTAATTTAACATAATTAAGAAATGATCTTGTATCTCGTGAACTATTGACATTTTTAAAGATATAAGCTCATCCCGATGTTACACTCATCGAGACCTTTCATTTGAGTACCCACATCAATTTTTCATATATTTATGTATATTATATATATATATATATATATATATATATATATGAAAAATATATCAAAATGCATGTGGGTATTCAAATGAAAGCTCTTGATGAGTGTAACATCGGGATGAGCTTATATTTTTAAAAGCGTCAATATTTAAAAAAGTACAGTGCAATTTAACAAAAATCATTATTTAATAAAGCAAAATTTTATTTATTTATAGTTCAAAAGTTACAGCAGTCACATAGTGATAGTCATTATTCTTTTCATTTATAAAAATTATCATTACAAGTATACAAATGATAAACAAAAAGTAACTTGTATTTATTTGCTTTTCATATTGATAACAATTTTAACGATAAAACTGCGTACTTAACAATTAATTCAATTTTACTGCAAGCAATGTAATAAAGTTTTCTTGATTAAATATTAATTAAAATATTTTAATGAAAGAATTTATTCAAATTTCTCAGTCTTTTAACTTTTAATAAACAGCGATGAAGTAAATATAAAGATGATAATACTAATGTAATTGATTAAATTCCGCGTAAAATAGCATAAGATGAAGTACAAATTTAGTTGAGAGAAGTTTTTCAACAAATAACTAATTAAGCTTCTTATTAATCCTAACTGTTACATACTTATTAAATTACAATCAAAAGAATCTGAAGAAAATTTATTGTTTTTATGAAAATTCTTTATTAAAGACTCTTAGAAAAAATCAGCCTGCACTGATGAAAGGATTTATTTGTATTAAAAAATATTTGTTCATAGTTAACAAATCATTTATTAGAGACCACTATTTAGTCCTTAACAAATATTTCTTAATATTTAAAATGATTTGTTTGTATTTAATAAATCTGATATTCATTTATTAAATCTTTTTAAATACTAAGAAATATTTGTTAAGGACTAAAAAGTGGTCTCTAATAAATAATTTGTTAAATATTAAGAAATATAAATGATATTTTTGAGTCAAGAGATTAAATTCTTGGTCTAAGAAAACTTTCTTGAGTCAAGAATTTATTCTCTTGACTCAAGAAAATATTTTTCTTCAAAATGGAATTCTTGGTTCAAGAGTTTAGCTCTTGAGTCAAGTAAATTTTTTTATCAGTGTATAAACAAATGCTTCTATCAGTGTAATAAAACAAATTATAATTAATCTATACCCACACTGAAAAAATATATATGCGCATATATGCTGACAAAAATACATGTACGTCGCACATATAAAATATATACGCCACATACTTTTTTTTTTGCCCCCGTATATGCGGCATATATTTTTTTTCAGTACGGGATACATTAAGGTTGTCAATACTTGAATATATAAATTTAAATTAATAAAAAAATGATTTGAAGATCATTAGCGAGCAAAAAAACTTCCGTTTGAGTGTTATCATCGAAAGCACTTGTAATTCCCGCGGCTATACTCTAATTGGGGCTTAAATATACACATTGGAAAGCTCGAACGCCGGTGATTGAACGAGCAATTTGCATGATATCCCACTGGATTTTCCTTAATATCCCGAGCATAGACCACAAATTAACATCTATCTCTCAATTCACTCCGGCATAGGTCTGAGTACAATGCACTAAGTATAATGTAAGCTCCTATTCGTGCTCTAAACACTAGACATTGATTTTTGAACAACTTATACCGCGGTTGTACTCTTCATTTTGCTCTTGATGCTGATTATGACGCACATCATCATCAAAATGATCATCAGGGACCTTGATCTGGATTTGCACATTGAGGGAAGAACAACGTGAGCATTTGCTAAAAGATGCACGACACATATCTGTCTAATACTCGAGATAAAATATCGCTGAGTGTTGGGATTTATTTTCGAGAATCCAACACACAATAATTATGATAATTGTGTACTTACACACTATTATACTTAAACACTCAAATAGTTGTCGACGGCGTCATTAACACGCTGCCGGCTGGGACTATTTTCAATATAATGTCTGCTTCTGGTGAGCTAAATTTATAGTTTATGGACAGCATTGCATACTTTACTTCATTTTATTTGTCACTAACAGTCTTGCTTTTATTTTATTGTACTACTACTACTACTCTGTTATGCTAGACTTATTTTACCTCTCTCTCTCTCACTTTGTCTCTTTCTCTCTAGGCGAGTTTATTAGTCAGCTGGGAAGGTATTTTCTGCCGCCAAAATATATTCGCTGACATTATCACGGGGTCAAACCGTGTCGGGACCACTAACTAAACCGACCTGGCTCTTAGCCTGGACATGTCTAATTGTCTAATTATAGAGTAAGAGTTTACACCAAAGAAACCGCGACACTCTTCCTTATGTCGGCATTTTTTTTGTTTTTTTAATTTTAGTTGATATCTGTGCAGATAATTTATTTTTAATTTTTTATGATTGCAGGAAGTCGGAAGTATCATTGGTAAAAAGGGTGAAATTGTCACGAGGTTCCGGGAAGAAGTAAGTTTTTTTTAATTAATTAATTAAGAAGAGCGCGAATAAATTAGTCTCATAAATTTCATTTTTTAAGTCAAATTTTTAAACAACATATATTTATAATCAATTAATAAAAATTCAATTTTTTGCAATAATTTATTTATTTATTTATTATACGCCTATCGGCAATATACATCAATAGAGAGTATTTAAAATTAAATAATATTAATTTAAGAGAAAAATTAACTAAAATTTAATTAATGAAAAAAACGAGAAAAAAAAGAGTCTTTGTAATAATAATGTGTAATAATTGTAATAACAATAATGTGTGAAATTTTTTTTGCAATATGGATTTATTTATTTTCTTTAATAATAACCTAATAGCACAAGGCCAATAACAAGGTTTCAAAAAGTTACAAATTGTAAATCTAAATGACATATGTAACTAAAGAATAATAGTCACTACAATAATAATTTATATAAAATTATAAGACATAGTCTTACAACAGATGTATAATATTATAAACAAGTTATTATAATATTATAGTAATAATAGCAATTTTACATTATTCTGAAAAAAATTTCATGAAATTTAACTCAATGTTTTTAAACTTTAGTAATAAATTTCAAATTTTTCCGTCAGAAATTAATTATCAAATCATATTTATAACAAAGATCAATTAGTAATAAAACAAAATTTTTTTGCATAAGAAGATAGTTATTTTTTATAAATTTATATTTATATTTTTAAAAAAATGTCAAAGAAATTTATTTTTTTTTAACTTTTATTGAATAACCCGCCAAAATAGTTGAAGCATAGTCCTATAGAGTCACTACGGATTAGTTTTGCCGGCAAAAAAATGGCGATAATAGTAACAGCTGATCGAGCTCTTATTTAAAGCTTTTTTATTAATGACAAATGAATGACGAGGATTAAAATTTTTATTTTTTACCAAATTGTTGCTCTTAGCTATCTGAAAGTAAAATAAAAAAAAATCAAGGTGATTAAATAATTTATTTTACGTTTATTGCATTTTTAAACTTTCAATCTAAACAAGATTAGTTTTGTTAAAATATTTAATTTCTCAATTTTTGGTAAATCAATTTTGAAATTATTGCTTGGAATAAAAAATTTACTTGTAATAATTGCATAAATTTTTTATAAATTTTAATATATATACATGAATATAAATGAAAAATGGCTTTGTTTGAGAGCATTTAAATATTTGTACTTATTTAAAACTTATTAAAAATTTTTTTTTTATTTTGTAGTCTGGTGCAAAGATAAACATATCAGATGGTTCGTGTCCTGAGCGGATAGTGACAGTAACCGGACCGACCAATTCAATTTTCAAAGCTTTCACCCTGATCTGCAAGAAATTCGAAGAATGGTGCTCGCAGTTTCACGACGTCTCGGGTGGTGGAGCTGGAGGTGGCGGCAATGCACCACGTACTCCAATCACCCTACGGCTGATCGTCCCCGCGTCCCAGTGTGGATCGTTAATCGGCAAAGGCGGCTCCAAGATCAAAGAAATAAGGGAAGTTACTGGGGCGCTCATTCAGGTCGCGTCTGAAATGCTTCCTAGCTCCACTGAACGTACAGTTACTATCTCCGGTACCAGCGAGTCTATTACTCAGTGCATATACCACATTTGCTGCGTCATGTTAGAGGTGAGATAATTGTTCTTTTTTTGTTTCTTTCTTTTATAAGCAAAATAGATTTTTGATGCAACTGTTACAATTTTTTATAAATTTTAGATGAATATTGTTGTAATTTATGCAATTCACCATTCCAAATTTAAAGAAATTATATTCAATACAACAGAGAAGCTTAATAATTAACAAATAATTAATGAAAATTTTTTATTTTATTCGTAAAGTAGAAGTATAATTATACTTATCCGTAATGGAAAATTTTGCTCCAAAATTTAAGTTTCAAAGTAAGAATTGTATAAAATAATTCAATAATATTTTAATTTAGATATAAGGTAAAAGCCCCAATAGATGATCACGTACCAGTATATGATCACTCTATGTATTTGTATATCTATATTCACAAATATAGGGATACAAATACATGGAGTGATCATATACTGGTACATGATCATCTATTGGGGCTTTTACCTTAAATGTAATTAATTTCAAACATTAATATAAAGGATTTAATTCTCTTAAATCAAGTTGAAAATTTCTTAAGTTTGAAAAATTTTCTTGCTTCAAATGAATTTTATTTAAACCAAGATTTTGCACAACTCATAATGCGAAGCATTTAAAGAGTGCTCTACGATCAAAATATTTTTTTCGTTTCCTCTCTGCAATTATTTTAATCATTATTCTTTAGTAATTTAATTATTATTCTCTAGTAAATTAGCGAAACAAACATAAATTGAGTAACATTTAAGGAGATCTACGCGAAGTAGTCAAATTTTTAAAACTTCTTGAAAATTTGTAAATTCAATCTACGTAGCCTAATAATTAATGAAAAAATTGAAAAACAATAGGTTTCCGGGATATATAATGAAATAATTAGGTTTGAAAATTGTAAATTTTACAAGCAGGTAAATGGAGATTCCACCAGCCGTGTATTTGGTTAAGAATTTAATGCAATTAACGATTTTAAAAAAATTTTATTTTCATTGAATTTGATTGAAAAAATAATAAGCTTTCGATTAAAACAATAAAAAAAGTAGCTTTCCAAATGTATTACGGAGATATTTTATATTTTTTATGAAAAATCACTCGGAACTTGCGTTCTTTAAAGTCTTGTATTTGACTTGGCAACACCGCTTGCGCACAGTAAAAAATTTTGCGTCATTGCGTCAAAAAATTTTGTGTTAAAAATTTTTATGTTAAATATTTTACACTTTTTTGTGTTAATTTAACATTTTTCTGTGTTAATTTAACACAATTAATGTTAAATTTACACATAAAAGTGTTAAATATTTAACACAAAAATTTTTAACACATAATTTTTTGACGCAATGACGCAAAATTTTTTACTGTGCGCAGTTACTCAGCGCATAAGTAACCGCGGTTTTTTAAAAGTGCTAGAAGATCTTAGTCATTTTAGTTAGACAGTAAACATAAATAAATTTGAAGGTTAGGGAACTCTTGCGGTGTTATCAAGTGTATACCGGTAATTCAGAGTGCTATATTTTTTATTAGTCAATTAAATGTTAATAATTATTTAATGATTAAATTTTTCGGAAATTTCCTCAAAAATATTATTAATTAATTTTAAGATAACAAAAGTATTTCTACGTATCATTTTTTTATAGACATTCTTTACACTAGGAGAGTACTTAGATCTCCTTAATTAGACATGCATCATTTTTCATACAATTAAGATTTATGAACTTCATCTAATATAATTAATACATTAAAATAAATAATGTATCAATCACATTCTTCTCATGAGCAGAATTATACACTAACGCCATCTAGCGAGTCTATAAATTAAAAATTATTGGCATATCTCGAGAGAATTTAAAACAATAATTAGATTTAAAAACAATAATTAGATTTAAAACAATAATTAGAATTAAAAACAATAATGGATCTCCTTAAAATTAAAATTATTTTTAAAAAAATGAGTTTTAAATTCCAAATAAATGTTTTAATCATTTTGACACTTGAATTTAATTTTTATATAATAATTTTTTATTGAAAAATTCAATCATCATTATGAGTCGTGCAATTTTAGATACTTCAAACTTTTTTTCTTTTTAATTTATTAAAAATTGTAACATATTTATCAAGAGAATTTATTTACAAAAAATTATGTCAATATTTTTGCATTGATAATTAGAAAAAAAAAAAAAAATTAATTATCTTAATGCTTGTAATAAATCAGCAAATTGGATAAAATACTCATACGCAGTAAATGAAATCTCTTGATACTTAAGTAATTAAAAAATAAAACGTCTTAAACCAATTAGACGTTGTATTAAATAAATACTTATAAATATAAGAAAAAAAAAAAAAATAATAAAATACTAATAATGCGCACAAAAACGCGCAACTGTTTGTTGTTTTTTTTTATCTGTTGCAGTCCCCTCCCAAAGGTGCCACGATTCCTTATCGCCCCAAACCCCAAGTCGGTGGGCCAGTGATCCTGGCTGGTGGGCAAGCTTACACCATCCAGGGTAATTACGCGGTGCCCGCCCACTCGGACGTAAGTACAGTATTGCCATTGCAGGTATCCGCTGCCGGGCCTGCCCCCCCGCCCTCGCTCAACCAAACTCTTACCCCATCGCATTTCGCGGCTGCCCACCCCTCCTCACCTTTTGCTTCACACGGTCATCATCCGCTACTTCCGGGGCATCTCACTGCCGGACCACCACCCCATCACCACCACCACCACCATCATCCGCTACACCCGAGTTCCCTACACGCCAGCGTGGCAGGCCTCGCCGATCCCCTGCTGAAGAGTGGACACTTGCAGGCAGCCCTCCCGCCCGCACTCTTGGCAGACGCCGTAAGTCTTTTGTTTTTCGTGATCCAACCCCCAACCCCTCACCTGCCCCCCAACCCCCTTACACCCCAGTTACAAGTTACCGCTTTGTCACCGTTTTATCTTACAGACCGTTTTTTACTTGCATACTTAACGACGTTTGCCCCCCACCCTTACTAATTTTTATTTATCTAAATTTTTGATAGACCGACGGTACCGGACTTGGTCATTTTTTTTTTTTTTTTTTAATTTTGATGTGATGATGGGATTTTTATTAAAATTAAAAATATGATTTTTTGGAGGAGTCAGATATTGATTAATTAATTACAATTATTTTCAAATTTTAAATGTCTTTTACAATTTATAAAAATGTGTGAAAATTTTAGGATTAATATTTACTCGCAATCTTGCAGTCACTATGTGACTGCCGTGACTTGTGAATTATAAATAGATAAAATTTTGCTTTATTAAATAATGACAATTATTAAATTGCACTGTACTTACTTAAATATTGATGTTTTTAAAGATATAAGCTCATCCCGATGATACACTCATCAAAAGCTTTCATTTGAGTACCCTCATGCATTTTCATATATTTTTCATATATTCATATATAAATACATAAAATATATGAAAAATTGATGTGGGTACTCAAATGAAAGGTCTCGATGAGTGTAAAGTTGGGGTGAGCTTATATCTTTAAAAATGTCAATAGTTTACAAGATACAAGGTCGTTTCTTAATTATGTTAAATTGCACTGTACTTTCTTAACTATTAATATTTTTAAAGATATAAGCTCATCCCGATGTTACACTCATCAAGAGCTTTCATTTGAGTACCCTCATGCATTTTCATATATTCATATATATAATATATAAAATATATGAAAAATTGATGTGGGTACTCAAATGAAAGGTCTCAATGAGTGTAAAGTCGGGGTGAGCTTATATTTTTAAAAATGTCAATAGTTCACAAGATACAAGGTCGTTTCTTAATTATGTTAAATTGCATTGTACTTTCTTATCTATTGATATTTTTAAAGATATAAGCTTATCTCGATGTTACACTCATCAAGAGCTTTCATTTGAGTACCCACATGGATTTTGATATATTTTTCATATATACATATATATAACATATACAAATATATAAAATATATGAAAATTTGATGTTGGTACTCAAATGAAAGGTCTCGATGAGTGTAATGTCACGTTGAGCTTATATCTTTAAAAATACCAATAGTTGACAAGATACAAGGTCATTTCTTAATTATTGACATTTTTAAAGATGTAAATTATTTTTAAACTTTTATTATTTAATATTTTTATAAAAATTAAATTCATGGTTTTTTTTTTAATGTATTAATTAATAAACTATTTTTTTTTTATTAGAATATTAAATGTCTTCCATAATTATTAAAACAAATTGTATTTATTGTTATAAATTTATATGTTCGAAAATTTTAGGTTTAGAAAATTTCTTAATTCAAAATAAACTTAACATATAATTATACCAATTATACAATTATATAAATTCAAAAGTAGTAAAAAACATAATTCTTATAACTGACTGCTCTAAAAATAAAATCTAGCAAAAAAATCAGTATCATCGTCTAATCACCAAATTAGAATTACAAACACAAGTCACTAAGCAAAACATAATTGAGCTACCAATCAAGAACAGTAAATTAACGCGTGGAATCCCTTCATCGTGTCAATGCAATCAAAATGATCAATCACAATCAGATATCAGATAATGGATAACAAGAACTAAATCTGGCGTGTACTCAATGCTATCAGGACGTAGGACCTAAACTATAAACTATCAACTAAGCAACCACACTTACTCTCTACTATCTACTAATACTAACAACAATCATTTGACAATAATAATTATTATTATCAACAATACTAAATACTAAAAAACATCTTTCACTTTTCCGTGCCTTGCAAGTACAGACTGACGCTAATCCTCGCTTGCTGCTTGTATATTTACGCTCGATGAGTTCTCTCTTATATTGTTATTTTAATTATAGTTATTAATATCATTATTCTCTCTCTCTCTTTTTTTAAAAATTTTTCCTAATGCGAGAGGACTTTGACAAGCAATAATTCATTATTTTTACCACTGAATTTTTTTATAATCTAAAAAATTATGAATTATTATCTAAATATTTTGCATGTTTTTCAATTAAATTAAATCCATGGAAATGAATATTACTTTGCTTGTTTGTGTTTTGTCTTTGTCTTGCTTTGAATAATTTTTTTTTTCATAAAAATTTTTAACTTGTATCGTAAAATTAAAAAATTACTATATTTTTTTTTCACTTAAAAATATTAATAAAATTTTTTTTATAATTAATAAAATTAAAATTTGACTTGCGAATCGCGATGGAATTATTTACATAACTTTAAAAAATTTTATTTTTCATTTTTAAATTAAAAATCATTACATTGTAATTTTTTTTTTTCGTGGATAAAATACTGCGGTTATTTATTTTTATTATTATTATTGTTACTTTTATTAAAAACATGAGAAATTATGCTCATATAAGTTGTGTTCATTCACGTATAATAAATATTGCAGGTAGTTTATTATATACGGTAGTCATTTAAAGATGAATGCATGTAAGAAGTACAAGATTTGTAAGATGCAGTATTATGCTGTAGTATAGATCTATTATATAATATTATATTATATTATATTATATTGAACGGATATTCTATACATATGTATGTATAGATACATATTATGTATTAAGGACTGGTAGATAAATTTATAACGATATTTGAATTTAGATACTGTCCAAGGATGCATGAGAATGAAGATCTAGGATCCCATCTTTCTTACTTTTATTTGCTTATTTTTTATCGCTTTAGCTTTTTTATTTCATTCTTTTTTTCCTCATAAAAATACAGGTGATATACGCGGTTAATATTTATTTCTTTTAAATAAGTTTTATTCAACAGAAAATTTTTCAATATTCTGTAAAATTAAATTCAAGAGTCAAAATTATTAAAACATTTATTTATAATTTGAAACTCAGTTGAATAATTTTAATTTTAAGGAGATCCAAGTACCCTCCTAGTGTAAAGAATGTCTAAAAAAATAATACCTAGAAGTACTTTTGTTATCTTAAAATTAATTAATAATATTTTTGAGGAAATTTCCGAAAAATTTACTCATTCAATAATTATTGACATTTAACTGACTAATAAAAAATACAGCACTCTAAATTACCGGTATACACTTGACAACACCGCAAGAGTTCTCTAACCTTAAAATTTATTTATGTTTACTGTCTAACTAAAATGTCTAAGAATTAGCATTTAAAAAACCGCGGTTACTTATGCGCCGAGTAACTGCGCAAGCGGTGTTGCCAAGTTAAATTCAAGACTTAAAAAAACGCAAGTTCCGAGTGATTTTTCGTAAAAAATATAAAATATCTCCGTAATACGTTCGGAAAGCTCCTTTTTTTATTTTTTTAATCGAAAGCTTATTATTTTTTCAATCAAATTCAATGAAAATAAAATTTTTTTAAAATCGTTAATTGCATTAAATTATTAACCAAATACACGGCTGGTGGAATCTCCATTTACCTGCTTGTAAAATTTAGAATTTTCAAACCTATCTATTTCATTATATATCCCGGAAACCTGTTTTTTAATTTTTTTTATTATTTATCAGGCTACGTAGATTGAATTTACAAATTTTCAGGAAGTTTTAAAAATTTGACTTCGCGTGGATCTCCTTAAAAGATTTTTCAACTTTTTCAACTTCAAAACAGTTGAAAATTATTATAAAAAAAAAATTTTTCATTTTTAAAGACCTTACTAAAATTGCAGTGGCAAAGAGTTTAAGTCGCATTATAATAAACACGTGAGAACCGGGTTCGAGTCTCACTGACATCCAAATCAATTTTTTTTTACATTCGAAAAAAATTTTCTGTTGATAAATTTTATTTTACAAAACAAAACTGCTTTTAAAAAATATAAAATAATAACAAAAAATTTCTTTGACTTCTAAATTATAACTAGGAAAAATTTTTATAATTATCTTCTAATCCTCGCAGCGTCACTTAAGTATTTACACTTACTTAATAATTAGTAATTATTATTATTACTGTTCTTTAGTGGCTCTTATTAGAAAAAATAAACAGCATGGCTTACTCGGCACTTGACTAAATTAAAAAAAAAATAATTAATTAAATTCTAATAAAATAATTATTAGTTAGCTCGGCAAGTAATTATTTAAAAGAGTTTTATTAGAAAGAGTTTGCGCGAGGGTGGGCTGCCCTTACAGTGTTTTATGACAATGTGTTATTTTATTGAAAAAAATTTTTATCATCATTTTTTTTACATGTATAATATTTATTATTATCATTGACACATTATCATTATTATTATTATTATCGTTATTATTAAAAAATTAAAATGGACAGTGAGAGATGTACACTATTAGTTCGTTTCTGTATTTTGCTGGTGATTTTATTTAGATTAGAAAATCGCACAATAATTTTTTTTTGAGAGAGAGAGAGAAATTATGGCAAATCATTCGGAGAGTTTATTTGTAGTTTTATTATTATTTATTTATTTGTTTAAAAATTTAAACTTTTCTTCCGAGATTTTATTTCATGTCATCTCATGTATATTTTCTTATTATATTATTTTTTTTTATTACTCCGTAGCGTTCTCAAGTCAAAATAAAAGGAAATTGGTTTTCTCTTCACAAATATTTTATTTAAGAATCTGAGACAAAATATATAGAAGGTACCCGAGAAAAGTAAACGAATTAAATCTCAGTAGCTGACAGTTTTCTTGTCGAATGTTGCTTTTATTTTAACTTATTTTAAAGTCATTTGATTTTTTTTTTTTTTCTTTTGGCAATATTTATAAGAAAATTTATTTAAAAAGTACCAAAAGATAATAAGGCTTATTTAAGGGAAATTTGTGAAAAAATAAAAAATACAAAATTTAATCAATACCATAAATTGATGAATTATAAAAAATGTCATTAATTAGAGCTTATTTTATTTTAGTCGGATAATTTTAATCTGCTTTAAATAATTTAAACTTCCTTCATATTAAAAATCAATAAGAGTATTATTTTTATATTAGAATAATTTTTTTTTATAATTTAAAATGAAAAATTATGGTGATATTTTTTTATTGTTCAAAATTTTTACCATTTTTAATTAATATCAACAAAAATTAAAAATGTCCTTTATTTTTAAGTTAAAAAAAAAATTCTAGTTTTTACCTCAAATAAAATTATCACATTTTTGCTTTATTCAAGTCTAAATTCTTTTATAATTAATTGAAATCAGAATATTGTAGACCAAAATGATGTAATGTTTTTTATTCAATTTATTTTAACATGCGACGTTTGAATAAATTAACAATTTTTCTTGTTGAATTAAAATACTCAATACATATATCAAACAATTAATCAATACCTTAAAATTTTTTCAATGTAAAAACTCACTTAATTTAAAAAATAAATAAATTACTGCACATAACATTTTTTAATATACAACAAATTATTATTAACTAGAAAATAATAGATTAATTTTTTTAAAAACATTGTTGACGAAGTTTGAATATATTTAAATGGATTTGTTTCGTTTTATTTATTACGGACTCCAATTTGTTGTAAATTAAAAAATGTCATGCGCAGTAATCTATTTTTTAAATTAAGAATAACATTTTGGTCTACAATATCCTGATTTCAATTAATTATAAAATTATTAAACCTTTTAAAAAATTTATAATTAAAAGTCATTTTACTACACAAACGGAATAATTAATTTCATTCAAAAGAAAAAATTTCAAACAACGAAAATCATTTTAAATAATTCCTTTGTTTTAAATCAAGCATAAAAATTCTTTAACCAAGTAAAATTTACTTAACTTAGTAAAATTCTTAGTCAAAAAACTTTACTGCTTGTTTCAAGACAAAAAACAACTTCAGATTGAGTTTCCTTGTTCTAGATTTCTTCTTTTGATTTAATTTAATTTTTTTATCTATATAAAGTCATACAATTTAGCATTACTTAAGTTTAATTGAATATTTTACTCATTTTTAATATTTAAATTCAATAATAAGATTATCCCAATGAAATTTTTTTTTTTATTAATATTCTACAAAAAAATCTCCTTAAATAATTAAATAATTAATAATAATGATAAGCATTAAACTTTATCAATATTTTTCTTTTAATTAAAAATATTTCTTAACTAGGCCTTATTACCTGCAGGTACTTTAATTATTTAATTTTTTTTTAATATGAATTTTTTATTAAAGTTTTTTTTTATCAAAAAAATTCAACCTTTTTTTTTTCTTTTAAATAATAAAATTTAAATCACATATTCTCACAAAAAATATTATTAAAAATAAATTTTGCGCACAATTACACTTAATAAAGTAAAAAATGTGTTCTCCGTATTGATGTTTTGCCAATTCTCCTCCCCCAGTTAATTTGAGTCTAGCTTATCTTAAAATAAATAAAAAAAATAAAGAAGCAGAATCTAATCACTTGCAAAAGTATGCCCGAAGCCTCAGAGTAATATAATCGGATAAATTGTTACAGATGGGTAAACTAGGTAGTAATCCACTGGCTGGTCTAGCAGCCCTGGGATTGGGTGGACTGGCCGCGCCAGCCAACACCGGGGGATTGAATCCAGCTGGTAAGTTTTAAATAAACTTTATCGGAAACTCCAATAACAAAACTAATCAAGGTATTATTCACAAACTATCAGCATTAGCGGCATTAGCCGGGAGTCAATTACGTACAAATCATACAAATCGGCAACAGCCTGCAGCCAACAACCAGACCCACGAGATGACTGTACCCAATGAACTAATCGGGTGCATTATCGGCAAAGGTGGCACCAAAATCGCCGAAATCCGTCAGATATCCGGCGCTATGATCAGAATCAGTAATTGCGAGGAGCGTGAGGGTGGTGCTACTGATCGTACTATCACCATTACTGGTAATCCGGATGCAGTTGCTCTTGCCCAGTATCTTATCAACATGAGGTGAGTTTTTTTTTTTATTTTTATTACTAACTTTTTACTTTTTTTTTTTTTTAATCATCCTTGTTTGGATATTTTAATAAAAATTTTCATTATTGACATTATTATTTATAAGTGAGACAATTTTGTACTTTTTTTAATAATGTTTTATATATTTTTTTATTTAATTTTGGAAAATTTAATTTCATAAAATAAATGCCATTAAAAAGTTGACAATTTTAAACAGTCGAGTCAATTTTTTTTTTTTTCTTTTTTTAACAGTAATTTATTTGAAAATAAATTTTTAGGCAATTAATTTTTAGAAAACTTTAATTCAACAAAAATTTACAATATTCGAATTTTATTTAAATTTATTTCAGTTTTTTAAATAATTTATTTAAGGAGATCCAAGTACCCTCCTAGTGTAAAGAATGTCTATAAAAAAATGATACGTAGAAATACTTTTGTTATCTTAAAATTAATTTTTTAATTAATTAATAACATTTTTGAGAAAATTTCCGAAAAATTTACTGATTAAATAATTATTAACATTTAATTGACTAATAAAAAATATAGCACTCTGAATTACCGGTATACACTTGACAACACCGCAAGAGTTCCCTAACCTTAAAGTTTATTTATGATTACTGTCTAACTAAATTGACTAAGATCTTCTAGCATTTAAAAAACCGCGGTTACTTATGCGCCACGTAACTGCGCAAGCGGTGTTGCTAAGTCAAATACAAGACTTTAAAGAACAGAAGTTTCGAGTGATTTTTCATAAAAAATATAAAATATCTCTGTAATACGTTCGGAAAGCTACTTTTTTTATTTTTTTTATCGAAATTTTATTATTTTTTCAATCAAATTCAATGAAAATAAATTTTTTTTTTAATCGTTAATTGCATTAAATTCTTAACCAAATACACGACTGGTGGAATCTCCATTTACCTGCTTGTAAAAATTACAATTTTCAAACCTAATTATTTTATAAATATCCCGAAAACCTGTTTTTTAATTTTTTTATTATTTATCAGGCTACGTAGATTGAATTTAAAAATTTTCAGGAAGTTTTAAAAATTTGACTTCGCGTGGATCTCCTTAAAAGATTTTTCAACTTCAAAACAGTTGAAAATTATTATAAAAAAAAAATTTTTCATTTTTAAAAACCTTACTAAAATTACAGTGGCGAAGAGTTTAAGTCGCATTATAATAAACACGTGAGAACCGGGTTCGAGTCTCACTGACATCCAAATCAATTTTTTTTTTACATTCGAAAAAAATTTTCTGTAGATAAATTTTATTTTACAAAACAAAACTGCTTTTAAAAAATGTAAGATAATAACAAAAAATTTCTTTTACTTCTAAATTATAACTAGGAAAAATTTTTATAATTATCTTCTAATCCTCGCAGCGTCACTTAAGTATTTACACTTACTTAATAATTAGTGATTATTATTATGACTGTTCTTTAGTGGCTCATATTAAAAAAATTTATAGATTGAATTTACAAATTTTCCGGAAGTTGTAAAAATTTGACTACTTCGCTTGGATCTTCTTAAAGAAAATTGAGAAACTTTGAACAAACAAAAATTCGCGAAACTTCAATCCAACATTCAAATTCGTTTAATTAATAAAAATTAAAAAAAAAATTATAATTTACTTGAAAAAAAAAAAAATTAACCCTTCAAATCAAAGCAATTTCTTTATTTTTAAAATCATAAAATACTTAACTATTAAATTACAAAAGTACAAAATTGTTAATCTTAACAATATGTCTGATGAAAATTTTGAACCAAAAATATTCCTTAGGGAAACTAATAACTCCTTTGAATAATTAAAAACATGAAATATCTTTTTATTCGACTGATGAATTTCATAAATATTTATTATTTACACATTTATAAATATATATATGTTTATGTTTACTCTTATCATTTCTCATTGCGAATTCATAGACGGTAACATGAACATAAACGTGTTCTGTTAAGCAATCAGAAGAAAAATGTAGACATATATTTTATATTACCTATTATTATTATTATTATTACTATTCCTTATGCTCATATATTCTCAAGATATTATTTAGAGTTTATAATTTGTTCTATAAAATTTGTGCGTGTATTTTGTTTAAGTGTCTAGTCTCATTGAATTATTTTTAATTTACCATATTACTATCATTATTAATAATAATTACAATAGATTATACAACAAATAGCTGAAACATAAGATTGTGTTGCGTCATAACGACAGATGGATTTTCGAGTAACAAGTTTATTGCTTGTAAAAGCTAATTGTCATGATAATGCCGAGGCCAATGTGATGATAATAGAAAAATTTTTAATTATCATTATCATCATTATTACAATTAATGACGGCAATTTCTGAGTTGTGTAATATGATAATGTATATAGTTCGTAATTAATAAGGCGAAAAGTGTCGAGAATATCTGACAAGTAATTACGCAAGCCCTGGAGGTATCTCCTCAAGTTATCATCCGGACTATAGATGTGAATTCCGAGATTCTGGAGCATCTAATATCTGCTCGAGAGCTCTTAAAGTCCTGTTCTAGGTTACTGTTTAATCTAATGTACTCTTTATTACTTGATATCTTTTTTTTTTAATAAATATTAACTGTCAATTGCTCGCTTTATTGAACTTTAGTTTAAATTTTTTAGTAAAATAATTTTTTAACTTTACATAAATATTTTTCTGCGAATATTTTCTTGAGAATATTTTTCAAACGTTTATAATTTTTCATTAACAAGGATAAATGCCTTCAATATTATCAAAATTCTTTAACAAGGTGATTTTTAAAATTAAAATGATTTTTAGTTTATTTTCACGGTAGCTTATCTAAAAATTTTAATTCTATTATTAAAAAATTTTAAAAAGTGTTTACTTAATTTTAATTTGATATTTAAAATAAATTTATCAAAATATTAATTATTTAAATTTTGTTTCATCTATATTATTAAGAGAATAAGAAAAATTTTAAGTTGAGGATAGTCATATAATAAAATCGGTTTTTTTGGTGAAATTTAGTGTCATTGTAAAGGTCTTGACTTGAATTTGTGCCTTTTAAAAGTTTTATATCATTTTCACCGATAGTCAATTTATTATGATAAGTATTTAGGCTGCATTCGAAACTTCTTTATCTCAAGATACATAATTAAAAAATGACCTTGTATCTCGTGAAATATTGACATTTTTAAAGATATAAGCTCATCTCGATGTTACACTCATCAAGACCTTTCATTTAAGTACTCACATCAATTTTTCATATATTTATATATATTATATATATGTATATATGAAAAATATATAAAAAATGCATGTGGGTACTCAAATAAAAGGTCTTGATGAGTGTAATGTCGAGATGAGCTTATATCTTTAAAAATGTCAATAGTTAAGAAAGTACAGTCCTACTTAACATAATTAAGAAACTGCCTTGTATTTTGTGAACTATTGAAATTTTTAAAGATCTAAGCTCATCCCGATGTTACACTCATCGAGACCTTTCATTTAAGTACTCACATCAATTTTTCATATATTTATATATATTATATATATATATGTATATATGAAAAATATATAAAAAATGCATGTGGGTACTCAAATGAAAGCTCTTGATGAGTGTAACATCGGGATGAGCTTATATCTTTAAAAATGTCAATAGTTAAGAAAGTACAGTGCTACTTAACATAATTAAGAAACTGCCTTGTATCTTGTGAACTATTGAAATTTTTAAAGATATAAGCTCACCCTGACATTACACTCATCAAGACCTTTCATTTAAGTACCCACATCAATTTTTCTTATATTTATATATATTATATATATGTATATATTATATATTTGTATATATGAAAAATATATAAAAAATGCATGTGGGTACTCAAATGAAAGCTCTTGATGAGTGTAACATCGGGATGAGCTTATATCTTTAAAAACCTCAATATTTACGAAAGTACAGTGCAATTTAACAAAAGTCATTATTTAATAAAGCAAAATTTTTATTCTTTTTTTTAAAAAGCATCAATTAAAAATGAACGATTAGTTATGCTATGTTTATTGAATAGTTTCTTCAATTGGCCATTAAAAAAAATCCCTTATTTATTACTATAAATTTTTATAACTTCTCTAAAATATTTTTAAAACGCTAGAAAATGAATTCTAAATTTTGAACTGTACCGTTCTTTAATAAAATTAGAAATTTGGTTTAAAATTAAAGTAAAAAATAATTTTGTCTATAAATAAATAAATCAAATTAACCAAGCTAGTATATAACGTAATTGCTTTGTTGTCAGTATTAAAGCAAGTAATTGCAGCAATTGTAGTCTGCATATTTAACAAACAAACAAAACTAAAAAGAAAATAAACAGATCCATCTGGCCGTTAGGACGAGCACAATGTACAGTAGCATTGAAGTAAATAAACTGCAGGTGAGCTAGTTAAACAAGCAAGTAGAACTCAAAAGAGGAAAGCTCTCGGTTCCTCTTTTGATAACATAATGTAAAAAAAAACGAGAGCTAAATAAATAGCAAGTCAAAAAATAAAAGTAAAGCTGTGCGACGAACAAGATTAATCTTCAAGTCTAGTCGTCTGGAATTGGTGCCTTCAAGGAGTGAGTCCCAGTCAAGAAAATAAGGACCAGAGACGCTGCGAATCAATTCATAATCCTTTGTTTCCAGGTCCTGTCTTCCAGGTCCAGTTTCCTGAGTATCCTGCAGATATTCAACTCCGCTCTTTCTCTTATTCTCTTTCTCAATATTTGTTCCTATTACCGCTGGCTGTCCTCTTATTATTATTATTGTTATTATTATTATTAAGACTAAATATTATTATTATTATTATTATTATTATTATTATTAAACTTACATTAATTTTTTAGATAAATTTATAGCCTCAAGATTATTGTTCCATTTAGCTCCACAGTTAGTTCCAAGTTTCCTTAAATATTTTCCGCGATTAATTTTTATTTGCAGATTTTCCTATCCTAGGTGATTCCCGTCCAGAGGCTTCTAATGCTTACAGTTTTTTCTTTAGCAGTATAATTTTTTTAAATTAATTATTTTACGCTTCTATGTGTACGCCATGTTTAGTTATTGCTTTTTTACACGAAAAATAGGCCTAATTTTTATTTTACAGTATCGATTTTTTTTTTATTAAATTACATAATGCAATAAGTCATGATAATTATTAACTGCTTTGAAAAGATTTTTATAAGTTCAAATTTTTTTATTTAAATAATATTAATATAGGTGATACCAAAAAAATTTTCGGAAAAAAGTAAACTGTAATAAATAATAGTCGATTTATAATAAGTAATGATCAACTGGAAAAAATTACCAGTTCAAACAGTAAACTCGTGATTTTAACAATCATTTTATAATATTTATCATTTAAACGCTATAATTTATTATTTACATGGAAGAGAATACTATTTCAAACAGTAATACTCGCTATGTGAAAGTCGAAAATGTTTAAGTATAATTAAGAATTTTGACTTTGATATTTATCATTTCGTACCTAAAAAATGATCTTATGATATGTAAAAAGTATAAAATAAAGTTAGTAAATTTCTAATACAAGCAACGTTAATATTTACAAAGTAAAATGGTAAATTTTAAACGCAACGCTAAAAATCAAACTATAATTATTGATTTGCTTGGACTAGTAAAATATATATTTTAAAAGTAGAATTTTTACTGTTTCAAATGGTAAATTCTCCGAGTGTGAGACCTTCCCCTTCTCATAGTATAGACTATATATTGAGACGGCAATTTTTACTGTTTGAAACTGTAATTTTTTAAGATGAGAGAGTCGTTATTTATTATAGTGACACACGGAAAAAATTAAACTATAATAAATAATAGTCGATTTATAATAAGTAATGATCAACTGGAAAAAATTACCAGTTCAAACAATAAACTCGTGATTTTAACAATCATTTTATAATATTTATCATTTAAATGCTATAATTTATTATTTACATGGAAGAAAATACTATTTCAAACAGTAATACTCGCTATGTGAAAGTCGAAAATGTTTAAGTATAATTAAGAATTTTGACTTTGATATTTATCATTTCGTACCTAAAAAATGATCTTATGATATGTAAAAAGTATAAAATAAAGTTAGTAAATTTCTAATACAAGCAACGTTAATATTTACAAAGTAAAATGGTAAATTTTAAACGCAACGCTAAAAATCAAACTATAATTATTGATTTGCTTGGACTGGTAAAATATATATTTTAAAACTAGAATTTTTACTGTTTCAAATGTTAAATTCTCCGAGTGTGAGACCTTCCCCTTCTCACAGTATAGACTATATATTGAGACGGCAATTTTTACTGTTTGAAACTGTAATTTTTTAAGATGAGAGAGTCGTTATTTACTATAGTGACAGCTACTAATCGCATTTTCAATATTAAATTATAAATTGTGGCTTTTACACTTTCTACATTAAGTTTTGTTATATTTACATTCGTGCCACTCCGATGTCCGCTGTACTGTTTGAAACTATAAAAATTAACCAGAATCCAATTGAATTTTACAGTTTACGTTTTTCCATGCACTGATAGAAGGATTTATTTGTGTCAAAAAATATTTGTTAATAGTTACCAAATCATTTATTAGAGACCATTTTTTAGTATTAAATAAATATTTCTTAGTATTTAAAATAATTTATTTGTATTTAATAAATCTGATATTCGTTCATTAAACATTAATAAATCTTTTTAAATACTAAGAAATATCTGTTAAGGACTAAAAAGTGGTCTCTAATAAATGATTTGTTAAATATTAACAAATATTTTTAACTATAAATCAATCCTATCAGTGTGTAACAATTTTTTTTTTTTCTTAAATAAGAATTTCTTCAGTTCTTATATTTCTAATATATATTTTTCCATTATAGCTACGCATATTGTATTGACTTTAAATAATTTTATTTTTAAAAATATCAACAATTATTTATACTAAAATTTAATAAAATTAATCAATTAAATTAAAAAAATATTCTTAAAAAAAAAATTGATTTGCCTCCTTGAAAAAATAGATAAATTTAGTAAAAAAAAAATTGTCCGTGAATTTTACCGAAAGCGTATTATTATTAATTTGCTATTACTCTGCATAAATTTCCATGAAAAAAGTTAACACAATAAAAAAAAAAAGCGTAGTCTATAAAAATTTATATATTTTCACTCAACAAAGCAGTTTCTTTTTCTAATGAAACTTATTGACTTGCAAATTTTTTACTCTCGCGATTCAAAGGCTTAAAAAAAGATCAAAGATTAAATTCATGAGTTGTTTAAAACAAATTCGTATATAAATCACGTTCATAAATTTAAAGTTGAATTAAAAAACAAAAAATTCACCGTTTAATTTTTTATTTAAAATTATCGATTTCAATTTAAATTAATTTTGCTAATTTTAAATGAAAAAATCAGATCAATCAATAAACTGCACTCACGGCATGCTTGCACTCTGTTTTTGAATAGTTAATTTAATATTATATAAAATAATTAAATTGTATCAAATATTGAATCAATCTAATTGAAGCACTGAAAACTGAAACTAAGAGTGCTCATGCGTTAATTATTTCGCTATCGAGTTTCACGAGGATCCTTCTGTATTTTTGTCATCAAACCTCATATGTCATGAGCCATGTATTGAATTATTTGTAAAAAAAAAAAAAAGTTTATCAATTGCATCCTCGCTCAACTCGTCGCAATCAATCGGCGAGGCATTTTCTCTACTCTTTTACTTTTTACTTTAAACTCCATCGCGCATCAAGAGGCCTCTAATTACTACGACAATTTGGTGTCTCGTTGCGCTCTGGATTATTCACACTTTGTTGTCTCGACAACCTCCTTTACCATTTCGGAAAATTCAATTACAATCAATAAAAAAAAAAAATTCATTGAAACATCAACAGTCGAGACTTCAAATGCATGCACTATTTTTTTAGCAATACTTCTGATTAATTACTTCTGAAAAGTTTTAGTAATTATATTATTCAATTTTATTGTCTGATTGGTATAAAATAATCAATAACTTTTATTAAAATCCTTTTTAAAATTTACGCGCAAAAATTATTAAGAAATTACCTTTTATCTTGTGAAATATTGAATTTTTTGAAGCTCATTCTGATATTACACTCATCGAGACCTTTCATTTGAGTACCCACATCAATTTTTCATATATTTATATATATTATATATATAAATATATGAAAAATATATCAAAAATGCATGTGGGTACTCAAATGAAAGGTCTCGATGAGTGTATCATCGGGATGAACTTATATCTTTAAAAATGTCAATATTTAAAAAAGTACAGTGCAATTTAACATAATTAAGAAACTGCCTTGTATCTTGTAAACTATTGACTTTTTTGAAGATATAAGATCATCCTGATGTTACACTCATCGAGACCTGTCATTTGAGTACCCACATCAATTGTTCATATATTTATATATATTATATATATGAATATATGAAAAATATATCAAAATGGATGTGGGTACTCAAATGAAATCTCTTGATGAGTTTAACATCGGGATGAGCTTATATCTTCAAAAATGTCAAAATTTAAGAAATTATAGTGCAATTTAACGTAATTAAGGAACCGCCTTGTATCTTGTGAACTATTGACATTTTTAAAGATCTAAGCTCATTCCGATGATACACTCATCAAGAGCTTTCATTTGAGTACCCACATGTATTTTGATATATATATATATATATATATATCAAAATATATCAAAATACATGTGGGTACTCAAATGAAAGCTCTTGATGAGTGTATCATCAGAATGAGCTTATATCTTCAAAAACGTCAATATTTAAGAAAGTACAGTGTAATTTAACAAAAATAATTATTTAAAAAAGCAAAATTTTAAATTTTTTCTAATTCACAAGTCACGGCAGTCACATAGTGACTGCAAGGTTGCTAATATTAATTCACAAGCATCTTTAGATGAAAATGTCTGTGAAGGTTGAACAAAAAATTATTTTAACTATTTAATAATGCGCATACATTTTTTTTAAGAAACGATAAAAATAAAAAAATCAAAAATAGTACTTTCAATATTAAATTGAACAAAAGAATAAAAAATTGTAAATTTTTCTTAGTGTTACACAAAATGGCGCCCGTAACATCATTTAAAATAAACCATTGGCGCCTTCTAACGTCTTAAAAATTGAACTTTCGCATGAAGATACAGTAAAAGCTCTTAAAAGTTATCCAGGTTGTCTTTCTTGCTCTTATTAGTGTTTTATGAGAAATTGAGACAGAACTACGGTAACTTTTAACAGCTTTCACTATTTTTTTTTATCAATTACAATCAAAATTTTTGAATGAAAATACCAAAAAGAATGATTAGAATTGAAAGAAGTAATTAAAAAAACGAGTATTGCTAAAAAAGTATTCACCAAAAACTTTTATAATTTAAAGCATAATTCTAGTGAAAATAATTATTTTGATCTAATAAACTACTATAATTATTTATAATATAATAAACTATAAACTGATATAAACGTAGATAATTATATAAATATAAAATATAATAAGAATAATGAATAATGAAATAAATAAATCCCACCCTGACCTCTTATATACATTTGTGTCTTTTCCCCAGTGTCGAACTGCAGAAAGCTAACCTAGAGGCCCAAAATACCCAAAACCCTGGCAGCGGTACCACTCCCGGGGCTAGCGGGTCCAGTGCTTCCCCTTCTAATACTACTACCACTGCCTCTCCTTTGGCCAGCGCAATCCCCTTGGCTCAGCTGCTAAGCAAGCCAGGAGCCCTCAACGCCCTCTCTAGCCTGACAGCCCTCGGCGGGCTCACGGAGCTGCTAGGTGGCGCTGCTGGCGCGGCGACCGCTACCTTACCAGTCCAGACCACTGGGGTCCACCGTTCCCACAAGACTTTCACTCCACGGCTCCGCAGTCCAGGTGCTCCTGGACCCACTGACTCCGGCAAATTTAAATCTGAAAGGACCAAGTACAATCCTTACTGAATTATCTCCGTATAATTACATACTTTTCATTATTATTATTATTATTACTTTCTTTTTTGATAATTTTTCACCAAGTCGAGTCCTACACAGGAAGAACAAGATGATACTGGATATCATCTCAGATTATACTTAGTGAAAAAAAATTTCAGATAGTAGCTAATATAATCCAGATTATAATGAGTATAATCCAGATATCACCCAGTATAATCTAGATGTTTTTAGCTACTATCTAAAATTTTTTGTCACCTCAGATATCACTCTGTATAATCTGGATTTTTTTAGCTATCTGAAATTTTTTTTCATCACAGATATCACTGAGTATAATCTGGAATGATACTCAGTGAAAAAACATTTCAGATAGTAGCTAGTATAATCTAGATAACAATGAGTATAATCTAGATTGTAATGAGTATAATCCAGATTTCACCCAGTATAATCTGGATTTTTTTAGCTACTATCTAAAATTTTTTGTCACCACAGATATCACTGAGTATAATCTAGAATAATACTCAGTGAAAAAACATTTCGGATAGTAGCTAGTATAATCTAGATTATACTGAGTGATATCTGGATTATACTAGCTACTATTTGAAATTTTTTTTCACTACAGATATCACTGAGTATAATCTGGGATGATATCCAGTGTCATCTTGTTCTTTTCGTTTAGCCTCAATATTTTTCTTATCATTTTCTTTGTAACTATTGATTAATTCAATATAATAATAATAATTAGTAGTAATGACGGTAACACGCTTAGATTTAATAAAAATTATGTTTAAAAAAAGAAAATCAAGCTCGTGTGCCAATTGTTGGGAAATATAAGTAATTTAGAAAAATTTTGACTGTAAAAAACGCGAGAAGTTTTATCATTTTGTTTTGAATTTATTTTTTAGATTTTTGTGAAGAAATTACAAATGAGTTTTGATATTTATTTTATAAGTACCTTTGTAATTTTTTTTTTCTGTTAAACTAATTACTGTAAGAAAAAAAAGTAAGGTTATAAATTTTGAGAAAAATTGACAATTGATTTTTGTACAAAAAAAAATTGTTTACTGTATGATATAGTGTTTTGGTAAAAGTTTTGGGTAAACAATTTTGTTTGGTCAAGTACATTGAATTACTTGTTATAACTATTAATCATGAAAAAAATGTATTTTTTATCGCGTAGATTTAGTGAGGATATAAATTTTCTTAATTAAATTGTGTGTATTTGAAGTCATGTAATTAATTAATAAAATTTAATATTGATAATTGACTAAGGTTATTAATTAATATTAATATTGATTATTGGACCGCTTTAGACGACAAAATAGCGGATTGTTTTATGTGTTAACCCAAAGTCCTTGTACAACGTCAGTGTTTATCATTTTTTTTTTAAATATAGTATCTAATTATTGTTTTAAATTCTCCCGAAAGATGCCAATGATTTTTAATTTATAGACTCGCTAAATGGCGTTAGTGTATGATTCTGCTCATGAGAATAATATAATTAATACATTATTGATTTTAATGTATTCATTATATTAAATGAAGTTCATAATTCTTAATTGTATGAAAAATGATGTATGTCTAATTAAGGAGATCCAAGCACCCTTCCAGTGTAAAAAATGTCTAAAAAAATAATACGTAGAAATACTTACTTGCAAAAATTACAATTTTCAAACCTAATTATTTCATTAAATATCTCGGAAACCTGTTATTTAATTTTTTTATTAATTATTAGGCTACATAGATTGAATTTACAAATTTTCAGGAAGTTTTAAAAATTTGACCTCGCGTGGATCTCCTTAAAAGATTCTTCAACTTTTTCAACTTCAAAACAGTTGAAAATTATTATAAAAAAAAAAATTTTTCATTTTTAAAGACCTTACTAAAATTGCAGTGGCGAAGAGTTAAAGTCGCATTGTAATAAACACGTGAGAACCGGGTTCGAGTCTCTGACATCCAAATCAATTTTTTTTTACATTCGAAAAAAATTTTCTGTTGATAAATTTTATTTTACAAAACAAAACTTCTTTTAAAAAATATAAAATAATAACAAAAAATTTCTTTTACTTCTAAATTATAACTAGGAAAAATTTTTATAATTATCTTCTAATCCTCGCAGCGTCACTTAAGTATTTACACTTACTTAATAATTAGTAATTATTATTATTACTGTCCTTTAATGGCTCTTATTAAAAAATTTTCTAGATAAAATTTACAAATTTTCCTTAATTTGTAAGGTATTTTTAAAATCTAAATTATAAAATATAAGCGCTGACGTTAAAAAAAAATTCTAATCATGTCTGCTCATAAAACAAGTAATTAAATAATTTATTTTAAACAATTCATTTTAAAATAAATTGGCGAGCTTATTATTATAATTAATGAATATTAAACCATTAATAAGAAAGACAAGTGCGACTCCAGTGAGTTCTATAATTAATTAATCATTAAGTTGGTATAAAACTTATGTATAGTAATGATTAATGATTAATAATTAACGATACTATTAAAGTAGTTTAAGCACATTTTTTAATAATTTTTTTCATAATTATTGCAATGGGAGTCATTCGACAATTTACAAGTTTAAAATTATCCGATGACTCATTGTTTTAACGTTAAACTTTGGCACGTAATATCAACACAACTCTTCACAACTTTACATGTAGATCTTTCTAAAATTATTAAAAATCGATAGATTGTTTATAATTACAATTGATCAAATTTAACTGTCGGGTGTCAAGTCATTGCATCAAGTCAAAGTAATAATTATAAAAAATAAAATAAAAATATAAATTGCGTGCTCAATCTTACAATTAGTAGCGTTCTGAATGGTTTAACCAACCGGGACCGTGAAGAAATCTTTTATAGGATTTTTTATTTGATAGTCTGGTTTTATTGCAGTACGAGTGTTATGAAATGTGAAATTAGAATAATAATAATTATAAAAAAAATAATTATAATATTTTAATGTAAATCAGTATAGTGTAAGTTAATCAAGACATTGGTTTTTTTTTCTTATTTTAAGACTATATTAATAATAATAATAAAAAAAATGTTATTATTATTAATATAATTGTAATGTATGGTTAACAAGTACATTAGGTGAAAGATGGTATCTTAATGTGCTTAGCAAGCACTTGGCTAAATTGTATCACTTTGTTGAAGCTAGGCGTGTTTAATACAAAATAAAATTATTTAAAAACGTATTATTAAGATTTTATTTACCTTTTTTATTGAAGATATCGCTTCTTTGTTTGTTGATTAATTAAATAAAAAAAAAAATTTGCGTCTACGTGGTAGCACTCGAAATTTACATTAGCGTCGAGAAAAAAACGTTTTAAACGCTTACAAAAGAACAGGGTTCGAATCCTGAAAGAGTTTTTTTTTTATTTTTTTTTTTTTTAATTGATTAACAACAAGCAAGTGATACTTCATTTAAATATAAGACTGCGCTGCGTAAAATAATTTTTTTTCAGATAATTGTCAATTTTTATGAAAAAAAATCGTTCATTTTTTATATTATCATTTTTTTGTATTTATAGTAAGTACTACGCCTAAGAGTGCTAAGCTAATAATTGTGCTAAAGGAATGTTATTATTCGGAAGAATATAAAGTGAGCGAGCGAGAGATCAGTGTAAAAAGAAAAAAATAATTAATGTAAAGAGAGAAAGAGAGGATGTGTCAATTGAATTCAATACACTCAATTCAATTTCAACCAACTATGACCCAGGCTCCTGCCCATCTTCGGTAAGCACCATCCACTCCTCTGTAGTCCTGTTAATCTACTTGTCCTTTTAACCGTTTTTTGCAATCTTTACCTTCTCTACATTAATTTGTATTTAAACAGTTAAAAGTTGTAAACAAATAAATAAATAGTTATCGACTCTGAGCTCCTTTAGAACTTTCCTATTGACCTCTAAATGTTCACACAAGTTTAAACTTTGAACCAGAGTCGATATTCATTACGTTTCATTCTATATTTTTTTTTTTTTTTTTTTTTTTACACGGAAAGGACAAGATGACACTGAATATCATCCCAGATTATACTGAGTGATATCTGGATTATACTCATTGTAATCTGGATTATACTAGCTACTATCTGAAATTTTTTTTCACTGAGTATCATCCCAGATTATACTCAGTGATATCTGTAGTGAACAGAAATTTCAGCTAGTAGCTAAAAAGAATCCAGATTATACTGGGTGATATCTGGATTATATTCATTGTAATCTGGATTATACTAGCCACGATCTGAAATTTTTTTTTCACTCTGTATATTCTGGGATGATATCCAGTGTTATCTTATTCTTTCCGTATAATTTCTATTTTTTTTTTTTTTTTTTTTTTTCTCAAATTCTATAACTTTAAAATTTTTTTTTTTTTTTATTTAAATTACTCTCAAAAAAAAAGTTACAGAATTTTATTAAAAAAAAAAGCCTCGTGACTTGTAGATATTTTTTAAATTTCTTTTTGTGATAACTTTTTTTAATATCATTAAAAAAATAATAATAAAAAATATTTGTTACAGGATATCGATGGAGACCGCAGGAATGGCGATTCCCGCTTACCATTACATCGCACCGAATCACATTGTCAAGTCACCAATTCACTAAATTAATTAATTAATTAATTAATTAATTAACGTGTGATTAATTAATTGATAAAATTCAATTGTTAAGAAGAAATAACGCGTGAAGAAATAAAAGTTAACGCTTAACATATTAAAAGAAGAAAATGAAAAATAAGGAAAAAAGAACAAAAGCCGAAAAAATTGTACAGGAAGATTACCTAAAATAATGGTTAATACAAACGAGGTTAAAAACTAATATAAAAGATAATTAAATAAAAAAAAAAAAAAATAAATTAATAATATGGACATCGCAGTTAAAAACTGCCGATTGGTAAAGGGAACAAGCCAAAGATACGTTAGTTTTCATTTTTATATTTAACAAAAATAATTAACGGGGAGACAAAAAAAAAAATATATTAATTAATTAATAAAATGAGGTTAAAAAAAATATTAAAAATAAAAATACCGGGAGTCAGTATTTTCTACTTGTCTGCGACTCCGGCGACTGGATAGGAGACGAGTGAACGTTAATGGTGATTAATCATCTATTATTGAGATTAATCATTGATTAATGAATGGTTTATTTGAGGATAGATATTTTACACGTGTTATTAAATAAAAAATGAGAATTAAAAAAATAATTCGGACAGACAGGGTTAACCGATAACATTGTAATTATAATTATTATTACATATTATTAATTAATGATAATATCAATAATAATATATATATATTTATTATAATTATTAATGAATATTTAAGGTGAAATGTATCGGTGAATTGACGCTTTTAAATAACACAACTTTATCCTCGTTATTTAATAAATTTACGTTTTAATTAGCACCGTTCACACGTCTCGATAATTTATGTAAAAAATAATAAAAAAAAAAAAGGAAATTATATATTAAAGAATATTAAATATTAATAATAATAATTACTGAAGAAAGAAATATTTATTAACTGATAGTTGGTAATTATTTAACTAAAAATTAATAATTCGACAAATTAAATTAATTGTATGCTTAAAAGTAATTAATACAGTTAATTACGGAGATTATTAATTCGGAATTAATGTAGATGCGTAGCTTTTGCATGCAAAAAATTTAATTCGAAATTTAATTATTTAACCGATGGAGGGGTGGATATTTATTAATTATTAATTAACTAATGATAGAAAAAGGATTAGAAATTTATTATAAAGTAATAATTAATCCGGTTAATAACGAGCTTCATTAATTGTAATGTTTATTGAACTCGTAAAATTCGAACCGGAGATTTTTGAAGAAGAAATTTTAGTTTTTATTAATTTTTTGTGGGAAAAAAAGAAAAAAATGTGTGGTTAATAAAGTTGTCACAAAAT
The DNA here is from genome assembly GCF_020080835.1 of Cotesia glomerata. Classification (NCBI taxonomy): domain Eukaryota; kingdom Metazoa; phylum Arthropoda; class Insecta; order Hymenoptera; family Braconidae; genus Cotesia; species Cotesia glomerata. The sequence continues at coordinate 3,576,840 of NC_058162.1, forward strand.
GGCGGCCTGGAACCGTGCGCGCGCATGCGCAGAATTAATGACTGAGCTGGCGCCATCTAGGGATTTTTTAGGCAGTTATTGTGGAATTTAAATTTAAAAAATATGAACAAATATAAAAATATCATATAAATATATATATATTATATATACATAAAAATATATAAATATATTTATTATACAATAAATGAATTAGTGAAGAAATAGCGCTATACGAGGATAAGAGTTCAAAGTGCGTTTTCTCATTAGGAGACATTGAAAATTAATAATGGAAAGAAGAAAAAGGAAAATCCCCCCTCCGTTTTTGATCATTCTCCTTATCTATCATAAATTATTTATTATTATTATTATTATTACATATTTAAATACGACTGATATTCTTGATAAGCAATTAAGTCTTTTTTTATATATTATATTTACTAATATAAATTATAATTACAATTGCTGATCCATATCCGAGTAGCTTCGAAGCAGACATAGAAGTACATATCTTAACCTGACAATTAAATAAAAAAATTTTGTTCTAATTGTGCCAATTTGAGCTTCCTTGTCGCCTCAGTTTCTAAAAATTAAATTCTGTGATTTAACGAGGCTTTAGTAAATGTGTTAATTATTTAATTGTAAATAAATTTATTTGTTAAATTTTTTGTTCGACTGATTTTACGATTACTGTTTTAATTAATTTAATATATTAAAATTGTTAATTAAAATTATGTGTTATTGTTTTTATAATTAATTATTTTTGACTGAAGCTGAGGCGAAATTTCTTCCCAAAAAATCTTCCGTTTTTAAAAATATAAATGTTTTATAATTATTGATTAATAATTATTTGCAATAGAATAATTAAATTAATGCAGTCTCTACCAATTATTTTATTGTACGAATAGAGGTTATGTCTTTGTAAACATTTCATTGGTTAACAATATGGCGGCGTACTTAATGAATGTATATTGTATAACCTCTAAAAAATTATCAAGTTGTTATGCCTACAATTATTGTTTTGTTTTATTATTTTAAGTTTAATTATTATAATTAATTATATCAAAATTAAGAGAATTAATTGTTACAAGTTTTTTTTATAATTATTGTGTTCAAAGAAGAATATATGTTGTTGAAAAAAAAAAAGAAAAAGTAACATTTAAGTATTGTTTGAGGGAAATTATTTGAAAATTAATTCATTGTTATTTAATTGTTAATTATTAAACGAATTATTGTATTAATATTATTTAATTATTGTAGGCAGCGTAACAGTGATACAAAAATTAACAAAAAAAAAAAATAATATTCCCGCCAAATTTTAAAAAATTACGCCCCTAGAAAATCGGACTAATTTGAAACTGAATCCAAAAAATAAAAAAATTAATTATTTTAAGGAGAATGAATCTAGTGAGATGATTGTGTATCAACAATAAATATTGCTGTGATTAGAATCGGTATCGGTTTATTAGTAAGTAGTTAAGGGCAATTTAAAAGAATTAATTAAAATATCTAAAATTATAACGAATGAAAGATACACATCAGTACAGGGCTTTTTAATAATTAATATTAAGGTAGAGTGCATACGCGATTCATCCGCGGCTTATCATTATTTAAAATATTTATTGATTCCGATTAGATTACTAAATCACCGATTTTTTATTAATTAATTAATTAAAACAAATTCATTTAAGGACGACCGTTACCGAATTTATAATTGGCATTTGGTATAAATAATTAACCGGGAAATAATTCACCGATATCATTAATAGAGCCAATTTTAAATAATTAACGACATATCTACACACATATTGTAATGTATAAATAATTTAATTACACCTACAATTAACAAAAGGAATAGCAAAGGGAATAGAAAAGACAAAATAATAACGAGAGATTTAAAACAAACACGCGTCGTCTTTTTAATTATCCAGGCTGATTGTAAGCCGCCGTATGTTATTATTAATCATAAATATCAATTATCATAAGTAACAAGCTAATAAGTAACTTAACAAATAATAATATTAATAATAATTACTGTATTTAAAAAAAAAATAAAAATAATAAGAATTTAATTAATGTATAAACATTGTAATTGTACGCTTCGTGTGTGCCACGATTTAAATTAGTCGCGATCGCAATGTGCCGGAAAAAAAAAAACAAATATTGATTTCTAAAATACCTAAACGTGGCACTAATTTTTATTATTTTATCATTTTTATATTTTTAAGTGTGGTATAATTTTTTTATTTATTAAATATATAGTACAATACAAAAATTAATAATTTTTTTTACTTTATGACATTGAAATTAGACAATTGATTTTTTAATAATAAACTTGGTCTAGAAAATTATTTATAAAAAATTACACATCATTTTTTAGAGCCTCTAAAGATGCAATTTTTAAATAAATTTTTCTGACCATAATTTATTAGTTAAAAAATTTCTAAAACTAATCTTTTGAAGCCTCTGAAAATGCAATTTTTCTGACCATGGTTTTTATTTATTAAAAATTGCACTTATAATTTTTTAGAGCTTCTAAAAATGTAATTTTTAAAATAAATTTTTCTGATTATGATTTTTATTTATAAAAAATTGCACTTAAAATTTTTTAGAGCCTCTAAAAATGCAATTTTTTAAATAAATTTTTCTGACAATAATTTATTAATTAAAAATAATTTTTTAGAGCCTCTAAAAATGTAATTTATAAAATAAATTTTTCTGATCATGATTTTTATTTATAAAAAATTGCACTTATAATTTTTTAAAGCCTCTAAAAATGGAATTTTTTAAAAAAATTTTCTGACCATAATTTATGAGTTAAAAAATTTCTAAAAATAACCTTGTAGAGCCTCTAAAAATGTAATTTTTAAAATAAAATTTTCTAACTATGATTTTTATTTATAAAAAATTGCAAATAATTTTTTAGAGCCTCTAAAGATGAAATTTTTAAAATAAATTTTTCTGACCATAATTTATTATTTAAAAAATTTTTTTAACTTTTTAATTTCAGTGTCATATAATTTTAACATTATAATATTTTCTAAGAATGATAAATTATTAAAAATGGATCGTGGCGTAGAGTAATCTATTAGTGCAGGGGCCTTATCCTTACTGCGTGCGATTCTGACAAGGTCTTAACATTTAAATAAATTATTTAAATTTTTTAAATTTTGTAAAACCATAAAATTACAAATTAAAACCTTGAATTTTATATTTCTTCATTATAAATTATTGAAAAAAAATTTTTTAACGACCTTGTCAGCTTCACAACTTATTTTGTAATGCAAGGCAATCAGCTAAAAGATAACTTAGTTTTTATAGACATTGGGTAGCGTCGCGCGACCAATTTATTTTAAATACTCGATGATGATAATAATTATAATTTAAAATATTAAATAAATCATATAATAGTTATTGGCGCTACTAATTATTATTATTATTATTTGATATTATAGATAGCGTATAATACTTATAATGAAAATGTGGATTTAGTGCCAAAAGTTGAATAGCGAAATCTCATAGGGAGGAAGTAGGAAAAAAATTTAGCTCAATAGAGTGCCAAGCGTATATAGGTGTGCCAAAATATTTCAATTAATTTTTCAAAAAAGTATTTTTTAATCTGACCTAATTTTTGCCTCTTATCTTAAAAAAAAGGGGTTTTACTATTATCATTAATATTATTATTATTTTACTGTCGAGGAATGGATTTTTAATTACAAGAGGCCACTTGAGTCTGGCAATAATAGCTGTTAGGCAAAGATAACATTATTTTATATTTAAAAGTGGATTGAACTGAGCCAACTTAACAAAAGTTGTCACGGTAACCTACTGCGAGCTTGCGATAAACCACCTGGACTTCCAAAGACCTTAAGCCGATTATAACGGATTAATCTTCAACTATAGGTTTGAAACAATTGAAATTTATTGTATTATTTGGCTTTATTAAATACGACTTTCTTTAAATAAATTTCTTCCTTATTGCACGCCTCATAAGAGAAGCGTTGAGATAGTGCTCTACTCTCGACATTTCAAAAAAAGCAGTTTTCTCAAAACTGAAATTGATTTTTTGTTATTTATATCGCACTTACAGATTAATGTGGCAGGGAAATTGCTCGAAAAAATGATTTTTTTTTTATTATCTAAAGTAACACACTTAGTTAGGACTTTCTCAATTAATATGAGCGTTCAATTCACTGTCGTTAAATTATTATTTATAAAAAACTAATTTACAATTATATTGTACTTTCTTAACAATTGACGTTTTTTAAAGATATAAGCTCATTTCGATGTTACACTCATCAAGAGCTTTCATTTGAGTACCCACATGCATTTTGATATATTTTTCATATATACATATATATAATATATATATATAAATATATGAAAAATTGATGTGGGTACTCAAATGAAAGGTCTCGATGAGTGTAACATCGGGATGAGCTTATATCTTTAAAAATATCGATAGTTAAGAAAGTACAGTGCAATTTAACATAATTAAGAAACGACCTTGTAAGTTGAGAACTATTGATATTTTTAAAGATATAAGCTCATCCCGATGTTACACTCATCAAGAGCTTTCATTTGAGTACCCACATGCATTTTGATATATTTTTCGTATATACATATATATAGTACATATAAATATATGAAAAATTGATGTGGGTACTCAAATGAAAGGTCTCGATGAGTGTAACATTGGGATGAGCTTATATCTTTAAAAATATCAATAGTTCTCAACTTACAAGGTCGTTTCTTAATTATGTTAAATTGCACTGTACTTTCTTAACTATTGATATTTTTAAAGATATAAGCTCATCCCGATGTTACACTCATCAAGAGCTTTCATTTGAGTACCCACATGCATTTTGATATATTTTTCGTATATACATATATATAATATATATAAATATATGAAAAATTGATGTGGGTACTCAAATGAAAGGTCTCGATGAATGTAACATTGGGATGAGCTTATATCTTTAAAAATATCAATAGTTCACAAAGTACAAGGTAATTTCTTAATTATGGTCATTAATATATGTGTATTTTTTTTGTACATATATCTATACATTTTATTATAGTACTTTTTTCCTTACCTTAAAATTATTGAGCCACTAAACCATAGCATAGTTTTCTATTTTTTATTATTTTATTTTAATCAATTTTATTGTGAAAAATGAGATTATGAGGCGTGCACTTTTGGATTCTCCAAACTTTCTAAATATTGTCCTTAAAATCTCAACTTTGGAATTTATAATAACAATTTTGCTCATTAAAATTAATAAATTGTATTTTATCTGCTTTAGAAGAGTAAATTACACAAACCTGTAGAAAATTAGCATAAACATACAGTTAATTTATTTTTAATTAACGTTTTTGCGTTAAAACCGGCAGAAAACAGCTGTTGCTAAGCGGCCATTTTTTTACCAAGCGGCGCGTTGACAAATTTGAATACTTTAAAATTTTTAGCGGGTTTTTTTGAATGCCTTTTCGAAATACAGGGTGTAAAATCAGTATTAAAAAAAATCCTCCTATGAGAAATTCGATACGAATTTATAAAAATTCATAAAATATTACATCGAGTGTCACGCGACGCATTAACTCAAATAAAATTGTCGCAGTTATAATAAAATAAATAATAAAGTACATTATTCCAGGGTAAAAGATTTTTTGTAAAATTATCTTGTAAACGCAATATTTATGTAAAAAAAAACAAATAATTAATTATTAATTAATTAAAAAAATATTAACAATTATGGGAGAATGATTATGAGTAAAGCTAGCAATGTATTAAAGCGTTAACTAATAAAAAACCATTTAAGACGTATGAGTGACTAACTAAATAATTATACATCGTTAATAAATAGAAGCGTAAAGTGAGATTTCATTTTCAATTGTATCGTAAACCGGAAATAATAATTAAATAAAAATAATTGAAGAAAAAATATTTAAAACGTATAACTTTTAAAGTATAATGCAACTTTGACAGTAAATAAATTCATAATATTTATTATTGTATTAATTAATAAAAAAAAAAATAAATAAATAAATAAATAAATAAGAAAACAGCTTTATTAAATAAAAGTAACTACTGTTAACTAGTAAGGAAAAATCTAATGAAGTAATGAGGCTTGCAATTGTAAACTTGATTATTCGGCTGAACGAGTGCTTTATCTCATATTCAATAAATAAATAAAATTGTATTCAAATTTATTGTAATCTACACATCACACACAACACACATATTTCTAATTAATTTTTTTTTTAAATTTATTTTTGTCAATTTTATATACATATCGACTATACTTTTGAGGTTTTTAATCTTTAATATACATTTGGAAATTAAAAATTGGTGAGACAATATTTAAAAATTATTCTAGACTGAGAAAAAAATTATTTTGAAGAAAAATAATCAATTTTCTTGTAAGATTAAATTAATTTGTTGAAAATTTTTAACAATTTTTTTTTTAGCTGAAGAAATCAAATTTTTTGTTGAAAAAAATAATTTTAATAAAAATTTTCAAGTTGTCTATTAAAAATTATTTTTTTCCAAACTCTTTTTTAACAAGAAAATTACTGTGAGAAAAGTTTTTATTTTTTTTAGCTAAAAAATAAAATTTAAAAAAATTTTCAACAAATTAAATTCTTATAAAAATGCCCATATTTTGAAAAATAAATTTTTTCTGGTTAGCGCAGCGAGAAAATATTTAAAAATTATTCTAGGCTGAGAAAAAATTTGTTTTGAAAAAAAAAATAAATATTTTTTGTGAGATTAAATTAATTTGTTGGAAAATTAAAACAATTTTATTTTTTAGCTAAATTTTTTGTTGAATAAAATTTAGAAAAAAATAATTTTAATAAAAATTTTTAAGTTTTCTATTAAAAATTATTTTTTTCTAACTAGAAAATTACTGTGAGAAAAAATTTTATTTCTGTAGTTAAAAAATAAAATTTTTAACGAATTAAATTCTTATAAAAATGCCCATAATTTTAAAAAATAATTTTTTTTGGTTAGCGCAGCGAGAAAATATTTAAAAATTATTCTAGACTGAGAAAAAATTTATTTTGAAGAGAAAAAATGAATATTTCTATAAGATTAAATTAATTTATTGGAAATTTTAAACAATTTTATTTTTTTAAATAAAGAAACCAAATTTTTTATTGAAAGAAATTTGGAAAAAAATAATTTTAATAAAAATTTTCAAGTTGTCTATTAAAAATTTATTTAAAAAAAAAAAAATTAAATATTTTTGTGAAATTAAATTAATTTTTTGGAAATTTTAGACAATTTTATTTCTTAGCTAAAGAAATCAAATTTTTTGTTGGAAAAAATAATTTTAATAAAAATTTTCAAGTTTTTTTTAATAATTTTTTTTTTCCAACAAAAAAATTATTGCAAGAAAAATTTTTACTTCACCAATTAAAAAATAAAATTTATGAAAACTTTCAACAAATCAAATTCTTATAAAAATGTCCATATTTTAAAAAATAAATTTTTTCTCTGTGTAGATCAAAATTGTTAAAAAATATTATCAATTTGTTAATATTAAAAATAATTGCTGTACGATTAAATTATCTGTCCTCTTAAATAAAATGTTATCAAAGTTGCTAAAATTAAAATTGTGATACACGACTATTAACCCAAAAACGGGGTCCAATAATCCTCGGAGCATATATATTTTATAATTGCAAAAAGAGGACACGATATATAACACACCTTTTTTTAACATATTAATAATTAATAATTAGAATAGTTGTTGGCTAATTTATAGTTATAATTACTTGATATTTTTTATTAATGTTAATTATTATTATCAATAATTTTATTTTGAATTTTTTGCTCAAAATTAAAGACACTTTGTTTTGTTATGTCTTATTATTAAAAATTAATTTTTTGAATTATAATTTATAATAAATTAACAATTAATCATAAAAATTAATAATCATTATAAACGTGAGCCAAAATATATGTTTAGTCTTAAAACTAAAAACAATAAAAAAAAGGGACTGTAAAATGAAAGGTTAATTAATAATTACATAATTATCATTATAAATAAAAATGTATACATCTATAAATATATAAATATATATTAATTCAATTTTTAGATTATATCGAGCTTTTAATAATTAGAAATAATCAGTCCGCAATTTTTTTTCTTAAATAACTTCAAGAAATATTTTATTTACTATCTTATTTTTATTATTTCGTTATTATTATAATTATTAATTATATAAATTGTTTGAACTGTATATAATCACACACATTATTTAAATAAATAAATTACGTACTAATTAATCTCACTACGCGGGACGGCCCGCTAAAGGCGGGAACAAAACTTAAAATTTAATCAATTAATAACTCGCGTATTTATTTGCGATAGAATTAATAAATAATAATTATTAATTAAAGCTCGATAAGTTTGTAAGGGCAATAATAAACATGTAAATTTATGAGTAAAGTGTATTTGATTAAGCATAAAAGACAAATTTTTTTAGACATCGCACTATAATATGCTATTTAATTACATTAATTATTATTATTATTATTATTATTATTATTGTGTAAGGAAAATACAATCGTATAGATTTATTGTAATTATAATCGCATTTTTTCTTCTTCATATCATCTTTCTTAATCTAAAACAGATTATTAATAATTGAAAATTTAATAATTATTGACAGCGTGGACGTTTATTATTTAAACAATCACAGGGTTAAAACGAGCCACTGTTAATTATTACAATAATCACAAATAGGCGACGATTTTTTGTCAAAAATGAAGAAGAAAAAATTTTAGATGCATATTATTATTATTAATATTAATATTATGATTATTATTATTATAATTGGATTTAATAATAATTTAGTGAATATTAATGTAATGTTTGTTTTCGTTATTAAAGTGTGTATATAGCAATACAATCCATGTATATTGTCTTTTTAAATTAAATAATGCCTTTACTTGAAAAATAATTCAACAACTTATTATGTTTATTATTATTATTGTTATTATTATTATTATTATATACGTTTTCAGGCATAATTTGTCATTAATATTTCACAAAGTCTTTCAAATGGTATATAATTTTTATAGTATTAAATAATTAATATTAATGTGCAAGTGTTCAAATAAATGAAAGAAAAAATGCATGATTTCATTTAATAATTATTTTTTATTTAATTTATTTTAAAATTATATTGACAGTCTTGTTTAAAAATTCTTACACGTAAAATTACAAAAACCTAATAAAATAATTGTTTTCATGTAAGATTAATTTCTTCAACTCTATATTGGTAAAATAGGACCATAATTCTCTGATAAAAGTCGACGGAAGTCCTAAATCCCATAATATTCCTTCAACAAATTCTTCGATTTCTTCCAAGTATGTTATTCTTCGCCGAATCTTGGACAATTTATAAAAAATCATTCTTCCGTACAACGGATACGCAATGTTTAATTTTTGTTCATCGATAACTTGATCCAAGCCCGCAAACTTCAAGCGGATCGCTAAATTATGCAAACTCATATGTAAAACGTCAAAAAATGTGATATTACTTACACCGACTTTATCAATTTTCATTTTTTGGAGCTCATTTAGACACACTTTTCTCAAATCATGGTAGCCTCTTTTAACAGCTTGTCGATTTCCCTCACAAACTGTTAACCCGGCTGATATTAACTTGACAATGTGCCGTTCAAGGATGGAATGTTCGTTATGATGTTTAAAAAACGTTTCACAATTAACAGCAAGTTGACCCTTTGAATCTCGAGCGTTAACGTCGACGCCAGCATTAAGAATAATGCTGCAAGTTTCAGCGCAGGGGTAGAAGCTTGACAATTGATGATGAAGAATTGTCTGTCTCGCTTGGTTGAGAATATTAACATCAGTCATCGGCTCGTCTAAACTCAGTAAATATTTAAGAATCGATTTTTTATGATGAACGTCGTGCATTACCGTAGATCTTCTAATAGAGCTCCGAGGGGTGTTAATATCAGCTCCTCTCGCTATTAATAATTTGACAATGTTGATATTTTCGAAGGAGATAGCACACAAGAGTGGAGTTTCGCCATGATTTTTCTTGGCGTCAATTTCCGCGTTATTTCCCAGCAAAAATTCCACTAATTCAGTGTTCGAACCAGTAACAGCGTGGTGCAATAGTCTAGAGCCACAGTCCGGTTCGGTTATATTCACATCTAAGCCCTGTTCAATGAGGTACTTTATGATTTCGAGGTGTCCACAGCGAGCGGCTATCATTAACGGTGACAAACGTATTTCAGACTTTGAATGAAGATTAGCACCCAAGTGATACAATTTTTTGAACAATTTGGTGTCTCCTTTTAAGGCTGCTAAATACAAAGGATTTTCATTCCCATACAGTGAATCCTGATCTAGATTAGCTTGTCGATAAATCAAATAGTCTATTAATTCCTCGTCACTGTTCGTCACGGCCGTGCATAAAAGAGTTGTATAACTAGGGAATGGTCGATCCTGGTCATAAACTATCATGTTGACATTGTTTCCTGGTTGATTCAATAATTCTTCGACAACGGTTACATTGATTTCTTTTGAGCTGATTTTTGGAATTTCCATACATTCAAGCGTAAGTGAATGGTTGGCAAACATTTTGTTTTCTACAACAATATGGATATTTTGTAATATTTTTTTTAACACAAGTTAACAGACATTTGACAATTTTATGATTTTTTTTTTTAATAAATCAGGCCGAGAAAATTATTTTAAAAAACTTGCATTTGTAATTTTTTTTCGAGCTTCGAAAATGGAATTTTTGAAAATAATTTTCATTGTTATCATTTATTTATTGTAAAAATTCTAAAAATTATCAAATATCTCTCAATTTTAGTATTATTATTTTCTCATCAAAAATAATTGTTTATATTAAATAACCCTGATAAAAAAAAGTATTGAGATAAAGAAAAAAGTATTGGTTTTCTAGTCAATCTAATACTTTTCAATACTTTTTTCTTTGTCTCAATACTTTTTTTTATTCAGATAATAACTATACCTACAAAATGAAGTAAAATATTATAAATATAAAATCATGTGAATGCGAAAAATTTTATGAATTTTTTATAAATAGTTAGGCTGCTTCATTTTAAAACAGTAATTGATATTTTTTTGATTCTCTAAAATTTACCTTAGAAGAAAAAAGTTCGTGCGGTAAATTAATAAAAAATTTCATTTAGGCACAGAAGATACAATATTACACGCTTTATATTAGCTTCACTTGTATGTCAGTTTGTCAGTATGTCAGTATGTCAGTATGTAACTCTCCGTGGGTAATTTGCGCGCCTGAATATTTTTGATAATCAACAAATAATAGTTTAAAAAAACTAAAAAATCACGCTTTTATAAATAAACCAAACTAAAAAGAAAAAAATAAATAATAGTTTAAAAAAACTAAAACACGCTTTTTATAGAAAACCAAACTAAAAAATAGAAAATAAATTTAAATTAAGAATAGTGTTAAAAATTTCAATAAATATAAATTAATAATAGTGTAAATAAAAAAATGTATTTTATTTTAAAAAAAGCGTGGGGTGCATGGTGTCAATAGTTATAAATATTTTATTGACAGATATGAGTAGAGTGATTATCATTTTGATAATATCTTAAAAAGCACCCCACGCTTTTTAAAATAAAATACATTTTTATTTACATTATTATTAATTTATATTTATTGAAATTTTTAACACTATTCTTAATTTAAATTTATTTTCTATTTTTTAGTTTGGTTTTCTATAAAAAGCGTGTTTTTAGTTTTTTTAAACTATTATTTTTTTGTATATTAACAAAAGTATCGGTGAAAAAATATGATTAGTTACTTGAAGTTTAACAGTAATGAAGAAAAAAAAAAAAAACATTGGTCTAACAATTTTTAGTTACTGTATTTTAAAATGAGACAGCCGAACCGTTTAAAGATTATTTGATTTTTATTAATATGAAAAAATTTTTAAAATTGTCTTATATAACTAAAAATAGTTTACTTACTCAGAATTCGCGTTCAAAATTTTAAAATTTTCAGTGGTAACTTTTAGAATGCACCCAAGCTTCACAAAAAGAAATGTTGACTTTTTGGAAAATTTTCTTTAAAAAAAAGTCAGAAATTAACAATCGTCAACTTAAATTCAACAAAACTTTCCGGAAAGAATTTTTATGCCATGTGGATAACTAGAATACAACGCTGGAATTGATTGTAGCGAAACACGTTGCAAGAAAACTGCAAATCACGGAAAATATGGAGACTATATATGGTGTATAGTCTCCATACTGTGCACTTCAAGTTTCAAAAATTTAAAACTGACTACTTAGATGGAGCCTACAGGTATTTTTTTTTTCTTCGAAAGTACACATTTTTTATAATCTGATGAGTAATTGTGTAATTTTAGTTTTACCTATATTTATTACGATGAATTATTAGTTTTTTATTACAATAATCACAAATGAGCGAACATTTTTTGTCAAAAATAAAGAAAAAAAAATTACAGTTGCATATTATTATTATTATTAATATTGATATTATTTTATTTTATTTTATTTTATTTTATTTTATTTTATTTTATTTCAATAAACAAACCCAACAGCCTAGGCCATTAACAGGGTTAATAATACAATCGTTAGTACATAAGAAAAATAAATTTTTGATGTATAACAAGATGACATAGCTAGCATAGTGATTTCATTCATTTATACTCATAAAAATTGCTGAGTAATTATTGCTTATCACTTATTAATTATTACCTATTAAAAATTACTTATTAACTATTAATTCATAATTGCACATCTTTAACGCCACTTAGTTGCTAGTTTGCCAAGTAACGCAGTTACATAGCCATTAGGACAATTCAACATATCAAGTGCAGGTTCCCATTGATAAAAGCGATTCACTGTATTAGAGATGCGATATATTGGCGTATTATGAGTATTATTATAATTTAATTTAATAATAATTTAGTGAATATTAATGTAATGTTTGTTTTCGTTATTAATGTCTGTATATAGCAATACAATCCATGTATATTGTCTTTTCAAATTGAATAATGCCTTTACTTGAAAAATTATTCAACAACTTATTATGTTTATTATTATTATTATTATAACTATTGTCATTAATATTTAACAAAGTCTTTCAAATGGTATATAATTTCTATAGTATTAAATAATTAATATTAATGTGCAAGTATTCAAATAAATCCCATAATAAAATTGAGATGAAATATATGTGAAACCAATTTATTCGTGATGTGATTGGTTGAAAATATTTATTCTCATTCTGATTGGTTAAAAGTGAATATAATATACATAAACGACACATAAATATATCATGACCATAAATATGAGGCGCGCGCTTGCGCGCGCAAATTTGAATTCTAGTAAAAGAAAAAATGCATGATTTTGTTTAGAAATTATTTTTTATTTAATTTATTTTAAAATTTCATCTACAATTAGGTTTGTTTAAAAATTCTATCATACACGTAAAGTTACAAAAACCTAATAATAGTACATTTGTCACCAAGGGCACACGGAGAAAAAAATTTTGCTATTGGGAAACTTAGAACTTTGATACGCTAACTAGCGGTTCAAAGTGTAACTACTCAAGGTAGGCTAATCTTGTATACATGTTTTTTTTTTTTATACAATTTTTTTACAATTATTCTACAATTAATTATTCTAATTATTTTACAATTACAATTATACAATTTTTTTATTTTGTTGAGGAAATTTTTTATGAAAATTATTTTTTTTTTTTTTTTTTTTTTTATTCTGAGTAATTTTTTTTTCTGAAATTATAATTATAAATATTATTATTATTATTATTATTGTAATAATAATTTTTATTATAATTATAATTATAATTATTATTTTTATAATTATAAATAACAGAAAATTTTTTACTAGAATCGTAAATTTACAAGCATGTATGGAAAACACACATTCCATGCTTGTAAAGAAGGACTTTCTTATAAACTCCGCCGTCCATCTTACGGCATGTGTACATGTGTAGCCTACTTTGAGTAGTTCATTTTTGAATACCAGAGGTCTAATACCTAAGCCACGCCTATCCTAAGGATCCCAATAGGAACTCTATTCGCTCAGTGCGAAGCCATGGTGGGGGAAAAACTTATTTACCGTCAGCGCCACGAGTGGCTATATCCGATACTAAGGGGGGATATTTTTATGTTTCGAGTTAGCTAAATATACAAGCGAATTATTATTTAAAAAGAAATACATAAAATGAGTCACAAAAGTTGTTGTGTTGTAAGTTGTAAGAATACAAGTAGAAAATGTGCTTGTCATTTTTATAAATTTCCAACAGCAAGTTGGAAAATAAATCAAAGGAAAAAATAAAATTAAAAATGATAAATTTAATCAATAAAAAAGTTTTCCCAGCTTTATTATTGAATTTTAATATGTAAATTTTAGTTAACAAACATAATCTATTTTTTTGTACTCAAAAACAATCAGCACTTTTAATTTGTAAAATTTTGAAACAATGAAAGATTTTGATAATTTCGTTGAATCAAAATTTATTTATAAAAAAAAAATAATTAAATGTTTATTCACGTTTATTCAAGTTTTATTATAATTTTAATTTTAAAAAAAATTTTTTTCTATTTTCTTTTTATTTGATTTTAATCTGACGTTAACCAATCTTTATGTGTGCTAACTTCTATGCTACTTTTTATGATATTAAAGTTAGCTGTCACTTGACCATTTTTTAATTTTATTTAACAAAAAAAATTGTTTCGAAATTTTTTTTTTTTAAAATTGCATTTTTAATTCATTAAATTTTTTAAATATCAATTTTTTTTTCTCAATTTTTTATCCAGTAATTTATTTATTAGAAAAATTCTTAAAATTATTAAATATCTGCTAAATTAATTTTCATCTACTTTTTCGGTATTAACTATACTTACATTTTATTTTTTAGTGCACAAGAACACTTTACGGTAACAAATATTTATTATAAATACTCCCTTTAATTAATAAAGCATTCTTTTATTTATTATTTAATATTATTATTACTAACAGCCATTCAATACATAATAAAATATATTACAATAGCCCCCTGTAGTTCAAACGTACCGTGGCGCTGAAGTTGTGCACAGAGCGAATAGTTGTTAGTTAGTTGTAAAAAGTTCCAGAAAATATGCGTAGTGCGCATGCGTTAGAGCAGGCCATAAAAGTTGCTCTTCCTGGAGTAAATTGCTGCCAGGAAGAGCGTACTTTCGGCTAGGAGAGCAAGAAAATTATATTTACAGTCTTGTTTAAAAATTCTTACACGTAAAATTACTAAAACCTACTTAAATTATCTTTTTTATGCAAGATTAATTTCTGCAACTGTGTATTGGTAAAATAGGACCATAATTCTCTTATAAAAGTGGACGGAAGTCCTAAATCCCATAACATTCCTTCAAAAAATTCTTCAACTTCTTCCAAGTATTTTATTCTTTGCTGAACCTTGGACAATTTATGAAAAAGCAATCCTTCGTACAACGGATACGCAATTTTTAATTTTCCTTTATTGATAACTTGATCCAAGCTCGCAAATTTCAAACGGATCGCTAAATAATGAAAACTCATATGTAAAACGTTAAAAAATGTGATATTACTCACACCGACTTTATTAATTTTCATTTTTTGGAGCTCTTCGAGACACGTTTTTATTAAACCATCGTAGCCTTTTTTAACAGCTTGTCGATTTCCCTCACAAACTGTTAAACCAGCTGATGTTAACGTGATAATGAGCCGTGTAATGATGGCATGTTTGGCAAAATGGTTAGAAATCATCATACAAACACAAGCAAATTGACCGTTTGAATTTTGAACGTTAAAGTCAACGCTGCAACTTTTAGCGCAGGTATCGAAGCTTGACAATTTATAATGAAGAACTGTCTGTCTCAAATTGTTGAAAATATGAACATCAGTTATCGGCTCGTCGAAACTCGGTAAATATTTAAGATTCGATTTTTTTTTATGAGTTTTGTATATTAGCGAAGATCTTTTAATAGTGCCCTGACCGTTGTTAATATCAGCTCCTCTCGCAATTAATAACTTGACAATGTTGATTCTTCCGTTGGAGATAGCACACAAGATTGGAGTTTCACCATTACGTTTCTTGGCGTCAATTTCCGCGTTATTATCCAGCAAAAATTTCACTAATTTATAGTTTGAACTAGCAGCAGCGTGGTGCAATAGGCTAGAACCACATTTTCGTTCGGTTATATTCACATCTAAGCCCTGTTCAATCAGGAACTTTATGATTTCGAAGTGTCCAAAGCGAGCGGCCAACATTAACGGTGACAAACGTATTTTAGATTTTAAATGAATATTAGCACCCAGGTGATACCATTTTTTGAACACTTTGGTGTCTCCGTTTACGGCTGCTATATACAAAGGATTTCTATTCCCATAAGCCGAACCAACTCGATTGGATTTTCGATTAATCAAATATTCTATTAATTCCTCGTCGCGTTTCTCCACGGCCACGCATAAAAGAGTTGAATAACGAGAACTAGGGAATGCTCGATCCTCGACAAAAACTATGCTGCTGATGTTGTTGTCTGGTTGATTCAAGAATTCTTCGACAACGGTTACATTGTTTTTTCTTGAGCTAATTTTCGGAATTCTCGTATTTGCCTGCCAGTCTGAACAAAAATATGGTTATTTTGTAATATTTTTTATGACACAAGTTAGCGGACATTTAACAATTTTTTGATTTTTTTTTTAATAAACCAAGTCGAGAAAATTATTTTAAAAAACTTGCATTTATAATTTTTTTTTGAGCTTCGAAAAATTGAATTTTTGAAAATAATTTTTTTTTGCTAAAATTTATTTATTATAAAAATTCTAAAAATTATCTAATATCTCTCAATTTTAGTATTATTATTTTTTAATTGAAAATAATTGTTTGTATTAAGTAATAACTATACAAAAATAAAGTAGAATATTTTAAATATAAAATCATGTGAACGCGAAAAATCGTATTAAATTTTTATATACAGTTAGGCTGCTTCATCTGAAAAAAGTAATTGAAATTTTTTAGATTTTTTTAAATTTACCTTAGAAAAAAAAAGTTCGAGCGGTAAATTAATAAAAAATTTCATTTAGGCACAGGAGATATATTAACAAAAATATCGGTAAAAAAATATGATTTCTTGAAGTACAAGAAAATGTAACAGTACTAAAAAAAAAAAAAAAAAAAAAAAAAACAAGTCTAACAATTTTTAAATAGTACGTTTTAAAATGAGACAGCCGAACCATTTAAAAATTATTTGATTTCTATTAATGTGAAAAAATTTTTTAAATTACCTGTTCGATTAATCAAATAGTTTATTAATCTCATGGCACAGTACATCGCGGCCATGCATAAAAGAATTTTACAATTACGGAGTGCTCGACCCTCGTTATAAACTATCATGTTGACGTTATTGTTTGGTTGATTTAATAATTCCTCGACAGCTGTTACATTGATTTCGTGTAAGCGGATATTCGGAATTTTTACACTTGCAAGCATGTTTGAAAGATTGGCCATTATAGGTATTGTTTTCTATAAAAATATGGTTATTTTGTAATATTTTTTATGACACAAGTTTTTAGACATTTGACAATTGTATGATTTTTTTTAATAAACCAGGCCGAGAAAATTATTTTTAAAAATTTGCATTTATAATTTTTTTTGAGCTTCGAAAAATGGAATTTTTAAAAATAATTTTTCTTGCTATGATTTATTTATTATAAAAATTATCAAATATTTCTCAATTTTAGTATTATTATTGTTTAATTAAAAATAATTTTTTGTATTAAATAAAATCTATACAAAATAAAGTAAAACATTATAAATATAAAATCATGTGAATGTGAAAAATCGTATGAAATTTTTATATAGTTAGGCTGCTTCATTTCAAAACAGTAATAGAAATTTTTTAGATTTTTTTAAATTTACTTAAAAATAAAAAAGTTCGTACGGTAAATTAATAAAAAGTTTTATTTAAGTGTAGAAGATATATCAACAAAAATATCGATGAAAAAATATGATTAGTTACTTGAAGGGTAACAGTACTAAAAAAAAAAAAAAAAAAAATAGGTATAACAATTTTTAGTTCCTGTATTTCAAAATAAGATAGCCGAACTATTTAAAAATTATTTAAATTTGATTAATGTGAAAAAATTTTTAAAATTGTCTTGTATAAAAATAGTTTACTTACTCAGAATTCGCGTTCAAAATTTCAAAATTTTCAGTGGTAAGATTTTGAATGTACCCAAGCTTTACAAAAACAAATGTTAACTTTTTGGACAATTTTATTTTAAAAAAAAAATCAAAAATTAACAATTGTCAACTTAAATTCAACAAAACTTTCCGGAAAGAATTTTCATGCCATGTGGATAACTAGAATACAACGCTGGAATTGATTGTAGCGAAACACGTTGCAAGAAAACTGCAAATCACGGAAAAAATGGAGACTATATAAGGTGTATAGTCTCCATACTGTGCACTAATGTGCAGCTCAAGTTGCCAAAATTTAAAACTGACTACTTAGATGGAGCCTACAGGTACTTTTTCTTTTTTAACTTCCCGCTAAGAAAATTGAAAATTTTCAAAAATCGGGAAGTTATTGTTTTTACCTCGTTTTTCGAAAATCGAGTTTTCATCAGATCTCGACGTTTTGAGGTCCTAGGAAGCTTCCCTGACTATTCCCGCAATGGTGTCTGTATGTCTGTATGGATGTGTGTGTGTGGGTGTATGTGTGTGTGTGTGTGTGTGTGTGTATGTGTATGTATGTATGTATGTAAACCTCTCATAACTTTTGAACGGCTTGACCAATTTGATCGCGGTTGGCGCCATTCGAAAGGGTTCGACTGAACTTATATCTTGAATACAAATTGGACCGATTCGGACCGATAAATTTTGAGAAATCTTAAAAAAACTGCGAAAAAATTTTTTTTCAAATGTGATTTTTTTTTAATAACTTTCAAACGGCTTAACCGATCAATTTCAAAAACTAATCAGCTCTTAACATCAAAAAACCACGTCGATCGCCACCAAGCCAGTCAAAATCGGTGCCAGTTGATTCGTTCGTGAGTTATCGTTGACGAAAGAAATCGAAAAAAAGTGTTTTTTTCGAATTACACTGAAATTTCTGGTCTGATCAATTTGTGTTTGAAAATATATCATAAAATTTTAAAAACTGCGTCAAATGCCACCCACCACGTGAAAATCGGTACATTGATTCAAGTGTTATTGCGGTTTGAAAATTCAAAAAATAGTGTTTTATTAAACTTCTATCAGACTTTTGAGCTCGCAGAGCTCAAAACTACACAAAAATTATATTTTTAAGCTCGAAGATCTCAAAAACGTACTAATTGCGATTTTGAGCGCTTAATTACGACAGTAGCGGGAAGTTGCAGGGATGGCCTTCAGGGTCAACCATTTTCCTAATTTTTTTTTTACTTTGAAAGTACGCATTTTTCATTATCTGATGAGTAATTGCGTAATTTTAGTTTTATCCATATTTATTACAATGAATTATTAGTTTTTATTATAATAATCACAAATGGGATACCATTTTCTGTCAAAAATAAAGAAGAAATAATTTTAGATGCATATAATCATTATTAATATCAATATTATGATTATTATTATCAAAATTGAATTTAATAATAATTTAGTGAATATTAGTGCATTGTATGTTTTCGTTATTAAAGTGTGCAGCAATACAATCCATGTATATTGTCTTTTTAAATTAAATAATGCCTTTACTTGAAAAATTATTCAACAACTTATTATGTTTATTATTATTGTTATGTACATTTTTAGGCATAATTTGTCATTAATATTCCTCAAAGTCTTTCCAATGGTACTCACCAGCAGTCTGACGTCACTTATTCAATGACACTGGTATATGGTACAGTACTCGTAATTAGATATTTAATAATACTATAAGTTAAATTAATCTACATTACGTTAAATCTCATTTTATATTTTCAATTCGCAAATTTCTAACTTCTAGCTTAAGGAGGTTCGAGCGAATTTAATGTAAAAAATAACTTCCAACTTTGAGCTTTGAATTTAAATATACGTATAAATAAATACGTAATTCATCTAATTCCAAAATTTCAAAAAGATTCACCGTTTAGTTACTTAGATATTAAATTTTAAAAATCCCATATTTTATCTTCTTATACACGGGCTCTTATGGCGGACAAACGTTTTGTCGAGACTTTAATTATTTTTTTCAATATTAACCTCCCAACTTTAACGGATAAAAAACTATACACAAGAAACTTGGATTATTGCAAAATATAAAAACAATTTAATAATAATACATTACCGATATAATTTTTGAAATATTTAAAGTCAAATTTTATGCTTGTAACTCGTTTATCGTCAGCCATTTATTCGAATAAAGATTTGACAACATCGCGTCAACAGCTGAGAAAAAAGGAAAGGATAGAAATATAGTTACAGCGAGAGAAATGTTTGACTCACACACTCATCCACGTCTCTGTTATGGGTATAATCAAGCGCGCTATTGCCAAATCTGTTTATCTATTCCGGCAAGTAATAAATACAAAAGTCATTTTATTACTTTATTTTATTAAATAAGTAAAAATCATCAATTATTAAATTGTTTAAATTATTTTATATTAAAATAAAAAATTTTGACGAATATTGGGAAAACTAAAATTAAAAAAAAATTTTAACACTATTTTGACTCATTAGTTACCCTCGAACTTCCTTAAAGTACAAGAAAATGTAACGATAAGAAAAAAAAACAGGTCTAACTATTTTTAGTTAAAGTAAAGTACCCAGTAGCTGCTCAGGAACCAGTACCTGCTCACGCCATGTATTTGTATATCTGCATTTGTGAATATAGATATACAAATACACAGAGTGGGCAGGTACTGGTTCCTGAGTAGCTACTCGGTACTTTACCTTACTGTATTTCAAAATGAGACAGCCGAACCATTTAAAAAATTATTTGATTCTTATTAATGTGAAAAAATTTTTAAAATTGTCTTGTATAATTAAAAATAGTTTACTTACTCAGAATTCACGTTTAAAATTTCAAAATTTTCAGTGGTAAGTTTTTGAATGTACCCAAGCGTTACAATAAAAAATGTTGACTTTTTGGAAAATTTTATTAAAAAAAAAGTCAGAAATTAACAATTGTAAACTTACATTCAACAAAACTTTCCTGAAAAAATTTTTATGCAACGTGGGTGACTAGAATACAACGCTGGGATTGATTGTAGCGAAACACGTGGTAAGAAAACCCAAAATCATGGAAAATATGGAGACTATATATGGTGTATAGTCTCCATACTGTGCAACTCAAGTTCCCAAAATTTAAAACTAACTACTTAGATGGAGCCTACACACTTTTTTTTTACTTCGAAAGTACACATTTTTCATTATCTGCTGAATAATTGTGTAATTTTAGTTTTACTCATAAAAATTTCTAGAATAATACCGGCTTTGAAAAAAAAATCAAAAATCGACTTTCTTTAAACAAATCAATATCATAATAAACAAAATCATTCTTACTAATAATTAAATTTTCAATTTATATGCAAATTTAAAAATCTATGCTAATAAATGGAGAGCCGTTTTTTTTTTGTCCGGTTATACTGCGAAAACTACTGAACCGATCGAAATAATATTTATACCATAAGATGCAGCATGTTTCGGAGAAGGTTTTAGTATATATGACATGTTGGTGATTACTTATCCGGAACCTATATTTTTTTGACTTAGAAATGATGAATTTTTATTGTAACTAAATTCATTCTATTCGATTGTCATTTGTTTAATAGTATATTACACACCTAGGGAAGTAAAGTAAGAAATGTCTCAGATCACATGTAATTGTCGGCCGAGGTGAAGCCGAGGTTGACAAACATGTGATCTGAGGCTTTCTTATTTACTTCCCGTGGAGTGTATAGGGGACGGACGGGCAAGACGGAGAGGGCGGGTAAAATGAATAATCGTTTTAAATCGCTAGTCGGTCGATAGAAACATTTTAGACAGCAATCTATCAATCTATTATGTAACTACACTTACCGTTATCGATAAAGCATTGGTTTTGCATACTTGTGGGAATTTTTTTTTATAAATATTGAAATTTAGGAAAAAAAATAAAATTTTAAATCGTAAGTATACAATACTTAGTTTAATGTTGTTAAGGACGATGCAGATTTGATTTTTTTTCTTCATATTCAGGACGCGGTTGATATTTTTGCGACGATTGTTTTGATTGAAATGTATTTTCCAATCAGTATTCGTTTTACGCGACCTGAGTATTCATTTTGCCCGCCCTGGTAGGGCAAAACGGATAATGTTGACTTTTTTTTTTTTTTTTAATTTCGAAGAAGAATTTCTTTGTTATTATTTTTATTTTACTTTAATTACAAACTTCAATTACCCAAAAAATTATTAGCCAAAGTTAAGAATGCATATGATTGTAATATATATTTGTTATTTCATTTTCAAATTAACATATCCGTTTTGCCCGTCCTTCCCCTACTATTTTTTTGCTCAACGAAGGCAGAAAGCGGCACTTTCGTTTAGCGCAGAGGGCCGAAAGTTGACGCTTTCTACCCGTTGAGCAAAAAAATAAATTTTCTAATTCTATTGGTTATGTTTAACTAGGCAGATTTCTTCACTTATGAGACCTGCAATTTCTTTAACTGAAACTTTCAATGCTCATTAAAAATTTTTTTTTCATATCAATTATTATTAATTTTTGTAAGAAAGACACGGGAATGTTATAATGATTGCACATTGAAAGTTACAATGAATATTTGCTAGAATAATTACATGGATAAAAGGTGCATGCCAATTCGATAGAATTTGGAATCTGTGCAAGTAAAAACAATACTCTAATTAAATTTCAAGTCTAGATCTAAAAATGCAATTCTATAAAGCGCCCAGAGGAGCGGGCGAGTAAAAGCTACACTGAGAGACAATTTTATTTAATAGTAATAAAAAAGTTTATTTGGACTTGAAAAGAAAACTCAGTTAATATTGATAAAATTATATTTCATATGAATAAAATTTTCTTAAATACTAATATATGTTTATTAAAATAGCCACGAGCGTCGCTTCCATTTGCTGTCATTTATACGAATATTAAGTCATTGAAACAAATCTAGTCTGAAAAAAAAAAAAATTAATATTCATCAATTAATTATAATATATTCAAATATATTTTCATGAATATCTCAATAAATAAATAGTATAAAAATTTTACAACGAGCCCTTCTCCTTTATTAGCCAAATAAACGTCTCTCAGTGTAGTTAAATAAGAAAAAAATGCATTAATTTGTATAATATTTATTTTTCATTAAATTTATTTCAAAATTAAAACAGTAATTACTCTTGTATAAAAATTTAAAATTCATATAAATTTTCCGTGCATTTAAAATTCATTAAATTGATGCGAAATTTTAAAAATCTTAATCCAAAAACAGAAGTTAATTACAATAACCTCTAATCAGACTTAACCATAAAAAAAAATGCCTTGGACCTAGCAAGCGGTCATATTTTATTTTGTAAAATTTTATCACAACTTTTCCCTAAAAATTCGCATCAACTAACAAAGAAACAAGCCTCAGTAACAAATAAATAAAAAATATTATAATTTAGTATTCTTCTGCGCCTTCAGCCTCTCCTTCAACAGAGTCAGTTCCAACTTCTTCGTAGTCCTTCTCCAAAGCAGCCAAATCTTCTCTGGCCTCGGAGAATTCGCCCTCTTCCATTCCCTCGCCGACGTACCAATGAACAAAAGCCCTCTTGGCGTACATAAGGTCGAACTTGTGATCTAATCTGGCCCAAGCTTCAGCAATGGCCGTTGTGTTGGACAACATACAGACAGCACGTTGGACCTTAGCAAGATCTCCGCCAGGTACCACTGTCGGCGGCTGGTAATTGATACCAACCTTAAAGCCGGTAGGACACCAATCTACAAACTGAATGGTACGCTTGGTCTTGATGGTCGCTATAGCGGCGTTTACGTCCTTGGGGACGACATCGCCTCGGTAGAGCATGCAGCAAGCCATGTACTTTCCGCGACGTGGGTCGCATTTTACCATTTGGTTCGCAGGTTCAAAACAAGCGTTGGTAATCTCCGCAACTGATAATTGTTCATGGTAAGCCTTTTCCGCGGAAATTACCGGAGCGTAGGTCACCAAGGGGAAGTGGATTCTTGGATAAGGTACCAAGTTTGTCTGGAACTCCGTTAGGTCGACGTTAAGTGCTCCGTCAAATCTCAACGAGGCCGTGATCGAAGACACTATTTGCCCGATTAGACGATTTAGGTTGGTGTATGTTGGTCGCTCAATGTCCAAATTGCGTCTACAGATGTCGTAAATGGCCTCGTTGTCGACCATAAACGCGCAATCGGAATGTTCCAATGTGGTGTGAGTCGTCAGGATCGAGTTGTATGGCTCGACAACCGCTGTTGATACCTGGGGCGCGGGGTAGATCGCGAATTCAAGTTTTGATTTTTTACCATAATCGACCGACAGTCGCTCCATTAAAAGCGATGTGAACCCAGAACCAGTACCGCCGCCGAAGGAATGGAATATTAAAAATCCTTGCAAACCGGTACATTGGTCGGCCAATTTACGGATTCTGTCTAATACCAAATCTACTATTTCTTTACCGATGGTGTAGTGGCCTCGGGCGTAGTTGTTTGCTGCATCTTCTTTTCCGGTTATCAATTGCTCTGGATGGAACAGCTGGCGGTAAGTTCCAGTTCGTACTTCATCTGAAAATAATTTTTCAAAATTAAATTTGGTCATTTTTATAAAGAAAATTAGTTAAAAAGTTTGGAAAATCCAAAAATTTACGCCTCATTCATTTTTTAAGAAAAAAATAAATTGTGGAATTGATTAAACAAAAAAATTAATAATTAAGTAATTTTTTACACAGTAAAAAATTTTGCGTCATTGCGTCAAAAAATTTTGTGTTAAAAATTTTTATGTTAAATATTTAACACTTTTTTGTGTTGATTTAACAAAATTAATGTTGAATTTACACATAAAACTATTAAATATCTAACACAAAAATTTTTAACACTAAGTTTTTCGACGCAATGACGCAAAATGTTTTACTGTGTACAGTATTTTTCATTTTTTTTTTTAAATCAGTGCCCGTTTTTCTTATATGTGCACGCGGTCTAAAAAAATCTAGCTTGATCAAGTGGCGCCATAGTTTTCACGTGAGAGAAATAAGAAAATTTCGTTTGTTTTTGTACGTGTGTATCGTAGTGGATTTTAATAAAAATTCAATATAAAAAAAAAAATACGTAAATTAGGCTACTGATATGAAATACGGCACCAGTTCATCGAATTCTTAAACTAATAAAAAAAGCCCGGTCTCGAAAAATCAATTTGTTCGGGAGTAATCGTTGATACATCCAAAATGGAGTGACATCAGAACGTCCACATAAAATTTTTTTCGATACGTTATTTTTTTTTCAAAATAGCAACATAAAATGATTTTAGAAAGTAAAAGATGATTTAATTCATCATAATACTTATATTATTGTACAAGTGCAATATGATTGTGATAGAGGCATTTAAAGACCACAAAATTGCTTGGCCTTGACGAGTCGAGTGTAAAACACAACCTCGAGCGCTTCGCGCTATGAGGCGTGCAAAAGCGCCACAACCGACATCGAGGTTTCTTAGGAAAATTTGAAAAAAAAAAAAAAAATAGGATTCATATAGTAATGCATGAAGACTAATTTTTTTAAACTCATTAAAAGTCAACAAATACTAGCTGAAATTAAAAATGAATTTATCTAATTTAATAAAATCGAAAAAATATTTTTAAGAAATAAAAAAAAAATTTTTAAATGCTTCTCGTTCTCAAAATGACTGACTGACTGACTCTTATCCTCTTAATTAAAATAGATGAAATAAAAATAAGTGTGAAGTTAAATAAGTATCGAATTATCGCAAAAATTTGGTCCCCGATTCCTTATTGGTTAAAAAATTAATGCGCGCGAAGCGCGCAATTTAAATTCCTAGTCATTTTTAAACTAGATCAAATTATTTATCATTAGAATAATTAGAAAAATTAGTTATTTATCGATATAATTTAACAAAGTGAAACAAAGAAGACAAAATTTTTTTTAAATTACGATAAAAAATCGTCTATAATAGATAAATTTCTAAAAAAATAAATTTTTCAATTGCGAAAATGGTTAAAGGACCGCGGAGTGGGGACAGGAGGGGATAAGGACGCTCTCAGTGGTTAACCAAGCTCCGGAGGGGGAATAAGGGCCTCCAATACACAAATTTTCCAACTTACCGACAACAGTAGGCTCCAAGTCTACAAAAACAGCTCTGGGTACGTGTTTTCCGGCCCCGGTTTCACTGAAAAACGTGTTAAAACTGTCGTCTCCCCCGCCGAGCATTTTGTCTGAGGGCATCTGCCCATCCGGCTGAATTCCATGCTCAAGGCAGTACAGCTCCCAGCAAGCGTTACCGATCTGAACTCCTGCTTGCCCGACGTGGACTGAGATACACTCACGCTATAAATAACATCGCATTAATCAATTTAGTCTTTAATTAAAACACGGAAAAAAATTCACACGAATTAGAAAAATTCTGAAAATTTTTTTTATACAAAAAAAATGTTTTTTTTTTTTCTGTTTAAATTTGTTAAAAAATTTCTCGGTAAAATAAATAAAATAAATCAAGTGTGTCATTAAACAAAATATCTAAAAATAAATTTATCCCACGTGGCACTTAAAAAAAATTAAAAAAATAAAAACTTACCATTTTTAAATAAAAAATAAGATCAAGATCCAATCACAAATCACAAAAAACTGTAATAAAATATTAATTACAAAACTCCGTTATATATTTATATAGTTTTCGGATGTATAAATATATATAATTAATGGTGAAGAATGTAAAGTAGAGATAAAAAAACAGAAGTTGCCGGCGATTGAAACGTTCTAGTACGTTCTGGCTTGGTTTGTCTTGCCGCGGGACTTTTATAGCCTCGGTGACCCCACTTTCTCGTTACCAAGCTCCACGCGACTTATTCTTGAAATTAAACCTTAATTTTTAACTCTATTTAATTAATTAATTAAAAAATCCTTATTCAAATTATTTCTAATCTTTACTATTATTTTATTTATTATTTTTACCTTCTAGGAAAATTATAAAAATAATAAAATAAATATTTTGGTGATGACAATTTACAATAAAAAAATAATTAGAATGTACCAGTGAACGAATTTAGAATTCTTGTACCTAGAGGAATACCTTTGACTTAATAAAATGAAATAAACATAGTCCTTGTTTCCGCTGCGTCGAGACAACGGCTAAAAATAGTATAAAGGCTTACATATAAATATATATATGAGTAATGAAGAATATGCTCTCTATCTCTATATTATGCGTCCAACGAACTTCTTCTCTGGAAAATCAAGTTAGTATTTTTTTATTAATATTAAAATAGTTATTAATTAATAATTTAACTACAACTGGGTTTTAATAATAGCTATTGCATGTAATAAAAATATATTTTAACGTCCGAATGCACAAACAGTTATTCTGACACGGTTCATGAAGGGGCCGATAACCTGGAGTGCCCGTGAAATTAAAACGAATTTATTATTAATATTGTTCCTAATGGTAATCATTTGTTTAAGGAAATTCGAGCGTAACTGATGAGTCAAAATAATGTTAAAATTTTATATAAATTTTAGTCTTCCCAATATTCGTCAAAATTCTTTAATTTAATTTAAAATAATTTAAACAATTTAATAATTGATGATTTTTACTTATTTAATAAAGTAAAGTAATAAAATGACTTTTGTATTTATTACTTGCCGGAATAAATAAACAGATTTGGCAATAGCGCGCTTGATTATACCCATAACAGAGACGTGGATGAGTGTGTGAGTTAAACATTTCTCTCTCTGTAACTATATTTCTATCCTTTTCTTTTTTCTCAGCTGTTGAAGCGATGTTGTCAAATCTTTATTCGAATGAATGGCTGACGATAAACGAGTTACAAGCATAAAATTTGACTTTAAATATTTCAAAAATTATATCGGTAATGTATTATTATTAAATTGTTTTTATATTTTGCAATAATCAAAGTTTCTTGTGTATAGTTTTTTATCCGTTAAAGTTGGGAGGTTAATATTGAAAAAAATAATTAAAGTCTCGACAAAACGTTTGCCCGCCTTAAGAGCCCGTGTATAAGGAGATAAAATATGTGATTTTTTAAATTTAATATCTAAGTAACTAAACGGTGAATCTTTTTCAAATTTTGGGATTAGATAAATTACGTATTTATTTATACGTATACTTAATTTCAAAGCTCAAAGTTGGAAATTATTTTTTTATATTAGATTCGCTTGAACTTCCTTAATATTGTTGCTAATTGTAATCATTTTTTTTAAGGAAATTCGAGCGTAACTGATGAGTCAAAATAATGTTAAAATTTTATTTAAATTTTAGTTTTCCGAATATTCGTCAAAATTCTTTATTTTAATTTAAAATAATTTAAATAATTAAATAATTGATGATTTTTACTTATTTAATAAAGTAAAGTAATAAAATGACTTTTGTATTTATTACTTGCCGGAATAAATAAACAGATTTGGCAATAGCGCGCTTGATTATACCCATAACAGAGACGTGGATGAGTGTGTGAGTTAAACATTTCTCTCTCTATAACTATATTTCTATCCTTTTCTTTTTTCTCAGCTGTTGAAGCGATGTTGTCAAATCTTTATTCGAATAAATGGCTGACGATAAACGAGTTACAAGCATAAAATTTGACTTTAAATATTTCAAAAATTATATCGGTAATGTATTATTATTAAATTGTTTTTATATTTTGCAATAATCAAAGTTTCTTGTGTATAGTTTTTTATCCGTTAAAGTTGGAAGGTTAATATTGAAAAAAATAATTAAAGTCTCGACGAAACGTTTGCCCGCCATAAGAGCCCGTGTATAAGGAGATAAAATATGTGATTTTTTTAATTTAATATCTAAGTAACTAAACGGTGAATCTTTTTCAAATTTTGGGATTAGATAAATTACGTATTTATTTATACGTATATTTAAATTCAAAGCTCAAAGTTGGAAGTTATTTTTTACATTAAATTCCCTCGAACCTCCTTAAGCTAGAAGTTAGAAATTTGCGAATTGAAAATATAAAATGAGATTTAACGTAATGTAGATTAATTTAACTTATAGTATTATTAAATATCTAATTACGAGTACTGTACCATATACCAGTGTCATTGAATAAGTGACGTCAGACTGCTGGTGAGTACCATTTACGGCGATGAGGTCAGGCAGGCGGGAGCATGTTTTTTATTTTGTTTTTGTCTCTTTTCCAGCTGAAAACCCACGCTGGAGAAATAAAGGCATGTATACATGCATGCATAGGATGTATGGATGTATTGTTGAGGAAGTTAAATATTATTTTTTTGTTATTGTTGTACTAGATTTACTGAGTATGTAGGGATCGCTTTGTCTGGAGGCAGACGGATAATTAAGTTAAGAGACTCTAGTCAGACTCGAGACAATTGCTGTATATGTATTATATGTAGAATAATGCTGGATGTCATTTGGTATGGAGAAAATTCTGGATAGCAGTGGCGAAAATCGTGGGAATATATTTAAGTTTTTTTTTTAAGTATCGATTGGCGAGTATTTACTTACATGGGGTTCCAATGACAAGTGAAAGTTTCTTTTTTATATGAATTTTTTTATTTTTTTATTTATTAATCTCGTTACAAAAAAAAAAAATTGAATTGGTTTGGTTTTATTTTTTATTTTGAGTTATTTTATTATTGGGAAGATAGGAGTTTATTTTTAATTAGATTTATTGTTTTGGGATTTTTATTGTTTTTTTACAAATTATTATTTTTAAACTAGCAATCTGGCAGTCACTACGTGACTGCCTGTAAACTATAAATAAATAAAATTTTGTTTCATTAAATAATGACTTTTGTTAAATTGCACTGTACTTTTTTAACTATTGACGTTTTAAAAGATATAAGCTCATTCCGATGTTACACTTATCAAGAGCTTTTATTTGAGTACCCACATCAATTTTTCATATATTTACATATATTATATATATGTATATATGAAAAATATATCAAAAATGCATGTGGGTATTCAAATAAAAGGTCTTGATGAGTGTAATGTCGGAATGAGCTTATATCTTTAAAAATGTCAGTAGTTCACAAGATATTTGTTAAATTGCACTGTAATTTCTTAAAAATTGACGTTTTAAAAGATATAAGCTCATCCCGATGTTACACTCATCAAGAGCTTTCATTTGAGTACCCATATGCATTTTTCATATATTTTTCATATATACATATATATAATATATATAAATATATGAAAAATTGATGTGGGTACTTAAATGAAAGGTCTTGATGAGTGTAACATCGAGATGAGCTTATACCTCTAAAAATATCAATAGTTCACGAGATACAAGGTCATTTCTTAATTATGAATTTAGAGATAGAGCATTTTCGAATGCAGCCTAAATACTTATCATCATAAATTGACTATCGGTGAAAATGATATGAAACCTTGAAAAGGCACAACTCCAGGTCAAGACTTTTCCAACGATACCAAATTTAACCATATAAACCCACTTTATCTTATAAAAACACTGGCCACAAAATTTTGCTTATTCTCTTAATAATATCGATAATGAAATTTGTTTGCAAAAAAATTTATAAAATTAAAAAAAAATTGTTTTATTTACGATGATAAGAATTAAGTTTTTCTTATCAGATTTATTACGATTCATTATTTTGAAATTTTGTAATATTTATTGTTTTTTTACAAGAATTTATAAAATATTATTTTTAAATAATAATAATAATTTTTACTATTATTATTAATTTAATTAAAAAAAAAAACTTCCTCCCACAAACAGTAGAGAGAAGAAGAAGAAGGTTGGCAAGTATTTAAAATAAAAAAATAATTGAGCAAACATATAGCCAGCAGCCTTACATTGAAGAATAACTTTCAATAGTATATGATGATAATAGTTGAGAATTTTATCTGTATTTCGTCATGCTCCAGCTCCTAAATAATCGAAGCATGACCAGACTTCTTCTGACTTCTTTCTAACATATACAACATATAATATAATTTACATTGTAATATTTTCATTCTAATTTATTTATATCACAATAACATATAAATAATAAATAAAATCAATCCAGCACATCTTCAGAGCTATGTACTTATCAAATTGATAGTTAATCTCTTAAGTAATGACTTGATGAGCTTGAAAACGACCCAAAATGATAATAAAAATAAAACATAATTAATTGAATATTAATTTAGAAAAAAAAATCGCCTCTTTAGATAATAATTGTTGTTTTTATATTTGTTAGTATAAAATTTATTTACTTAAACATTTGCAGGCGTCATTGAATCGTGACTCTCCGTGGGCGAGGATCTTGAGTGCATTATACACTTACACGCATATTTCTTATATTTATATATTACTACATGTAAACCGTTCGGCCTACTCTCCTTCTATTCTGAATAACGTCACGGTTTCTCCAACCATATAAGGCTGACTTCTTCTTATGTTATGTGTTGTGTGTATTATGTTATATCTCCTTGCAAACTTTTAAAACTCTCGATTCAATTGCAAGTAGACTCGGTACTCTTAACTGAAAAAATATATATATTTTTTTTACTACAAGTCATGAATAATAATTATTATGCATAATCAATACATGAATGATAAATTTTTTAATTATTTTAGTTTCTATTAATATCTTCTCATGATTAACTAATTAAATGACCTTTTTTGTATCAAGAATTTTGAGAGTACATTTTTTTAATGTTAAACCGCTCGACTAATTAAAATTAAAATAAGGAATGAATTACGTTATTTTAGACAGATGACGTTATTGTTTTTGTGGAATATGATAAAATGTATATTAATGCAAGCAAAAAATTGTTTTAAAAGTCATGGAAATAATAAAAAAAAAATATTTTAATTTTACAAAAGTTTTTATTGATAAATTCATTCGATTTTTTTAAAAATAAAATAATGCCATAATTTTTACCGCCAAAACAAATTATATAATATCAAAATAATGAATCATGATAAATTTAATAAAAAAATTAAACTTATCGTCTTCTTAAAAATAAAATAATTTTTTTTTTTTAATTTTATAAATTTTTTTGTGTAAACAAATTTTATTATTATTATTATTATTATATTTTAAAAATTAACAATAATTTTATCTAATATTAGAGAATTAATTAAAAGTTTGTCTTCTATTTTTAGTATTAAATTAGAACAAGTTATTATTATAAATTAAAAAAACAATTAATTTTCTCAATGAATAAAAATTCGTATTCTTTTATTCAACAATTAACCGCTGAAATAAAAAAAAAAAAAAAACGTATGACTAAGATCTATAAATAAAACTTCGTTTTTGTTGATAAAAATTTATCGCTTATTTTTACAAAATAAATTTCTGTATTGACATTTAATTTTGAGATAAAAAACATTTTATATAAAAAATAAAATAAACTTAAAATATTTTCGAAAATAATAAATTTTAAAATGACTATTTGCTATGAAAAAAAAATTTTACAGCTCGAAAAATACTACAGATTTAAAATTCTTCATGATCCAGAAACTAGAGTCACCGAGCGGTTGATTTTAAAACTAAAATTAAAGAATTACTCTCAAGGTAACAAAAAAACTGAGTAAAAAATATAAAATTTTAAAAATATTCTGATATTTTTATTAAATTACCAATAAATAAAAACATACTAAATTAAATTTTATATTTAATAAATTTTTCAGGAAATATTTTCAGAAACAAGCTGACTTTCTCCCTTAGTGCGATTGTATTGTTCTTCAACGCAAATAATAAAAATGGCGGATACAAAAATGCTAGCAAACACTAGACAAGTTGACCATCTTCCACCTAAAAATCAAAGAATAAAATTAATTAATTAATTTATTTATTAAATAATTTATTTATTCTTTCATTAATTAATTAATTTATTAATTAATTAATTAATTAATTAATTAATTAATTAATTTATTAATTAATTTATTTATTTATTTATTTATTTATTTATTTATTAATTAATTAATTAATTTATTTATTTATTTATTTATTAATTAATTAATTTATTTATTTATTAATTAATTAATTTATTTATTTAATTTTTTAAGAAAAATATTTACCCATTCCGGGAATGCAGTAAGACAAGTAAAATATCATCCCGACGATATTCGACATAAAAATCATGTATCCCCCGACGATAGCTTCGGAAATCGGGAAAGATATTTCAGAAGCCAACTCCAGGTAGAGCGCAGAAGTTGACCAATTAGTAGATATTCCAAGTACTACTGCTGCGTAGAGCTCGTATCTATTAAAGGGCAATACTTTGCTATCGAGGAGAATTATCCAAAAGAACATAACTGATGATATCACCAGTAGGCTTGATATTGCGAGTTTTAGATGTCCTTGGAATATATCCGTCATTCTTGATACTACCAGGCAAAGGATGCTGCTCAGAACTATTGTCCAAAATCCTAGTTTGTCAGCTTCTCCCTGTCAGTATGTTATTATCATTATTATTATCAATACAAAAGAATTTTAGTGATGTAATTACCGATGTTATGGTTCCAAAAGCCATTGTAATCATCGCTAACCACGGACCAGTCATACCTTGGGTCAATGCAGCAGAAAGACAAAGAAACCACATACTTCTATTCCTAAATCATAGAAAAATTTTTAATTTAAATTGAATATTTAAAAAAAGTTAGCAATCTTGCAGTCACTATGTGACTGCCGTGGCTTGTGAACTATAAATAAACAAAAATTTTGCTTCATTAAATAATTACTTTTGTTAAATTGCACTGTATTTTCTTAACTATGGACGTTTTCACAAATATAAGCTCATCCCGATGTTACACTCATCAAGAGCTTTCATTTGAGTACCCACATGCGTTTTAATATATATATATATATATATATATATATATATATATATATATATATATATATATATATATATATATATATATATATATATGCTTATATATATATATATATATATATATATATATATATATATATATATATATATATATATATATATATATGCTGCTATATATATGCTGCTATATATATATATATATAATATATAAATATATGAAAAATTGATGTGGGTACTTAAATGAAATGTCTTGATGAGTGTAACATCGAGATGAGCTTATAGCTTTAAAAATAAGAATAGTTCACAAGATATTTGTTAAATTACATTGTAATTTCTTAACTATCGACGTTTTTAAAAATGTAAGCTTATCCCGATGTTACATCCATCAAAAGCTTTCATTTGAGTACCCACATGCATTTTGATATATTTTGCATGTATACATATATATATAACATATATAAATATATAAAAAATTGATGTGGGTACTTAAATGAAAGGTCTTGAGGAGTGTAACATCGGGACGAGTTTATATTTTAAAAAATGTCAATAGTTCACAAGATACAAGGTCATTTCTCAAATATTGACGTTTTTAAAAATATAAGCTCATCTCAATGTTACGCTCATCAAGAGCTTTCATTTGAGTACCCACATGCGTTTTAATATATTTTTCATATATACATATATATAATATATATAAATATATGAAAAATTGACGTGGGTACTCAAATGAAAGGTCTCAATGAGTGTAATGTTGGGGTGAGATTATATCTTTAAAAATGTCAATAGTTCACAAGATAGAAGATCATTTATTAATTATGTATCTAGAAATAGTGCATTTTCAAATGCAGCCTAAATACTTATAATCGTAAATTATCGGTCAGTATGATATGAAACCTTGAAAAGGGACAAATTCAAGTCAATACCTTTCTAATGATACCAAATTTAACCATAAAAACCTTTTTTATCATATAAATACACTGGCCACAAAATTTTTCTTACTCTCTTAATTATATAGATTAATCTGATTTAAGTATAAAATAAAAAAATTATCTTATTAGTCAAATAACAAAAAAGGCAGGCAAAAAAATCATCCTAAAAAATAACATGTTTCCAAAGACCAGTACCTAATATGTAGTATTAATTTTATCGAATTGTACCTTTAGTTATAACGTTAAATAATGTTTATAATACTGAACATACTAAATATTTTCATAAAACACATAAATGTGATACAAATAAAAGTCACATCTATCAATTAAAATTATCATTGAAATCATCATTAAAATTGATAAGACTGATAATATTTCCATAATTCAAATATTTACTTTACAATAACTGAATTATTATTTTAATTAATTTTTCTATCATTTTTAATAAGAACAATTGAAATATTTAGTTTAAAAAAAAAGTTGTCATCCCTTGTGGGGATCGAACCCACGACCTTTGGATTAGAAGTCCAACGCGCTATCCTCTGCGCCAAAGGGACTTTCGTAGGGTGAGGCGCTAAATAGTCTTACTTAAACCTAGCTTTTATATTGATCCTTAAAATCACTAATTATTTCCTTAAAATCTCAATTATTTACTTGATCAATTTAATTAGAGACTCCGAGAGCCCAGGCGTCGAAACTTGGATGTTTGAGTTGGATATTTGCGACTGCTTAGGGAAGCACGTGAGAATGCCGATCAATACCAAGCACTGTACAACGAACTCTGTAAGTAATTCAAGCGTTATTAATATGAATCACTCAATAATTACGCATATAATTAAGACAATAGCTTATATACCGATTCTCATTAAAGACATGATTTGTATTTGAAGAGTAGTTTGATAAACGGACGTTTCTGCGGGAATGGCGCTGCGGTTTTTCCCGGTCAAATTAAAGGACATTCCGGGTAGCGGAAACATCCGATAAATACTCGCTGATTTTTGGCTACGCAAAGAAATTGTGTTATTGACATGACTTATTCCAACTAATCCTGGTCCCAGGACGTAAGAAATCGCCATGCCAACTTGGCTGACAGCTGATGAAATTCCTGTGGCTGTTGTTCGTTCTCCAGTTGAAAACCAGACCGCTGATACTAGCGCTGTTGCGGGTCCTATTATCACTCCGGATAATCCGTTAACTATTGCTGCGATATGAGCGGTTCTAATTTTTTTTTTAAATTGAAAATTTATGATTTAATAATGAGAAATTTAGTGGCAGGTTTTTATTTTTTTTAGGAAAAATATCGCACCTACGTGGTGAAGACTGTCGCTTGCATTGAAAGACAACGGATGAAAGTCGCGAGTGTCGACAAAATGGCGGCTATCTTTAATGGCGTTGATAGATCTGTTTGTAATAATTTATTATTAATTTTTTTTTATTTATTAACAATTAATAGTTAATAATCATGTATGTTTAAAATAATTGATAAATTGTTATAAAATTAAATAAAAATATATATACACAAAAAAAATTAACAAATCAAAAAAAATAATTTTGAATCAAGTAAATTTTGAAGAACTTTTTTCTTTTAGTAAAAAAATTCTTAAGCTAAGAAATTTTTCTTGGTTCAAGGAGGTCCACGCGAAGTAGTCAAATTTTTAAAACTTCCTGATAATTTGTAAAATCAATCTACGTAGCCTAATAATTAATAAAAAAATTAAAAAACAGTAAGATTTCGGGATATTTAATCAAATAATTAGGTTTGAAAATTGTAATTTTTACATGTAGGTAAATGGAGATTCCACCAGCCGTGTATTTGGTTAAGAATTTAATGCAATCGATTTTAAAAAAATTTTATTTTCATTGAATTTGATTGAAAAAATAATAAGCTTTCGATTAAAACAATAAAAAAGTACCTTTCCGAACGTATTACGGAGATATTTTATATTTTTTATGAAAAATCACTCGGAACTTGCGTTCTTTAAAGTCTTGTATTTGACTTGGCAACACCGCTTGCGCAGTTACTCGGCGCATAAGTAACCGCGGTTTTTTAAATGCTAGAAGATCTTAGTCATTTTAGTTAGACAGTAAACATAAATAAATTTGAAGGTTAGGGACACTCTTGCGGTGTTGTCAAGTGTATACCGGTAATTCAGAGTGCTATATTTTTTATTAGTCAATTAAATGTTAATATTTATTTAATGAGTAGATTTATCGGAAATTTCCTCAAAAAAGTTGTTAATTAATTTAAAAATTAATTTTAAAATGCATAACAAAAGTATTTCTACTTATTATTTTTTTATAGACATTCTTTACACTAAAAGGGTACTTGGATCTCCTTAAATAATTGATTAAAATAAAATTTAACTTAATTAAAATAAAATTTGTAAATTTAATATACGTAGCCGAATAATTAATAAAAAAATTAAAAAACAGGTTTCCAGGATATTTAATCAAATAATTAGGTTTGAAAATTGTAATTTTTACATGTAGGTAAATGGAGATTCCACCAGCCGTGTATTTGGTTAAGAATTTAATGCAATCGATTTTAAAAAAATTTTATTTTCATTGAATTTGATTGAAAAAATAATAAGCTTTCGATTAAAACAATAAAAAAGTACCTTTCCGAACGTATTACGGAGATATTTTATATTTTTTATGAAAAATCACTCGGAACTTGCGTTCTTTAAAGTCTTGTATTTGACTTGGCAACACCGCTTGCGCAGTTACTCGGCGCATAAGTAACCGCGGTTTTTTAAAAATGCTAGAAGATCTTAGTCATTTTAGTTAGACAGTAAACATGAATAAATTTGAAGGTTAGGGAACTCTTGCGGTGTTGTCAAGTGTATACCGGTAATTCAGAGTGCTATATTTTTCATTAGTCAATTAAATAATAATTATTTAACGAGTAAATTCATCGGAAATTCCCTCAAAAATGTTATTAATTAATTTAAAAATTAATTTTAAGATGCATAACAATAGTATTTCTACGTATTACTTTTTTATAGACATTCTTTACACTAGGAGGGTACTTGGATCTCTTTAAGTAAATTTTACTTGATTCAAAAATTTTTCTTCTTGATGTAAGACATTGAAACTCTTCAAAATTATTTTTTTAGTTCAAGAATTTTTCTCTTGATTCAAGTTAATTTTTTTTTTCAGTAGAGCTTCATTATTTTGATTCAATTAAAAAAATTCTAATTGACAAATATTTATTGGCCTAAATAAATTTTACTTGATTAAATAATTTTTCACCTTGATTCAAGGCAATAAAACTCTTAAAAATGATTTTCTGGGTTCAAGAATTTTTTTCTTGATTCAAATAATTTTTTTCCGTGCGTATCATAATTTATAAATTATAATTTATAAATATATAAATACATATAAAATTCAATACCTGTTTCGTTAAGCAGCCAACAACAAGGCAAACAACAAGTCAAATAAGTGATACACCCCCAATTAGAAATAAGTGCCAATGAATTTTTATTCCAATTAGGAAAAGCTTCAATAACCGATTTTCCAATTGGGCCCCACGTATTCCAGACACAACACTGGGTACTATTGAGCGCACAAAAAAGTCCCAAAGCTGCCCACCGTCGTTTCAATGACTTGCTCTCGTTTTTAATCAACAATTGTCTTCCTTCTCTGGTATCATTGGACTCTCTTTCCATTTGCACGCTGTATCTTATAGTTGACATCCCTTCAATGTTCAAATAGCTTTAATATAATTTACTTTATTTTTCACATCAACTTCTTACTTGGACGTAGCTTCCGCTCTTTACTCTTCGTCCGGCTCCTACCATCAAAGGTTGTTGACAGTAAATTTTTGGACTCCATTTTTTGGTTATAAATTAGCCATAAATTGTTGATAGAAGTTTTGAAAAAAAATTTACTGTCAATTAATTGATTGATTGATTGATTCTTTAAAACATTTTGAGGTTTTGTAAGTTTATAGGTGAACCTATATTTGTTTAATTATATTTATTTAACTTCAAGACAGTCATTTATTTATTTATTTATTTATTTATTTATTTATTTATATAATCACTAGCTATCAATTGCCCGCTTCGCTGGGCTTGAGTTTAAATTTGTTTATGTTTTTTAGTAAAACAATTTTTACAATTTACATCAACATTTATCCTCAAAAATTGTTTTTTATTTTATATATTATATTGATAGTGTCGAATCAAAATAAAAATTACTTTTAAATTAAGAGATGTTCTCTGGCATTGCAGTTTTATAAATTTTTTTTAAGCAAGTGAAAATTAAAAAAAAAAAAAGATCTGACATTCAGTAGATTAATTGAAGTGTTAATAAATCTACTTCCTACATAGAAAAAAAAATTTACTTGAATCAAGTAAATAAATTAAAAAAAATTAATTTTCTTGATTTGAGTAAAAAAATTCTAAACTACACAGAAAAAAAAATTTTCTTGAATTAAGCATATAATTTTGAAGAACTTAATCTTCTTGATTTGAGTAGAAAAATTCTTGAACTAATAAATTTTTTTTGATTTAAGGAAATTTTACTTGATTCAAAAATTTTTTGTCTTCATTCAAGACAATTACCCTCTTCAAAATTATTTTTTTGGTTCAAGAATTTTTCTCTCGAATCAAGTTAGTTTTTTTTTTAGTGTAAGAAATTTTTCTTGATTGAGGTAAATTTTCCTTGATTCAAGAAAATGTAACTCTTCAAAATTATCTTCTTGGTTTAAGAATTTTTTTCTTGATTCAAATTTTTTTAGTCAATCTACAATAAAATTATTACGTTTTATTCACTTAATTATAAAGTATAAAATTAACCAATTTGCGAATTTTCACGATGTAACATCGTGAATTTTAATATGTAAATTATGAAAGTTAAAATATTAAAAGTCTGGTTCTGGATTATGATATTACAATTGTAATTTTCCCAAACAATTTTTTTCCATGTAAATAAATATGTACATAAAAAATAATGAATTTTTAAATTTATAACTAAAATTTATTATTTTCTCAACCAAAAAGTGTAAATTAAATTTTTACGTATATTTGTTTAGTAATTTTTTCAGTCAAAATAAAAAAAGACTTTTTAATTTATAATTATAGATTTTATGTAATACAATTTTGCATTTTTTTTTAAACTAATTACATAAAAAAATTTCACAATTAAGACACTACACAGAAAGAAAATTATGGGAACTATTCCTATACCATTAGGGGAATGGTTCCCATAATGCTATAGCAATCATTCCTATACTATTATAGGAATGGTTTCCATAATTTATGGGAACCATTCCCATAATAGTATAGGAACGGTTCCCAAAACATATAGGTTTAAATCTTAGATGAAAAAAAAAAAAATTGGGACTGCCGCATGAAACATTCCGGTGGAAGATACATGACTTTCATATGACAGCAACATGATTTTCATGTGGCAGGCAATAATAGTTAAAGCAACAATAATGATTAAATAATAATCATAATAATCATTTATATTATTAAGAGAATAAGAAAAATTTTGTCTCCTGGATAGTCACATGATGAAATCGATTTTTTAGTGAAATTTAGGGTCATTGCAAAGGACTTGACATGAATTTGTGCCTTTTCAAGGTTTCATATCATTCTCGTCGATAGTCAATTTATAATAGATATTTAGGTTGCATTCGAAAATGCTCTATCTCTAAACATATAATTAAGAAATGACCTTGTATCTTGTGAACTACTGACATTTTTAAAGATATAAGCTCATATTGAAGTTACATTCATCGAGACCTTTCATTTGAGTACCCACATCAATTTTTCATATATTTTATATATTTATATATATATTATATATATGTATACATAAAAAATATATCAAAAATGCATGTGGGTACTCAAATGAAAGCTCTTGATGAGTGTAACATCAACACGAGCTTATATTTTTAAAAATATCAATAATTAAGAAATGACCTTGTAAATTATTGTATCTTGTAAATTATTGACATTTTTAAAGATATAAGCTCATCCCGACATTACACTCATCGAGACCTTTCATTTCAGTACCCACATCAATTTTTCATATATTTTATATATTTATATATATTATATATATGTATATATAAAAAATATATCAAAAATGCATGTGGGTACTCAAATGAAAGCTCTTGATGAGTGTAACATCAATACGAGCTTATATTTTTAAAAATATCAATAATTAAGAAATTACCTTGTATCTTGTAAATTATTGACATTTTTGAAGATATAAGCTCATCCCGACATTACACTCATCGAGACCTTTCATTTGAGTGCCCACATCAATTTTTCATATATTTTATATATTTATATATATATTATATATATGTATATATAAAAAATATATAAAAAATGCATGTGGGTACTCAAATGAAAGCTCTTGATGAGTGTAACATCGGGATGAGCTTATATCTTCAAAAATGCCAATAGTTTACCAGATACAAGGTCATTTCTTCATTATGTATCTAGACACAGAGCATTTTCGAACGCAGCCTAAATTCTTATTATAATAAATTGACTATTGGTAAGAATGATATGAAACCTTGAAAAGGCTCAACTCCAAGCAAAAACCCATTTTATCACATAAATACACTGGCCACAAAATTTTCCTTATTCTCTTAATAATATAGATTATTATTATTTAATTATTATTGTTGTTTTAACTATTATTGCCTGCAACATGAAAATCATGTGGCTGCCCCAATTTTTTTTTCCGTGTATATATTATAGGAATCATTTCGAACTCACGAAGATTTTATCTTTATTCCTTTTTTTTTTTTTTTTTTATTTATTATTATTTAC
This sequence comes from Cotesia glomerata, assembly GCF_020080835.1. NCBI lineage: Eukaryota > Metazoa > Arthropoda > Insecta > Hymenoptera > Braconidae > Cotesia > Cotesia glomerata. The sequence continues at coordinate 3,618,561 of NC_058162.1, forward strand.
AGTCGGTTTTAAGTGCTGTGGTCATATCGCCGACTTTTAGCTGTTGGGAGTGGTACGTTGGGTCTTTTTGGGTTGTGTAAATCTTAACCTACGCGGCAAGGGCCGAATATCAACCAAGTTGGTTTCTAAGACCAGCTTGGGATTCGAACCCACGCCTGGCCGGTAAGTTAGTCCGAGTTCTCTATCGGCCATGCGCCTTAGACGACTCGGCTAACAGTCACCAGTATCTTTATTTTATTTTGAGAATGATTCCCATAATGGTATAGGAATGATTTCTATAATATTTTAGGAATCTTTCCTATACCATTATGGGAATAGTTCCCATAATGATATAGGAACCATTACTATATCATTATGGGAATATTTCCCATAATATTATGGGAATAGTTCCTATAATTGTATAGGAATCATTCCTATAATTATAGAAATCATTCCTATACCATTATGGTAACCATTCCCATTATTATGGGAAATTTTCCCATAATTCTGGGAAAATTTTCTATAATTATGGGAACAGTTCCCATAATTCATGGGAACAGTTCCTATAATTGCCTGGGAACTGTTCCCATAAAATTATGGGAATAGTTCCCATATTTTTCTTTCCGTGTAGATTAAAAAAAAATTTTAACAGTTAAACATATTTTGTTAACTGGCTATTTTTATGATTTTTTATATACTTCTTAGCTTCATAAATTTTTGCCTGTAGTTGATAATAATTATCGACAATATTAAAGTACGATCCAATTAATTTAACTGTCGGAGTAAATTTCTTTCTGTTAACGGACATATAAGTCACTTCAGCGTCGAATATTGAGATTCCAAACAAATATTTTTTCTGAGAGTTGTCAACAGCATCACAAATCAATGGACTTCCATAAAAACTCTGTTGAAATTTTCAAAAAATTAGTGCAAGATAATCTTACGAATAAGCAATAATAATTAAATTAAATTGATAAATAATTTAAATATTTACCATAGTTACTTTAAATTCAGTATCATATTCGGTAGAAAATATTATTCCATCCCTATCTTTGAGTAATTTTTCAGCCTCATAAGCTTTAATTGATACTACATTTTTTTTACAAATATTAATATCGTACGACATTTTTTTAAATCCTACAATTTAAAATTCATGTTGTATTATTAAATTTAATAAAAATTATTTATTTTCTAAGTAATAAAATGTTAGAATTAAAAAAAAATTATTCCTTCAAGTCTTATCAGTAACAACTTTCAAACTCTTATCAATAAAAAACGAAATTAAATTCTAAAAATAAACTTTTATCATTAATACCTTAAAATAAAAAAAAAATCTAAATTACAATTGATAAAATTGAAAACTTACTACTTGGGGAAAAATTATACTTCCATCGGAAAATAAAACATTTGGACTTGTTAATTTCGCTGTAATTTTCAGTTAATTGAACTCTGCTAAAATCGGGGTTATTGATAGCGAAGTAGAAGGGTGTTTTGAGAGTCAAAAGTGCGTAATCGTTGGAGTAAAATTCAGAAGTGTCCACAGAGATTGGTAAAAATATTTTTGTTACAAATTTGTCCTTACAATTAATTATACCGCTAGTACAGTTAGCTCTGACGATTAGGTCGCTTGCTTTTCTTCTGAAATTTTATCAATTTTTATTTCACATTTAATTATAACTAGAAAATCGAACGCGCTTTGCGCGCTTCTGTCAAAATGTTTATTATTGACAGTTTAATTAATTAATATTTTTACTAATTTTACTCATTAATATTTAACCGTTACCATGGTAACCGTTGGCATAGTAACCGTTGCTATGATAATCTTTGCCATGGTAAACGTTGCCAAAGTGGTCACCATAGTAACGAAAAGCGACAACAATGAAAACGTCACACCAACTTTTTAATAAAGGATTTGCAATTATTTTAAAAATTATTTAATTTTATTGTAGCTAAGACTTACCCTGATATTGCCAGCGCTGATGTTAATATGATTTGCGGACTAATAATAAACCCGTAACTAATGTCTGCAACAATAATCATTAACATATTGTAGAAAATAATGTTACTCGCCCGCTCTGCTGGGCGCTTTATAGAATTGCATTTTTAGATCTAGACTTGAAATTTAATTAGAGTATTGTTTTGACTTGCACAGATTCCCAATTCTATCGAATTGGCATGCACCTTTTCTCCATGTAATAATTCTAGCTAATATTCATTGTAACTTTTAATGTGCAATCATTATAACATTCCCGTGTCTTTCTTACAAAAATTAATAATAATTGATTAGGGTGGCGCAAAAAAACCGACTATTTTTTTTTTTGAGTCGAGTGAAAAAATGTTAGTTTTTGATGTTTTAAGAGCCCTCACCAAAGGATAGCTCAAAAAAAAATTTTTAAGAGGTCACTCCAAATTTTTTAAAATTTCAAAAATCGAATTTTTTTTTTTTTTTAATTTTTTTTCTCGTTACGGTATAATTTTATAGACCAAAAAAAAATAAGTTTCTGAAAGTTTCAGTTCAAAATTCAAATTTTGAAAGGTCGCTCATAATTTTTTTTTTTTTTTTCTTTAATTAGTCATATCGCCGACTTTTAACTGTTGGGAGTGGTACGTTGGGGTCTTTTTGGTTTGAAAAAATCTTAACCTACGCGGCAAGGTCAAATCTCAACCAAGCTGGTTTCTAAGACCAGCTTGGGATTCGAATCCACGCCTGGCAGTTGATTAAATAAAATTATTAAATTAAAAAAAATTATATTTTCTATGTTGTGCTTGATTTTTAGTTCATCTCGTGATGTATTTTTATCGATTATTGTACTAAATAAAAAAAAAAATGCATGGAATTTTAATTTGAATAGTAAAAGGTCGCTCGAAAAAATCTAAACTAATGCACTAATAAATTGAAAAAAATTATGAGCGACCTTTCAAAATTCAAATTTTGAACTGAAATTTTCAGAAACTTATTTTTTTAGTCTATAAAATTATACCGTAACGAGAAAAAAAATAAAAATTCGATTTTTGACGATTTTTGAAATTTAAAAAAATTTGGAGCGACATCTTAAAAATTTTTTTTTAAGCTGTCCTTTGGAGAGAGCTCTTAAAACATCAAAAACTAACATTTTTTCACTCGAGACTTAAAAAAAAAGAATAGTCGGTTTTTTTGCGCCACCCTAATAATTGATATAAAAAAAAAATTTGTAATGAGCATTGAAAGTTTCAGTTAAAGAAATTGAAGGTCTCATAAGTGAAGAAATCTGCCTAGTTAAACATAACCAATAGAATTAAAAAATTTATTTTAAACAAATGACAATCGAATAGAATAAATGTAGTTACAATAAAAATTCATTATTTCTAAGTCAAAAAAATATAGCTTCCGGATAAGTAATCACCTCCATATCATATACTAAAACCTTCTCCGAAATGTGGGAGATTTAAATGAGATTTTAAAAGAGATTTTAAATTAAAGGGCCGAGGCGAAGCCGAGGTCAACAAACATGTGATCTGAGGCTTTCTTATTTACTTCCCGAGGAGTGTATACTATTTTTTGTCCGACGAAGGCGGAAAGCGGCAACTTAGTTTAGCGCAGCGGGACGAAAGTTGTCACTTTCCGCCCGGATAAGTAAAATGATAAATATCATAATATAATAAGTGTTAATGAATATAATAATGACAAAAAATGTTATTGTTATTGTTCTTGATTCTTCGCAACAATTCTTTGCACAGTTTTATATATTTCTATCAATTTTTATGGTATAAGTATTATTCTGATCGGTTCAGTAGTTTTCGCAGTATAACCGGACAAAAAAACTAGCTCTCCATTTATTAGTATAGATTCTGGTAATTTAAAATAAAATTTAATTCAAATTTTAAGAATAGTATCAATTGCGTATCAACAATAAATAGTTTATTACAAAATAAAGTGATCAAGTCCATTAATATCATAATTTAACATCCTTAAAGATTTCACGGAAAAAAAGAAAAAGAGAAAAATTACATATAATGTAACGTGGCGCTTCTACTAAGAAATTCTTCTTGGTTTAAGTAAATTTTACTTGATTCAAGACAACGAAATTCTTCTAAATTTTTTTTTGGTTCAAGAATTTTCCTCTTGAATCAAGTAAATTTTTTTTGTGTAATAATAATAGTAATAAAAATAAATAATTGTACTTACAAAACTTAGATTTAACCGAAACATCTTTGATAACAACAACCCATTCATATTTTTTATTTTCGAATGATTTTTTTAAGTCATTGCCGTTATTAATAATATTACACTCAATTAAATATACTTCAAAGATAATTAATGCAATAAATATTATTAATATCGACATCTTATGCATATCAATGAATAATTTTAAAAATTAGATAATTCTCTCAATTTAAGGACTTTGGTTTTGCCACGACGACTTGTAGATAACTACTTTAATTTTAACTTTGTTTTTATTACAAAATTTTTATAAGATAACAATGAGTAATAAAGTATCTATAATTGTATCATACATCGCCTTTTAATTCCATGAACAATCAATTAAATATTAAATTTATATTGGCAACCTCAAGTGTCGAAATAATAATTACACCAATTAAATATTTTGATAATTTTTTTAAAAGTCATTTCAGAACTTAGCAAGTTATTTTTTTTTTTTCAACTATCAAATTTAATAACTGATAAATTAATTAATTTTTTTGTACATTACAAAATTTTTAATTAAAAATTTTTTATAGACTTATGTATAAAAGTAAGTGTCGAAATAAAAAAGAGTGGGAATGGTGTTTAACAAACAAGCCAATCAAAATTACCCAGCTAATCGATATAATTAGGGGTAGCCAATGAAAATTAGCATCAACGAGACATGCGCCTTCACGTATAACAATCTATCTACATATATGTATATTGGATGATTTTCCCTCGCGTTTCTTCTATCTCTATTCCTTTGTCTTTCGTATCAATGGCGCTATTTTCCTCCATAATTTTCCTCATTATCATTCGAGTAATCCGGCTTAACTTCTTATAAATATTAAACATAACACTCTGTTTAAATATGTTATAATTTCTCATATTTTATTATCATTTCAATAATAATAATATTTATTTTTATTAAGATACATTTTTCATAAACCTAGGAGTGGTTAATCATCTGCTTACAGTTTGATTGAAGGAAAAGATTCGAGATTGCTTGCAGTTCACTTGTCCGTTATTAATTTTCAAATATTAAAAATCCGTATTATTATTGTGACTACTTTTAATATAAAATTTCTTTTTAAATATGAAGATGAATTAATAGTTAAATTAATTTTTTAAAATAAATGATAAAAATTTATTTAAAAAAAAAAAAACGAAGTTGTATTTATAGATCTTTCATACACAGTAAAAAATTTTGCGTCATTTCGTCAAAAAATTGTGTTAAAAATTTTTTTGTTAAATATTTAACACTTTTTTATGTAAATTTAACATTTATTGTGTTAAATTAACACAAAAGAGCGTAAAATTGACACAAAAAAGTGTTAAATATTTAACATAAAATTTTTTGACGCATTGACGCAAAATTTTTTACTGTGTATATGTCCTAATATTCCAGGTTGGCAATAGCCTAATCGGCTCGGTACCTGCATTTCGAAAGAGTGGGACCAGGGTTCGATTCCGGCGCGCGCCAATATTTTTCAATGATTATAAACTAAGAATATGTGCGTTTCATTGCCAGCCTCTGTACCGGTCGGGTTTTCTGTGGTTTTCCCATATAGTTATGGAGGTAAAATGTCATTATAGAAGTACCTCCATACTATTTAAGACCGTAATGCAAATGCAGGTACTGATTATAACGCGTAAGTCGGCCACAGTCGCAGCACATGTGTGTCGGGCATGAAAGAAAAAATCCCGACATGCAGGGGGGTGGGGACGAAAAAGTGGTTGAGAGTTATAATGACGGGGTTGAGAGATTATATTGCGGAGAAAAAAGTGGAGAGACAATAATTCCCCACCCTCCCTTGTAAAACACTCTACAGTGATACAAGTAAAACCATCCTCAATTATATCCTAAAATTCCTTGATATTTCTATATCGACGTTCTAATTAGCAAATTGTCTAACTCCTATTTAGAGAATCTTCTATTTGTACGAAAATACAATTAGTTCGAAATTTATTATCACTTTAATAAACCATTTAATATTTAATAAAGGTATAATATTTTAGTTTGGATCATTCAGATGATTTATAATTGAACTTTTGTTGCATCAAAATGTTAAAAAATCACCCTCTAAACACCGAGAAAAAAATTTTTTTGTCCAGAAAAAAATTTTTTTGTCCAGAAAAAAATTTCTTGGCTTAAAAATCGTTTAAAATAAATTTTGGTTTTTTGACAAAAAGAATATCAATATCTATCGTGATAATAAAATATTGGCATTAATTTTGATAGATTAACAAACGAATAGGTTCATTTGAATTAAACAAAAAATAATTCGATCAGTTCTTGAGACAAGAAAATATATTCTTAAAAATTATCAAGAATATATATTCTTGTGACAAGAAAATTTTCTCAAGAGTAGTACTTTTTTTTCTCAGTAAAAAATAAGGAGTCAGACCAATTGCTAATTAAACCGTCGTTATATATTATTTTTTGACCATATACAGTGTTGAAAGCTTCCAACAGAGGGCGCATGGCCACTAAATTTTCTTCTTACAAAATAATCAACTTTGAGGTGTTATTTTCTAAATTTAAAATTTGTTTAAGTAAACATGTTAAGAAATTTACGCGTTAAATTTAATTTATACGCCATAATAATTTATGATTAGATCAATACTATTATAATTTATTAGCTTTATAACTTATCGATTTAATCTACAATATTGACTTATGAAATGTTTGTCTATTTTAATAATAATAAAAATAGAAGTCATGAAATAATTGGTTTCTTGATTTTTTGTTGAATTTTCAAGTATTATTATCATTTTTTACATTATTTTAAATAATAAATTCTTGATTTTAATAATAAAAAAAATAGAAATGAAATAATTAGTTTCTTTTGATTTTTTGTTGATTTTTCAAGTATTATTATTATTTAAATTATTTTAAATAATAAATTCTTGATTTTAATAATAATTAAAATAGAAGTCATGAAATAATTAGTTTCTTGATTTATTATTGATTTTTCAAGTAATATTATTATGTTTTAAATTATTTTAAATAATAAATTCTCGACTCAAGAAATCAAGAAAAAAATATTTTTAAAATTTTGGAATTTTTAATAATTATAATTTAAATTCTAAATTTTTAACAAATTTATGTTTCATAAAAAATTATAAAATATCTAATTTCAGTGTAATAAATTAACAAAAATCTAAGAGTATTATAAATTTTTAAATTTAATCAAATAAATAAATAAAAATAAATTTTTACAAAATTTTTTACAAATTTTTACAAAACAAAATTTGTTAAAAAATAATTTTAAAAGTAAAAAAAAAAAACCAGATGAAAGGTAATGAAAATATCACGGGGATGTTACCCCCTCTAGCAGCCCTCGATTTTGGTGGCGGTCATGAGCCGGGCAAACGTGTTGCTGTCAGCTCATTCAGATCCACTTTCCACTTTATATCACGTCGGGTCTCTTCTAGACTCTTAAAACTTTTTAAAACAAATAAACAAACATACAATTAAGTCATTTAATTCAGTATCAAAATATTTATTTTTCCATAACAAAAAGTATATTTTTTTTTTTAATTGTTATCATTAAAGTACGTGTAAAATAAAAGTTATTTTAATTCTGTAAATACGGTAATTTTTTTAAATGAGCGTTACATGATACACATGCATATATTATATATTATATTTATATATATGAGAAAATTAGACGAGTGCGAAATGTGGAATTTGATGACAAGTTAAACCGTAAAACGTAACATGAGTATTTAGTGAGTGAATATTAATATAATCAGTCGTTAAAAGAAAGTCTTTGGATTAACATTACTAAAATGATTTATTAATTGATTATTAAACAATTATAAGTGATTATTAATTTTATAAAAAATGTCGATTAAATCAAACCCGCGACCTTCGTCTCCGCGGCGATTTTTCGCGCGAATTTACGGTCACCTTGAAACTAAAGCCACTGATAGCGATACTATTAGTAATAGAAATAGTGAAAATAAAATTGTGAATAAAAATGAAGTAAATTCGGAGGACTCGATTGCTAAAAATTTTGCGGGTACAGAATCGCGGGTGCTCCTCAAGCGGTTCGCGGGTGTCCGAGATAAGAGGAGTGAAGATAAAGATGATGATAATAATGAGAATGAAAATAAAGATGAAGATAGAACTAATGGTGAAGTTAAGAAGGAGTTGACTAATGAAGTTGTAGGTGGTGAAGGTGATAATAATTATTCTCGGACCTTCTTGCCCCAATTATTCGCCGGAAGTGCGACGCATCTTCATCACCTGGCTCATGCTGGACATCCGGTAACTTCTATGCCGTCGCATCTTCACAATCTCGCGGGACATCCGGCAGATTCGCACTTTCATGGATTCTCTGCTTTTCGTAAGTTTTTATTATTATTATTTGAAGTTTTTAATACAATTTTTTGATTTTTTTTCTAACTAAAACACTAACATGTTCAGATAATTTTTTTCTTTTAAATTATTATATGTTCGAAAGGTTCAAAAAGAAAAACAAATGTAATTTTTTGTAAGAAATTAAATAAATAAAATTTTGCTTGATTAAATAATGACTTTTGTTAAATTGCACTGTACTTTTTTAACTATTGACGATTTTAAAGATATAAGCTCATCCTGATGTTACACTCATCAAGAGCTTTCATTTGAGTACCCACGTGCATTTTTGATATATTTTTCATATATACATATATATATATATATATATATATATATATATATATATATATATATATATATATATATATATATATTTTAAAGAAATAAGCTCACCCCGACATCACACTCATCGAGACCTTTAATTTGAGTACCCACATGCATTTTGATATATATATATATATATATATATATATATATATATATATATATATATATATATATATATATATATATATATATATATATATATATTTAAATATATGAAAAATTGATGTGGGTACTCAAATGAAAGGTCTCGATGAGTATAATGTCGAGATGGGCTTATATCTTTAAAAATGATAATAGTTCTCAAGATACAAGGTCATTTCTTAATTATTGATATTTTTTTAGCCATAAGCTCATTTCGATATTACACTCATCGAGCATGGCATTTTTTACATATTTTATATAGATGGTATTTATGAAATATATAAATATATAAAATATATAAAAAATTGATGTGGGTACTCAAATGAAAGGTCTCGATGAATGTAATGTCAGAGTGAGCTTATATTTTTAAGAATGTCAGTAGTTGACAAGATACAAGGTCATTTCTCAATTATTGACATTTTTTAAGATATAAGCTCATCCCCATGTTACACTTATCAAGAGCTTTAATTTGAGTACCCACATGCATTTTGATATATTTTTTATATATACATATATATAAAATATATAAATATATGAAAAATTGATGTGGGTACTCAAATGTAAGCTCTCGATGAGTGTAACATCGGAATGAGCTTATATCTTTAAAAATATCAATATTTCACAAGATAAAAGGTCATTTCTTAATTATGTATCTAGAGATAGAGCCTAAATCTTTAACATCATAAATTTACTATTGGTGAGGATGATATGAAACCTTGAAAAAGCACAACTCCAGGTGATCTTTCTAATGATACCAAATTTAACCACAAAAATCCATTTTATAATCTAAATACACTAACCACAAAATTTTTCTTATTCTTTTATATATTGACCGGAAAACTAAACTCCCTTAATTTTATAATATTAACAACAATAAAATAAAAATGATAATTAAATAACAAAATTAGACAAAAATTTTTTATACATGTGTGAAATGCATGTACGTCGGAAGAAAAGTAGATTTTAGTGAAAAGAAGGTAAAATCCTCAAAGTAAATCCGAGATATATCATATAATGTAAAATATAAGTAGTATAAGCTTTATGCATATATTCTCAGCCTTATATAGCTGACCACCTTGGACGTTGATACAACTACTGTATTATTATACATATATCTACTCACACGTTACTCGATACGATAAGCAGATTGTCGTTACACTGATACCCCGTGAAAAAAAATTCTCAATATAATATATATTTTTAAAATTATTTAAATAATAATTTTTTGAAAAATTAATTAAATAAAAAATTTATTTAACTCGACCCATCTATTATCTATTAACATGGGAGTACATTGCAGTCCATTGTTAACAAAATAAACGTTACGCACGCTCGCTTGGATACGCGAGTCGCGTCGGTTGCGGGGGTTTATCCCGCCTCGCCACCTCGCACCGATATTGTGATGAGATTACCGAACGCAGTTGGCCGCGTCTCAATGTTCAGCACAACACCCACCACCTCATCTCATCTCCTCGGTACACATTGCTTCCGCCGGTTCCTCTAGCTTCTATTCTTCTCTTCTCCACCCACAATCTTCCTTCTTCCTTCATCTATTCTTCCATTTTCCATCCTCTATCCTCTTCTCCTACATCTACTGGAGTACTTTAGCACTCCAGTACTCCCTATCCTCTTTTGCAAATCTGTTACTATAACTATAACAATAATTACTCTACAATTACCGCAATAAGACGGATTATGCTTTTTTTTTTTTTTCTTTTCTTATTATTATTATATTTTAAAATTTTAATTTAAATTTGAATTTAAATAAAATCAGTGTGATGTTGAAGTGATATAATACTCCAAACTGTAACTGGATATTGTCAGTGCATTACAACGTATGCGATAATTAGGATGCGGGGCAAAACGATACCGGAAGTAAGTAAGCACAAGGCTTCATGCTTAATCTCGTCGAGTGAAAACGGATACCGGATCCTAATTGTTACTTTTACATGTGAATTATATTATATTAATGATAATGATAATAATAATATAACACGATCATCGTATTCATATTCGTATTATTTATAAAACATTCTATTTTCAACAGGATGTAATTAAAACTCTTACTTATTGTTGTTCTTATTAGATTAATATTATCCGATCAAAATTTTCATTTTTTATTTAAAGTCATTTTTTATTTTTGGTAATATCAATTTAAAAAACAAGTTTTTTAAGTTAATCGAGAAAATTCGTGAGATAAATAATGATTGTTAAGATTATTTTTAAAAATTTTAATTATTAGATTTTTTATACAAATTTTGTGAATTTATTTGAATCTTAAAGAAAAAAGATAATATTTTTTTTTATTGCTGGAATAATAATGAAAAAAAATGAGAAATATTTAATTTAATTAATAATTACTAAATTTTATTAATATTTTACTAGCAAGCTTGGAGTCACTATGTGACTGAAATGACTTATGAACTATAAATAAATAAAATTTTGCTTTATTAAACAATGACTTTTGTTAAATTGCAATGTACTTTTTTAATTATTGACGTTTTTAAAGATATAAGCTCATGCTGATGTTACACTCATCAAGAGCTTTCATTTGAGTACCCACATACATTTTTGGTATATTTTTCATATATACATATACATAATATATATAAATATATGAAAAATTGATGTGGGTACTTAAATAAAAGGTCTTGATGAGTGTAACATCAGGATGAGCTTATATCTTTAAAAATGTCAATAGTTTACAAGATATTCGTTGAATTGCACTGTAACTTCTTAACTATTGACGTTTTTAAAGATATAAGCTCATCCCGATGTTACACTCATCAAGAGCTTTCATTTGAGTACCCACATGCATTTCGATATATTTGTCATATATACATACATATAATATATAAAAATACATGAAAAATTGATGTGGATACTCAAATGAAAGGTCTCGATGAGTGTAACATCAGGATGAGCTTATATCTTTAAAAATGTCAATAGTTTACAAGATATTCGTTAAATTGCACTGTACTTCTTAACTATTGACGTTTTTAGAGATATAAGCTCATCCCGATGTTACACTCATCAAGAGCTTTCATTTGAGTACCCACATGCATTTCGATATATTTGTCATATATACATATATATAATATATAAAAATACATGAAAAATTGATGTGGATACTCAAATGAAAGGTCTCGATGAGTGTAACATCAGGATGAGCTTATATCTTTAAAAATGTCAATAGTTTACAAGATATTTGTTAAATTGCACTGTAACTTCTTAACTATTGACGTTTTTAGAGATATAAGCTCATCCCGATGTTACACTCATCAAGAGCTTCCATTTGAGTACCCACATGCATTTTGATATATTTGTCATATATACATATATATAATACATAAAAATTTATGAAAAAATGATGTGGGTACTCAAATGAAAGGTCTCGATGAGTGTAACATCAGGATGAGCTTATATCTTTAAAAATGTCAATAGTTTACAAGATATTTGTTAAATTGCACTGTAACTTCTTAACTATTGACGTTTTTAGAGATATAAGCTCATCCCGATGTTACACTCATCAAGAGCTTCCATTTGAGTACCCACATGCATTTTGATATATTTGTCATATATACATATATATAATACATAAAAATTTATGAAAAATTGATGTGGGTACTCAAATGAAAGGTCTTGATGAGTGTAACATCGAGATGAGCTTATATCTTTCAAAATCTCAATAGTTCACGAGATACAAGGTTATTTTTTAATTATGGAACTGGAGATAGAGTATTTTCGAATGCAGCCTAAATACTTATCATAATAAATCGACTATCGGTGAGAATGAAATGAAACCTTGGAAAGGCACAAATTCAAGTCAAGACTTTTCCAACGATACCAAATTTCTCTAAAAAAACTAACTTTATATATATAATAATAATAATAAAATTGAACATAATAATCTCTATTGAAATGATTAAAACAATAATAATATGGTTACTATAATAAACAATAATGATGATAATAAAAACAGTTTATCGTTTTATTTGGTTAGCAAATTCTATGGAAACTTTGTTGGTTGGTGCGTGAAAACGAGTAAGCATTTGAAAATTTATTTATACAAATATATACATATATATCATGTTTATTGTTACGCCAACTGTAATCCGATCAAATTCGACGGACAGTCGAGCGACCCAACGAACAGAAGGACGATCCATCGAATTGTAAAGAGAAGAGTAAGAGAGGAAAAGAGAGGAGAGTGCTAAAAAAATCGGTTGAATCAAACTACCTCATCCGTGTATTTTTATTTACCTTTACAAGCTAGTAAATATTTTTATTTTATTACTACTGTTTTTTCCATATCGTTTTGTTTATATTCGCTATAAAATATTAACATCGTGTACTTATCATTTACTATTATTATTATTATAATTTATAATGGTTTCACTTTTTTATTTTTATTTTATAATTTTTTGCTTTTAAATTTAAATATTAACTACTATGAGGAGAATAACAACAATTTGTATAGAGCAGGAGAACACGTGCAGCATGAATGAGTTATTCTCACCAACATCTAACACCTGGATTAATTTTGGAGAGCGAGGGTGGGTTTAGACAAGACTAAAGGATGATTAAGTGATCGCCCGAGGATAATTTCATTCGATGGGAAAATAATCTTTTTAAAACAGCTGACATTTGTAATTGTAAATAGTGTTTTTCTTTGTAATTGAGATGTTGATATTTTATTAGAAAAGTATTTTTGAATTAGGAATTGAGTTTATTATTAATTGTTATTATTTAAAAAAAAATTTTTTTAGCTTAACTGTTTAAAAAATTAAGTATTTTATTTTGTAAATGTCAAATTTCAATCAAGAAATCAATTTCTTTGGTTTGTATATTTTGGAAAAAAATATTCAAATCATCTACAGTGTTAAATAATTTACTAAAGAAAAATTTTTCTTTATTTTCAATTCATCAGAAAAAATTTTAATTAATATTTAATTTCCATTTATTTATTCAACCACAAGCTCATAATTTTTACGATCAAAAAATAATTCTATGAAAAATTAATGTTTTTTTTTAATAATAAAGTACCCGCAGGTACTGAATCGTAGATAAATAATCAATATTATTAAAAGAATAAGCAAAACTTTGTGGCCAGTGTATTTATATGATAAAATGTGTTTTTATGGTTAAATTTGGTATCATTAGAAAGGTCTTGACTTGGAGTTGTGCCTTTTCAATGTTTCATATCATTCTCACCAATAGTCAATTTATGATGATAAGTAGTTACGCTGCATTCGAAAATACTCTAGATACATAATTAAGAAATGACCCTGTATCTCGTGAACTATTGAGATTTTTAAAGATATAAGCTCATCCCGATGTTACACTCATCAAGACCTTTCATTTGAGTACCCACCTCAATTTTTCATTTATTTTATATATTTATATATATTATATATATGCATAGATGAAAAATATATCGAAAATGCATGTGGATACTCAAATGAAAGCTCTTGATGAGTGTAACATCAGAATGAGCTTATATCTTTAAAAAGGTCAATAGTTAAGAAATGACCTTGTATCTCGTCAACTACTGACATTCTTAAAGATATAAGCTCACCCTGACATTACACTCATCAAGACCTTTCATTTGAGTACCCACATCAATTTTTTTATATATTTTATATATATTATATATATGTACATATGAAAAATATATCAAAATGCATGTGGGTACTCAAATGAAAGCTCTTGATGAGTGTAACATCGGGATGAGCTTATATCTTCAAAAACGTCAATAGTTAAGAAATTACAGTGCAATTTAACAAATATTTTGTGAACTATTGACATTTTTAAAGATATAAGCTCATCCTGACATTACACTCATCGAGACCTTTCATTTGAGTACCCACATCAATATTTTATATATTTATATATATTATATATATGCATAGATGAAAAATATATCAAAAATGCATGTGGGTACTCAAATGAAAGCTCTTGATGAGTGTAACATCAGAATGAGCTTATATCTTTAAAAAGGTCAATAGTTAAGAAATGACCTTGTATCTTGTCAACTACTGACATTCTTAAAGATATAAGCTCACCCTGACATTACACTCATCGAGACCTTTTATTTGAGTACCCACATCAATTTTATGTATTTATATATATGAATATATAAAAAATATATCAAAATGCATGTGTGTACTCAAATGAAAACTCTTGATGAGTGTAACATCGGGATGAGCTTATATCTTTAAAAATGTCAATATTTAATAAAGTACAGTGCAATTTAACAAAATTCATTATTTAATAAAGCAAATTTTATTATTTTTTATAGTTCACAAGTCGCGGGAGTCACATAGTGACTCCAAATTTGCTAGTTATTGTTATTATTATTTATTTTAAGTTTTAGGAAAATTTTTTTTGATGTAACTTAAAAGAAATATATCTTTTAATTATTTAAAATAAAAGTTGACAATATTTTTTCAAAAAAAATTAACAGAAATATCTTTAAATAATTCTATATTTTTTTTTTACAGTCCAAAAAATAAAATAAATAAAAATTTTGTCTAAAAATGTCAATATTTCGATAGAAAAAAATGATTTGACTAAGAAGAAAAACATATTTGTTCTTTTTTTTTAATTTTACATTATAATAGTTTAAAAATTTAATGAATGAAATGATTAATCCTTATTTATTTTATTCCTAAAAATATATAGTTGCAAGAAGAAGAAGAAAAGAAGGAAGACCAAGAAGACAACGCACGACATTCAGTGGAGAACAAACAGCAAGACTAGAACTGGAGTATCATCGGGGTGAATACATATCCCGAAGCAGAAGGTTCGAATTAGCTTCTGCGTTAAGACTCACTGAAACACAGATAAAAATATGGTTCCAAAATCGTCGCGCCAAGGACAAAAGAATTGAAAAGGCGCAGTTGGACCAACAATATCGGTAAAATACAATTAAAATAAATTGTTTAATAAATATTTGTGATATTAGTCACTACTTAGTAGATGGGTAACTCGAAAAATTCGAACGTCAAGTGTATATAGTAAAGCAAATAAAATTCAAACAAGGGTGCGCTGAAAAATATGTTTACAATAGTGTCCTTCACGCGTAAAATCCTACTTAAGGCTATTTAGCGGCGTATCGCACTCGAGAATCATTGATTCACTCTTATCTCCATTTAATATAGTGTTTGTCACTCCCTACTTAGTGTACTTCTAGGGAATCACGATCCAACGATCCCCAATCTGGCCCTTCAATGTTTATATAGTTGTTATCCTATATTGTACATCTTGATATTGTGTAGTATAAAATCACAGACACCTGATTCAATGGTTACATTATTTAGAAAAAAATAAATTATTTAATGGATAATTAAAAAATCAAGTGTCTAATTTCAATGTCATAAAATTATAAAAATTATTAATGTTTGTGTTGTAAAAATTAGTGCCACGTTTAGGTATTTTAGAAATCAATATTTGTTTTTTTTTCCGGCACATTGCGATCGCGACTAATTTAAATCGTGGCACACACGAAGCGTACAATTACAATGTTTATACATTAATTAAATTCTTATTATTTTTATTTTTTTTTTAAATACAGTAATTATTATTAATATTATTATTTGTTAAGTTACTTATTAGCTTGTTACTTATGATAATTAATATTTATGATTAATAATAACATACGGCGGCTTACAATCAGCCTGGATAATTAAAAAGACGACGCGTGTTTGTTTTAAATCTCTCGTTATTATTTTGTCTTTTCTATTCCCTTTGCTATTCCTTTTGTTAATTGTAGGTGTAATTAAATTATTTATACATTACAATATGTGTGTAGATATGTCGTTAATTATTTAAAATTGGCTCTATTGATGATATCGGTGAATTATTTCCCGGTTAATTATTTATACCAAATACCAATTATAAATTCGGTAACGGTCGTCCTTAAATGAATTTGTTTTAATTAATTAATTAATTAATTAATTAATAAAAAATCGGTGATTTAGTAATCTAATCGGAATCAATAAATATTTTAAATAATGATAAGCCGCGGATGAATCGCGTATGCACTCTACCTTAATATTAATTATTAAAAAGCCCTGTACTGATGTGTATCTTTCATTCGTTATAATTTTAGATATTTTAATTAATTCTTTTAAATTGCCCTTAACTACTTACTAATAAACTGATACCGATTCTAATCATAGCAATATTTATTGTTGATACACAATCATCTCACTAGATTCATTCTTAAAATAATTTATTTTTTTATTTTTTTGATTCAGTGTCAAATTAGTCCGATTTTCTAGGGGCGTAATTTTTTAAAATTTGGCGGGAATATTATTTTTTTTTTTTGTTAATTTTTGTATCACTGTTACGCTACCTACAATAATTAAATAATATTAATACAATAATTCGTTTAATAATTAACAATTAAATAACAATGAATTAATTTTCAAATAATTTCCCTTAAACAATACTTAAATGTTACTTTTTCTTTTTTTTTCAACAACATATATTCTTCCTTGAACACAAAAATTATAAAAAAGACTTGTAACAATTAATAATAATTATCATTAGATATATAAATAATAACGAAAGTAATAAACAACATAAGATAAATTATTTTAAGCAAATGATCAATAGATGAAAAAAAATGACAAGATAATGACTGGATTACATGCTAGGGTTGTCTACACGAGAAATCGACATGTGTTAGATGTTACTATTTCTCTAATGGGTACACAATATCTTCCTCCTGCTATTTTTATCCTCTAAATCTATCAAGGGTTGTTAATAGACTCATCCCCTAATTTCACCCTAACACAAAAACAACTCAAAACTTCGATGGTTATTTTTATTATGTCAGTGATTTTTCTTTGTCTGACACGCTATTTATCCATTTACTTTGTAATTATAATTACTAATTATCTTCTATCTATACACTGAAAAAAAAATTAGGAAAACGGTTGACCCTAAAGGCCATCCCTGCAACTTCCCGCTAATTCCATACTTAGGCGCTTAAAATTGACCCAATGACGTTTTTGAGCTCTTCGAGCACTGAAATTACTTATATAATCTATAATACTATTGAGAATGTTAATCATTTTTTATGAACTTAATGTTTATTGCACACCTCATAGCGCGAAGCGCGTGAGGTTGTGCTTTATACTCGACTAGTCAAGGTCAAGCAATTTTGTGATCTTTAAATGCCTCTATCCCAATCATATTACACTTATACAATGATATAAGTAGATGTACACCGGAAAAACACTTAAATTAAACCATCTTTTACTTTCTAAAATCATTTCATGTTGCTATTTTGGAAAAAAAAAAATGTTTTGAAAAAAATTTTACGTGGACGTCCGGATGTCACCCCATTTTGGATGTACCAACGATTACTCCCGAACAAATTGATATTTCAAGTCCGGACCTTTTTTATTAGTTCAAGAATTCGATTAACTAGGTCCGTATTTCATATCAGTGGTCTAGTTTACGTATTTTTAACTTCCCGCTAAGAAAATCGAAGATTTTCAAAAATCGGGAAGTTATTGTTTTCACCCCGTTTTGCAAAAATCGAGTTTTCATCAGATCTCGACGTTTGAAGATCACAGGAAGCTTCCCTGACTATCCCCGCAAGGTTGTCACGATGTCTATATGTGTGTGTGTGTGTGTGTGAAAGTATGTGAACCGCTTATAACTTTTGAACGGCTTGACCGATTTCATCGCGGTTGATGCCATTCGAAAGGGCTTGACCAAACTTAGATTTTGAAAATTATTTTGACTGATTCAGATCAATAGATTTTGAGAAATCTTAAAAAAACTGAAAAAAAATTTTTTTTCAAATGTGGGTGTCTTGGAATAACTTTTAAACGGTTTGATGGTTCAATTCCAAAAACTAATCAGCTCTTAACCTCAAAAAACCACGTCGATAGCCACCAGTCCGGTCAAAATCGGTTGATTCGTTCGAGAGATATCGTGAACGAAAGAAAACCGAAAAAAGTGTTTTTTCGGAATAACTCCGAAATTCCTAGCGTGATCAATTCAAAATTTGAGATTCTTTGTGAGGCTTGAAAAACTGCGTCGAATGCTGCCAACCGCGTAAAAATCGGTTTATTCATTCAAAAGTTATTGCGGTTTAAAAATTCAAAAAATAGTGTCTTATCAAATCTCTATCAGACTTTTGAGCTCGAAGAGCTCAAAAGCATAGGAAAGCAATCTCTTTGAGCTCGGAGAGCTCAAAATAAACCATAAATTCTATTTTTAAGCTCGAAGAGCTCAAAAACGTCATTGGTGCAATTTTAAGCACCTAAGTATGGAATTAGCGGGAAGTTGCAGGGATGGCCTTCAGGGTCAACCGTTTTTCTAATTTTTTTTTTAATTGAATTTTTATTAAAATTCACTACGCGATACAACAGTACAAAGCCAAACGAACTTTTCTTATTTGTCACGTGGAAACTATGGCGCCACTTGATCAAGCTAGATTTTTTTAGACTGCGAGCGCATATGACAAGAAAAAAGGGCGCTGATATTTAAAAAAAAAAATATAAAATACTCTGTAAGAAACTACTTAATTATAATTTTTTTTTTTTTTAATCAATTACACAATTAATTTTTTTCTTAAAAAATGAATGAGCGTCATGAGGCGTGCACTTTTGGATTTTCCAAACTTTTTTATTATTAAATTGATCTTTGATACTATTTCTGTACATATATTACATAAAAATTGTATTATTTGTAATCTGGGTGGCCGCATGAGGCTTAGACTCCATGGTCAATAAATAATAATAATTATTATTATTTAATGTTTCAGAAATTTGGCTGTGTCCAATGCGCTAGCGAATTTTCCAGTCTACAGCAATTTTTGCGGGCTCTGCTTCTACAAAGATCCAAACCGCGAATTAACACCACACGCGTGTATTTCTTCTTATCGTCCAGATATCATGATAAAATCTTTGAAAGATAAAAATCAACCATGCAGCAGCAGTAGCAGCAGTGAAATCTCGGATAATCCTCCGATCGCCATTTCTCCAATTTAAAAATTAATTTAGAAAAGATTTTATTTTGTGAACTTACTTTTAAATGTTTCTTGCAGCCTCCAACACTTGAGATGATTGTTAAGCAATCATAATTACAATGTAATTATTTAATTATAGATGAAAAATTATTATATTGAAATTAATCAGTCGATAAATAATAAGGAAAAAATTTTTACATCTAAAAATTGAAAAAAATTACAAGTGCAAATAATTTTTCAAAATGTAAAAATATATGTATAATACCCCTTCATTTTATTATTAGTTATAAGGTTAATTATAATGACACTAATTAATAAATAATAGTCTGAATATATAGATTTTTTTGACTTAATTTTATTAATAAATTGTACAATTTATTTTTTAACGAGTTTAATGATTTTATTATCGCAATATTTAGGTACAAAAATATGGAAGATATTTTTTAGTTATGATAATTAGTCACCAACTTAAATACTAAAGTGTTTATAACTCATTAATGACTATGAATTTAATTAACAATATTTGTAGAATTATTATTTATAATAATATCAAAATATTAAAAAATTAATTAAGGGATTTTCTCACTTTTTTCGACGATTTCACAAGCTATTAACAAGATAGATAATTAAATGAGTTTATAAAAATAAAAGAAGAAAATTGACACCTCTTAATTCAATAGTAAAAATTAAGTGAAATTTTTAATGTTTATTTTTTTTTAAGAGTAAGATTTTAATTTTGTAGATATTTTTTTAGGAATAAAAATTTAATTATCAAAAATTTATGAAGTAAAAAAAGTAGTGTTAATTAATACTGGTTAAAAGGCATAATTCAAAACGATTGACAATATTAAGACTCCATAAGAGAAAAAATTCAAAATTATTGAAAATATTCAGTATTAAAAAAAAAAATTAATTTTTTTTCTTTTTCATATTTCTAAATTTGTTTTTTTTTTTAATCCTAAAAATAATTCAAATTTTTTTTTTTAAAGTTTATCAAAAATAGGAATAAAAAAAAAATTTTCCGAGTGACAATATTTTTATAAGAATTTTTTTTTAAATGATTAGAGAATAAAAAAATAATAATTTTAATTATTCATTTCTTTGAAATTGTCTTGGCAAGTAGAATAAAAAAAAAAAAAAAAAAAAACTTGTGTGGAAATATTTT
The DNA here is from genome assembly GCF_020080835.1 of Cotesia glomerata. Lineage (NCBI taxonomy): Eukaryota > Metazoa > Arthropoda > Insecta > Hymenoptera > Braconidae > Cotesia > Cotesia glomerata. The sequence continues at coordinate 3,639,700 of NC_058162.1, forward strand.
AATAACATTTTTCGGAGGAAATGAAATTTTTGTTTCCATTAGAATTTTTAAGAATAATTAAAAAATTTCTTTGCAAATTTTTATCATCATTAAAGTAAATCATCCTCCGTGAAAAAAAAAATAATTTGAAGAAAAAAATACTAATTTTTCGATTATATATGCAAAAAAAAAAAAAAAAAAAAAAAAAAAAAAAATATTAAATAATTATCAAAAGTAGGAATAATAAGAATCAATACATAATTACTGAAAATAATTTCTTTATTATCATTTTTTACACAAAAATATAAATTAAAAAAATTTTTATTTAAACCTTTGGTAAAAAATGCTGAAAAAAATTAAAAAAAAAAAAAATGAGTAAAAAAAAACACTTACCTCATTGAAAAAATGTACGATTGACCATTGCGAAGACACATGGACATTCTTTCTCGCCCAGGCCAAACGGTTTACCAGAAATTAATGAAAACGAAAGACAACAATTAATACAATAAAAAAAACCTGAATCGAAAAAAAAAATTATTAAATTATAAGAAAAAAAAAATATTAAACAATTACATTTAAAAAAAAATTAACCCTCAAAGTCTGGTATAATTTCTTAGTTTTGATTAAAGCTCGGACTTTCTTCCTCAATAAATAAAATAATAAACAATAACAGTACACGGTCCTAATCATTAGTAAATAAACCAACACACTTAGTGAGACTCGACAGCGTGGATAAAAATGTTTTTAAAATAATAATTGTAATAGAAACTAATATAAACAAATCATGCAATCAAAATATATAATATGCGGTCGTACATATTTATGCGATCAGATATTTTCAGCGTCAATAGAATGTAAATTTGTTTTTACATTGGATATTGCTTTAATCAACAGTAAAATTATTTTTGTGTTTATAATAATAGAAGAATCAATCTAATTATTTCCTACCTGTGATTTATGCTAGAGGTAAGCCTAGTATAGCAGGGAGTTATTCTTCAGGCTAGTTATCCTTTCTTTTGATCCGCAATACAGCTATCCTGCCTGTTTTTCTTCTGATCTTAATTATCTTCCTCTCTAGCTCCCATTATTTATTCTTAGAATATATATTCCTCGCTAATTGTTACTGAGTTTACCTTAGTATTAACTATCGATAATTGACGCTGAAGTGACAGATTTATAAAAATTTTTTATACACAGAAAGAAAAATTTCTTGACTGGAAAACAAAATTCTTGGCTCGAGAAAAATTTCAGGTGCTTGAAGGAAGACCAAAGTAAAAATTTTTCGAGAAATTCTATTCTTGGTGGAAGTTATTTTTTAAATTCATATTATCATAAAATCTTGATACAATAAATTTTTATATTTGATCAAGATTTTTAGATACTTTAGGGAAGCAGCGCCACCTACTTCAGCTGAGAAAAAAATTTTCTCACCTTGAGAAAATTTTTCCTTTGAATATTTGATATCCATTTTATATTATTTTAGCGTGCAATTATACATATTGAATGAAAAAAAATGATGAAATATTATTTGATCTTCCTATTTGACATGTTAATCAATAAAAATATTAATGAAAATTTACTTCTATCTTTATATTTAATTTTTTGGAGCAAGAGAGAAATTTTCTCAAGACAAGAAAATTTACTTCTTTCAAAAACTAAATTTTTTGGAGCTTCGAGGCTGAATTTTCTCAAAACAACAAGATTTTCTTGACTCAAATAAATTTTCTTGGATCAAGATACGTATTTCTTAAAGCAAGAAAATGAATTTTGTTGGAAAGTGAAATTTCTTGTGTCAAAACAAATTTTTTTTTTCGCTCAAGAAAATAATTATAAAAAAAATTTTTTTTTTGGCTCAAATGAACTTTTTTTTCTGTGTATTTTAATTTAATTAAATTAAATCTTAATTTTGTTATAAAAAAAAACGGGCTTTATATTTCTTCTAAGAAACTAAGTTTGTAATTTATCTTCGCAGTTTTCATTTCTACTTCATCGTGGAGCAATAACGGAATTAATCAAAGTGAACATAATCTTGTTACGAAATGGCGAAGACTACAATCGATAAAAATTTATGAGAAATAAATTAAAAGATTGATTTTTTTCCTAGAAAAATTTTCAATATTAAAAAAATATTTACAAGATCACACAACCTGCTTAAATAAATATTTTCTACTTCTTGTCACTCCAGCGGTACTAACAATTACCAAATTTTTTTATTTTAAAGGGTTACACGCACTTAAAATTAATCAAATTTAATATCATTTTTGAATATTTATAGAGAAAATTTAATACCATTTGATTCTTTTTTCAAAATGATTTTTTAGAAAGTTAGTAGCAAGATTTATTAAAAATAGCTGAATTGATCGATCTGTAATTTTTACAAAATTTTCTTAATCATATTTTTCAGAGATTGATCCGAAGGTTTGTTATTCCAAAAATATTTTATAAACAATTTAAGGTAAAAATCTTCATCAAAAATTGATTTTTTTTTTGATAAGCTACCATTTTGATAAAAATAGATATTTCAATTAATTTATTCGATTAATCATTAGATAATATATTTCAACAAAAATATATTATGAATATAAATATTTAAAAACGTCAATAGTTAAAAAAAAAAAAAGTACGGTGCAATTTAACAAATATCTTGTAAACTATTGACATTTTTAGAGATATAAGCTCATTCCGATGTTACCCTCATAAAGACCTTTTATTCAAGTACCCACATCAATTTTTCATATATTTATATATATTATATATATGTATATATGAAAAATATATCAAAAATGCATGTGGGTACTCAAATGAAAGCTCTTGATGAGTGTAACATCGGAAAAAGCTTATATCTTTAAAAATGTCAATAGTTAAGAAATTACAGTGCAATTTAACAAATATCTTGTAAACTTTTTATATTTTTAAAGATATAAGCTCATCCTGATGTTTCACTTATCAAGACCTTTCATTTGAGTACCCACATCAATTTTTCATATATTTTATATATATGCATTTATGAAAAATATATCAAAAATGCATGTGGTTACTCAAATGAAAGCTCTTAATGAGTGTAACATCAAAATGAGCTTATATTTTTAAAAACGTCAATAGTTAAGAAATTACAGTGCAATTTAACAAATATCTTGTAAACTATTGACATTTTTAAAGATATAGGCTCACCCCGAAATTACACTCATCGAGATTTTTCATTTGAGTACCTACATAAATTTTTCATATATTTATATATATTATATAAATGTATACATGAAAAATATATCAAAAATGCATGTGGGTACTCAAATGAAAGCTCTTAAGGAGTGTAACATCAGAATGAGCTTATATCTTTAAAAACGTCAATAGTTAAGAAATTACAGTGCAATTTAACAAATATTTTGTAAACTATTGACATTTTTAAAGATATAAGCTCACCCCGAAATTACACTCATCGAGATCTTTCATTTGAGTACCTACATCAATTTTTCATATATTTATATATATTATATAAATGTATACATGAAAAATATATCAAAAATGCATGTGGGTACTCAAATGAAAGCTCTTGATGAGTGTAACATCGGAATGAGTTTATATCTTCAATAATGTCAATAGTTAAGAAAGTACAGTGCAATTTAACAAATATCTTGTAAACTTTTGACATTTTTAAAGATATAAGCTCATCCCGATGTTACACTCATCAAGACCTTTCATTTGAGTACCCACATCAATTTTTCATATATTTCATATATTTATATATATTATATATATGCATTTATGAAAAATATATCAAAAATGTATGTGGGTACTCAAATGAAAGGTCTTGATGAGTGTACCATCGGAATGAGCTTATATCTTTAAAAACGTCAATAGTTAAAAAATTACAGTGCAATTTACCAAAAGTAATCATTTAATAAAACAAAATTTTATTTATTTATTTATAGTCCATTATTCCCAGCAGTCACATAGTGACTGCAAGGTTGCTAGTTATATTTTAAATTATTCAAAATTTTTTTCAATTATTGATTTTCACAGCAAGGAGTTCAAAATAATTTATTAAAGTTCAATGTCACTACTATATCTAAATCAATTTTCACATTAATCAATAAAAAAAACCTCTTCAGAAAAAATCATTGAAAAATCTTTCTTTCGGTCTCCTAAATACGAATAACCCTTTAAAAAAATTAAATTAAATATTTTTTAAATCCAAAAATAAAAAAAGTGAACCTACGATACACTACGACACTCTTATCTCAAACCATAAAAAATACCAACACTTATCCTAATCTCCATGCCACCTAAAAAAATTCAATCCATATAAAAAAGCGTTTGTCTAATAAATAATCATATCTTGGAAAAAAGGTTCTGGTCATTTTTTATTAATTATCAAATCCAATCAAATTAAATAATCTATCTTAAGACAATTACAACTTAAAATTAATTAAATCAGTGTTTTTTCCTACACAACACCTACACATTGAAAAACTTTTATTCTCAAACTTATTTATAAAAATTTTGCTTATCATTACTTATTAATTATTATTAATAGTCAGTAATCTATCGCGCGCGAACTCGCTAATTTTTTTTTTATTTTTTTTCATTTTTATATCTTTATATATAGATTATATTAATCCTCTCCCTCGAAAATGTTTTTCTCAGTAGTGTCTTTAATAATTGCAATCTACCTTACAACTTGCACAATAAGTAATTATTAATCATTTAATTATCAATATATAAATAATATATAAGCCTTTAAAATCCTAAATTGCATTACAATAATTCCTGTTTTCTTTTTTTTTTTTCTTGAATAATAATTATAATTAAAACTTTCAACTGAAAGACTAAGTGAGAGTACAATCCCGTGATGCTTTTAATAAAAATCAATACAAAATAAACGGATGCAATTGAAAAATTAATGAATAATATTGAAATTGATTATTTAATAAAATAAAATAGTTAAGTAAATATAAATACGTTATCTGAAATTTTAACTGCAGATAACCTGTGTAACTAATAACTGTAATGATGATTAATTGTAATATTATATCGCATTACAGATGTCGTAAGGGCTTATAATAAAAATCCTATTTTTTTTCCCAAGTTCAAAAAAAAATTTTAGTATGGAACAATTTTTTTTTTTTGCATTTCTGGACGTTTCATGCAAAAATAAGTTTTTCCGAAAAAAAAAATTTTTTACGCCCTTAAGACTTTCGGAACCCAAAAAATTTTTTTTTTGGAAATCGATGTACTTTTTCATGAAACGTGAAGACATGCAAAAAAAATTTTTTTTTCATATTAAAAATTTTTTTTGGACTTAGAAAAAAAATTAGAATTTTAATTATCCGCTCTCATGGCATCTAGAACGCGATATCGGTGCTACATAATACACTGAAGAGACTGGTTAGTAAATTTCCAGTTTATAAATTAATAACGTCGCCAGTATTATAGATATTAATAATAATAATATCTTTGAAAAATATATAAATCGTTCCTTCAACGCTATTACAATAAGTAAATGTAAATGGGTAAATTAACGCATTAATTCTCATTTTTTTACAGTAATTGGAGTCGTTACGTTTAAATTGAGTGTTGATAAAATTGAAATAATGATAAATAATTATTGAATGATTTTGATCCTGTATTGATATTGATATTCGATCCTGATTGTCCTGCCTTGGGCCTCATTGCCTGCCTCACTCTACGCCTTTTAGCCCTGCCTGCTCCACAGTAACTAACTCAGTAGTACACAAGATTTTCTATGTACTCGACGGACTAGAAGACAACAAGTAGTATTGGGGTTCACCTGAGGTTCAAAATTCACAAAGATCACGTTAGTTCGAGGATAACTACATGGACCTTCCGCAACACTTCAATTCTTTATTTTATTTTTTCATCTTAAACTTTTTCTTTGTTTTTTTTTACTATTTATTTTTTTCACTGCAAGCTAAATATCTAAAAGAAAATTGATTTCGTTCTAATTACTTATTTTAGTCTAACCTCTTTTTTGTTTATTTTATTTTATTATTAATTGTTGATGGTAATAATAATAATAATAATAAAAGATAAATTGTCAAGATTTAAGTAATATTTTTTTTAAGAAAACTACTATCTGATAAATTTATTTCGTTATTTTTTTTTTTATTAAAAAAAAAATAAATAAAATATTTGAGAATTTAAAAAAATTATTTTATAGAGCTGTGGTTTTAATTATTAAATTTTTTTTATATTTAAAATTGGGATACTCGCGAATAATAAGGCTTAATTAAAATATATTTCTAACGAAAATAAAATTGTTCATAAATTTTAATGTTAATAATTATTTAAGGATAATTTTGATAAGATATTAACAACAAAATGATTATTTTTACTATTAGAAAAATAAATTTAAACATCAGAAGTGTAGTAGGGTAAGAAGGGTTTAATTTATCTAGAGGGAAAATAACTGATCTTAATTAATTATTAAATTATACACGATAAAAAGTAAACTGTAAAATTCACTCGAATTCCAGTGAATTTTTATAGTTTCAAACAGTACAGCGGACGTCGGGGTGGCGCAAATGTAAATATTAAAAAACTTAATGCAGAAAGTGTAAAAGCCATAATTTATAATTTAATATCGAAAATGTGATTAGTAACTGTCACTATAGTAAATAACGACTCTCTTATCTTAAAAAATTACAGTTTCAAACAGTAAAAATTGCCTTTTCAATGTATAGTCTATACTGTGAGGAAAAGGGGAAAGTCTCACACTCGGAGAATTTAACATTTGAAACAGTAAAAATTCTACTCTTAAAATATATATTTTACGTTTAAGCAAATCAATAATTATAATTTGATTTTTAGCGTTGTGTTTAAAATTTACCATTTTACTTTGTAAATATATACTTTGCTTGTATAGAAACTTAGTAACTGTAGTTTATATTTTTTACATATCCTGCGATCATTTTTTAGGTACGAAATGATAAATATCAAAGTCAAAATTCTTAATTATTATACTTAAGGAAGTTCGAGCGAATCTAATGTAAAAAATAATTTCCAACTTTGAGCTTTGAAATTAAGTATACTTATAAATAAATACGTCATCTATCTAATCCCAAAATTTAAAAAAGATTCACCGTTTAGTTACTTAGATATTAAATTTTAAAAATCACATATTTTATCTCCTTATACACGGGCTCTTATGGCGGACAAACGTTTTGTCGAGACTTTAATTATTTTTTTCAATATTAACCTCCCAACTTTAACGGATAAAAAACTATACACAAGAAACTTTGATTACTGCAAAATATAAAAACAATTTAATAATAATACATTACCGATATAATTTTTGAAATATTTAAAGTCAAATTTTATGTTTGTAACTCGTTTATCGTCAGCCATTTATTCGAATAAAGATTTGATAACATCGCGTCAACAGCTGAGAAAAAAGAAAAGGATAGAAATATAGTTACAGAGAGAGAGAAATGTTTAACTCACACACGTATCCACGTCTCAGTTATGGGTATAATCAATTGCGCTATTGCCAAATCTGTTTATTTATTCCGGCAAGTAATAAATACCAAAGTCATTTTATTACTTTACTTTATTAAATAAGTAAAAATCATTAATTATTAAATTGTTTAAATTATTTTAAATTAAAATAAAGAATTTTGACGAATATTCGGAAAACTAAAATTAAAAAAAAATTTTAACACTATTTTGACTCATTAGTTACGCTCGAATTTTCTTAAACATTTTCGAGTTTCACATAGCGAATATTACTGTTTGAAATAGTACTTTTTTTCCATGTAAATAATAAATTGTAGCATTTAAATGATAAATATTATAAAGTGATTGTTAAAATCACGATTTTACTGTTTGAAATGGTAATTTTTCCAGTTGATAATTACTTATTATAAATCGACTATTATTTTTACAGTTTCTTTTTTTCCGTGTATTTAAGTAAGTCAAAATTATCCAACTGCATTAAAACAATCCCTAATTTTAAATTCATGTTTCAAAAAATTTAACCATATTTTTGTTTATGGTAAAAGTTATCATTTTGTTATTTGAATAAAAATTAACATAAAAAGTTATTAATAAAATTGAATAATTTTCATTTTATCATTATTCAATCACTAAATCAATTTTTTTAATGTTAGAAAAAAAAATTACCAGACAGGAGTTTTCTTAAGTGAAAACTTATAAATAAATAAATTCATAAATAAATATACTAACCTTCGAGGGAGAGTTTTCTTCACGAGGATGCAAGTCTTAAATTAATAACGTCTTCCGCCACCCATGTTACCACCACCACCACCGCCACCACCCATGTTTCCGCCGCCGTATCCACCTTGATTGCCGCCTCCGTATCCACCGCCACCACCGCCTCCTACAGAATTACCTCCCATGGGTCCTAAAATCACAATATTAATTTGTTTAGAAATAATCTTGTACTTAAATTAATTATCATGATTTTTAATAACTGTTGACAAAATAAAAAAAAAATTAATTGTGAACAAAGGGGCTCCTTCTCATAACGTTAATTGCTAATGTAAATGAGAGTTGTTAGTAGGAAATAACTGCATTAACAATTTTCAGATATTGAGACGGTTTAATTTAGCCAAAAGATTAATTAATTAATTAATTAATTATTTTCAGAGTTATTTTTCTTGTGAGTTTTTTGAGTTATTTTAATTATTTGAACGACAAAAATATAATTTTGAAAAGGGAAGGAGTCAAGAGCGACCTTGTCCACCGAAGGGTGGCATCCACCTCGCGTCTCCACCAGATTGTCTTCCACTAGGGCCCATACTAGTACCGTAGGGTGCAGGTCGTCCGCCGGAGTTGAAGTTACTTCTTACAGGGCCGCCGCCGTAACCTTGTTGGTACCCGCTGCCGAAGTTATCGTTGCTCCAGTTACCGCCGCTGTTGTAGCCGCCCTGGCCTCCTTGACCGCCCCAATTGCCGCCTTTACCACCGCCAAAAAATTTAATTTCAATAAAAAACAATTTGTTCAATTTTTAAGTTAATTATTTTTTAATGCAAAATAATTTATTTTGATATAATACCTTGATTTTGACTTTCCCAGGGCCCGTTACCGCCCCAGTTGTTCTGGTTTCCACCGCCGTAACCTCCCTGACCGCTACCGTTGTTCCAGTCACCACCACCACCGCCGCCGCCGCCACCTCCACCACCACCGCCTGAGCCGCGGTTACCCCAATTGCCACCTCCTTGATTTCCACCTCGTGGACCACGACCTCCTGATTGACCTCCACGGCTTCCACCGCCGCCGCCGCCGCCTCCACCACTACCACCGCCACCGCTTCCTCCGGTCGCCGAGGCCATCTCTGCTCTACTTAAAGCCTGTAAAGAAATATTTTTTAGTTAATATTCAATTAATTTTTTTTTTATTTATTAAACTCTGTTAAGACATAGGATTAATTTGAAAATTTTTATAAGAAACAAAAATCAATGACAATACAATGATATAATTTTACTTTAAGGTAGTTGAGCCCTTTCAGGCATATTTCAAGAAAATTATAAAATTTTTTTTATCGAAAGATAAATATATTAATAATTCACCACCAAAATTTCAGATCAATTTACTACACCGTTTTTGAGTAATTAATTTTGAAAATTGTATCATTTACACGCAGAGGTATAGAGAGATAGTAAAGTTAGTATGAAATTTATTTACATTAATTCGAGTGGTACGGAAGATTTCATACTAACTTTACCATCTCTCTATACCTCTACGTGTAAAAGATGCAATTTCGAAAATTAATTACTCAAAAACGGTGTGATGAATTGATCTGAAATTTTGGTGGTGAATTATGAATATATTTATCATTCGATACAAAAAATTTTATAATTTTCTGACTCTAGGCATCAACCACGACAACTACCTTAAGACATCGGATTATTTTGAAAATTTTCATAAGAATCAACGATCAATGACAATACAATAATATAATTTTACCTTAACGAGAATTATTAAAAAAAATGAAAAATTTTACAAATATTGCCTTATTTTAATTAAATTCAGAGTTGCAAATTATATATTCTTCATTTAATATAAAATCAATAATTTTAATTTTTTAAATTATCAATGTTTTTTCAATTCATCATTTATTTTATTTTGATTATCAATTTTCCAAGAAATGTATTACATTTGTTAAATGATTAATTTATCAAGTCAGATATTTTTAATTAATTATTTATAATTTAATTTAAAATAAATTTTCAGAACAATAGAATTTTTGCAATACTTATTGAGTAAAATATCACAATCTAATGCTTTGTATTTCTAATTATAGTAAAAAATTTGAAAACTAATTCTAATTATAGTTTAAAAAGTAAAGATATAAAATCAAACTAAAAAATAGAGAACAATTTTGGATAATTTTCAATAAGTTTCAAATATTTATTGTAGAAAAAAAAGCGTAGGCTGATTCTCAATGTATTTTTATGATAACTTTACTTTCGAAATATCAATCAATCAAATGTCAATTAATATAATATAATACTGAAGTTAGCCGACATTTTTACATTTTTGATTTTTTTTTCTCTTATTGAATTAGAACTAAAAAATATTTTTTAAAAATTGCACTGATAGTTTTTCAAATTTTTTACAAATGAAAATTTACTTTTATTTTTTTGTGATAATTTTTTCAATAAAAAAAAAATTCTAAAAATTTTTAGATGTCAGCTAAATTAATTTTCATCAATTAATCTACATTGTTTTATTATAAAATGAATATTTTATTATTGAATTCTTACTTTAAATTTAGATATTGAGAGTCATTTAAAATTATATTCTACTTTTTAGAGCTAGTCTTTAAGGAGGTCCTTTCGCCATCAATGTTAAATAAAAAATATTAGATTATGCATAAAATTAATTTTTATCTAATAGTTAAAGTCCTTATTTATCTACTAGTGAAATTTAATTTATTCTTCACCGTGGAAATTTTTGAAAAAAAAATTTCTAAAAATGTTAGTACTTTTTCCGAGTCTTGCGAGAAAGTCAGACCTTAACAACTTTCTCGAATTATGGCATTAACCACCGATTAGATGGGGTAAAAAAAAAACTTAAAATAAGGTTTTTGAAATATTCAGGTTTCATTTTTTGCAATGAAATATATAGGTTGCCGTGCAATTTATGGAGAAATCATAATTATAAAATCACAGAAAATTTTTAAGTAACCTACATTTAAATGGCGTCAGAAAATTTGGCAACGTTGAGTAGCGCGCGAGCTTCAGACCATTAAATAAATTTAAACTAAACTTTAACGCGCTTATGTTTTTCATACATACTTATAAGTTAATTTATTGTTAACAAATTTTCATATTTCATAATTGAAAAATAAAACAATAATTAAAAAAAGCCATTCGGCAGCCGAAATGGAAGTAGATTTTTCAAATAAAGAAAATTGATTTTTAATAAAATAATATAATAACACTAATAATGTATAACTTAATTTATGAATTAAAAACAAAATTCAATAATAAATTTAAAACTATTTAGAACAAATTTTGGAAAAAAAATTAACTTTTGAAGAAAAAGTTTCTCAAAGAATTGCAAAGATTATAAGATTTGAATTATAAATGACCAAATTTTAAATAACTGCTTAGGAACAACAATTTGCAAATCAATCAGATGTTTGAAACCGGATAAAATTTTAATTGAAGAAAACAATATATAGAACTAATCTGTGGCATATTTACTGACGAATTACCTGAAAACATTACACGAAAGACTAATCATTATCGTAATTATTGAATTTACATCATGATTAAGCTATGATGCAGACAATAATTCTAAAACGGCTGCAACAGTAAAACTGTTTCATTAAACGAACTCTAAAAGGAGTAATATTGAGGCTATTACCACTTCTGAGTAGTGGAAATTAAAGCTTATAAAAAGAGCTTTACGATGCATTTTACCGAATTTTGATATCTTGTCTCGATCAGTAATTATATCAAGTTGAAGTAGTAAAAACATCAATTTTTACGATTTTCAAAATTTCAAAATCCTGTCATTTCCAAATTACTCGCCCGATTAAGCTCATCTTCGAACTTAACCTTGGTCTTGATCGATAGATAAAGCATGCTGAGTTTGAGAAGAATCGGTCATAAATTGAAAACGCTATCGTGCTGACAAGCCACGTTATATTGTATAAATATATATATATATATATATATATATATATATATATATATATATATATATATATATATATATATATATATATATATATATATAAATACATACATATATAAACTTTTGAACTATATACATTTTCTGACTCAGCTCGACAAACTGAGTCAGAAAACGACTAAATTTTTTCAAAGTTGCGCCATGAGGACGGCTGCAATAGTTAGATTTTTATAAAATCTACTAAAAATACTAGCATTCTTGCCATAAGACATTGTAATGTTATGGTTTTGTGACTAAACATTTTTAATTAATTTATTTATTTACACTGACTGCAAAAAGTTAAATATCGCCAAGGTTATATTGTGCAAATAAAAATGTAAACAACCGAAATAAAGCATTGCCAAATCACGGACAGGTTACTAACAGCTGATTTACAAGAGTCAAATTAATTTTTGTATATAACTATTTTTTTTTTAATTTTCAAAATTTCAACAATTAATGCCTTATATACTATTTATTTTTTAATTTTAGGAATTTTTATGGGTTTTTTATTTTAATTGATCGAATATTGACTACTACAGTTGTTGTGACTCAACTGGAGCGAAAAGACTTCCTTAAAGCGATATTCTTTTGTTAAATTCTAATTTATTTTCTTTTGTTTCTCTTATGTTAACATAGAAAAAAACTCTGTTTAAACAAAAAACATGATTTGACAAACTGGCGTTTAGTTTACTTTAGTTTTACATAAAGCCGCGTTTTTAACTTTTTACATTTTTAAATTATGTAATTTATTTTATAGTTTAAATTTAATTTAATTTGATTGAGAAAAAAAAATAAATAGAAAATTTTCATACCTTTTTGACATCAACATGCTTTCCTCGGATCTGATGATTCCGTTGCAAACAAATTTTATCCACGGGATCGTAGTCATCGAATTCGACGAAGCCAAACCCGCGTTTCTTACCAGTCTCTTTGTCGGTAACGATACTGATGGAGTTGATGCTTCCGTAACCCTGGAAATACTGTCTCAAATCGTCTTCCTCGTGGTCGTCCTTCAACCCGCCGACGAAGAGCTTTTTCACGGTGGCACCAGCCTCGGGGCGTCCAATTTCTTGGCGTGGTACAGCGCGTTTTGGCTCAACCACACGGTTATCAACTTGGTGAGGTCTCGCGCGCTGCGCGTCATCTACCATGTGTGCTCTGGAGTAGGTTATGAAACCAAATCCTCGCGAACGCTTGGTCTTCGGGTCCTTCATCACCACCACGTCGACGATTTCTCCCCATTGCTCAAAGTGCTTCTTCAGAGAATCGTCTGTTGTTCTATAGTCTAATCCTCCAATAAATAATTTTCTGACATGCTCGGGTTCATTTTTGCCGTCCTGAAATTTTAATAAGTTTGTAATTATCTCCAAATTTAATACTCTAATTTTAATTGCAATTTTTAAATATATTTTTGTAGAAGAATTAATAAAAATATTTGAAACTTAAAATAACCCACACTTGGCAATTTTCCAGCTCTTATAAACAAATTAGAGATTAGAAATATAAATGTAAAAATTTTACGTGTATTGTGAACAAGATTGAAATCAAAAAATATTTTTTTATTTTACTCAAAAAAAAAATTGTAACTAAAAAATTTTTGTAAAAAAATTCACTCACAGTTTTTTAAAATTTTTTACAAAAGAAATCTTCAATTTATAATTTATATTTAGAAAGAACTAGCAATTTTGCAGTCACTATGTGACTGCCGTGAGTTGTAAACTATAAATAAATGAAATTTTGTTTTATTGAATAATGAATTTTGTTAAATTGCACTGTACTTTCTTAAAAATTGCGGTTTTTAAAGATATAAGCTCATCCTGATGTTACACTCATCAAGACCCACATCAATTTTTCATATATTTATATATATTATATATATATGTATATATGAAAAAATATATCAAAAATACAAGTGGGTACTCAAATGAAAGCTCTTGATAAGTGTAACATTGGGATGACTTTATATCATTAAAAACGTCAATAGTTAACAAATTACAGTGCAATTTAACAAATATCTTGTGAAATATTGACATTTTCAAAGATATAAGCTCATCCTGATGTTATACTCGCCAAGAGCTTTCATTTGAGTACCCACATGCAGTTTGATATATTTTCCATGTAAGGTAAAAGCCCCAATAGATGATCATGTACCAGTATATGATCACTCCATGTATTTGTATACCTATATTTGTGAATATAGATATACAGATACATGGGGTGATCACTGCTACTGGTACGTCATCTATTGAAGACCTATATAATATATATAAATATATGAAAAATTGATGTGGGTACTCAAATGAACTGATAAACATCGGGATGAGCATATCTTTAAAAATATCAATACTTAGAAATGACCTTGCATTTCGTGGCTATTGACATTTTTAAAGATATAAGCTCATCCCGATGTTTTAATCATGAAACTTTCATTTGATACCCACATCAATTTTTCATATATTTATACATATATATAATATATATAAATATATGAAAAATTGATGTGGGTACTCAAATGAAAGCTCTTGATAAGTGTAACATCGGGATGAGCTTATATCTTTAAAAATATCAATACTTAAGAAATGACCTTGCATTTCGTGGCCTATTGACATTTTTAAAGATATAAGCTCATCCCGATGTTACAATCATGAAGAGCTTTCATTTGAGTACCCACATCAATTTTTCATATATATATATATATATATATATATATATATATATATATATATATATATATATGTATATATGAAAAATATATCAAAAATGCAAGTGGGTACTCAAATGAAAGCTCTTGATAAGTGTAACATTGGGATGACTTTATATCATTAAAAACGTCAATAGTTAAGAAATTACAGTGCAATTTAACAAATATCTTGTGAAATATTGACATTTTCAAAGATATAAGCTCATCCCGATGTTACACTCATCAATAGCTTTTATATGAGTACCCACATGCATTTTGATATATTTTTCATATATACATATATATAATATATATAAATGTATGAAAAATCGATGTGGGTACTTAAATGAAAGGTCTTGATGAGTGTAATGTCAGGATGAGCTTATATCTTTAAAAATGTCAATAGTTCACAAGATACAAGGTCATTTCTTAATTAAGTATCTAGAAATAGAGCATTTTCGAATGCAGCCTAAATACTTATCATCATAAATTAACTATTAGTGAGAATTATATGAAACCATGGAAAGGCACAACTCCATCTCAAGACTTTTCTAACGATACCAAATTATCCATACAAACCATTTTATCATATAAATACACTGGCCACAAAATTTTGCTTATTCTCCTAATAATGTAGATTCGACAACTATTTATCTGACATATTTTTCTTTCTAAAAAATTTCTTTATTTTGAACTATATTAATTCACCTATTAAAAAAAAATCATGAAATTTGCCCAATATCTTTTAACTCCATTGTCCTAAATATTTAGCAATTAATATTGACACTCATATTTCACAAAAATCAATACAAAATGGCTCTGTTTGACCACAATCCTTTAGACGTGTTAAAAAAAATGATCAATATATAGTTAATTCTGTTTAGAACGAATATAAAAATTATTAGCGGATATATACAAACTAAAATGGCTATATTTAGACATATATAAAAAATATTAGTAGTTAAGAGCAAGGACGCGGTATCATAAAATAGCCGACGCCATGTTGTTATTTTTTCAAGCTTCTGTTGGACTAAAAATAATTTTGATTAAATAATCACTTGAACTTTTCTTCACACTTTAAAATATAATTTTAAAAAATTTACAAAATTAATAAAGATTTGAAAAAAAATATTTTTTTTTTTAGAAAATTATGACAGATAACAAAAATCGGAGTTGATAAATTAAAAGAATTAACCATATATTTGTTTTTGATAAAATTAAGAATATTATAAATGAACGGATCAATGTAACTCACCTCATGCTCCATTTTGACCATTTTGGAGGGCTAATAAATAATTACTGATTTTATGTGATTAGATAAAACAATACAGTTAAAACGTTAATTGCGACGCACCAGCAACTGACAAAAAGTTTAATGGCTTCTCAATCCTAAAGCCGATCGATTTTAATGGAGTCCGTTCATTTGGATAAGTGGACCCCGAATTTTTTGTAGATGTGAACTTGCCGGTATCACACTGGTGGGAGTTGACACATGCGCAGAAAATTTTATTTGATGAACTAGTTTCTTGCTTAATTAATAGGTGGCGACATGTCATAGTTTTATGACATAGTTAGTTGTCACTTGAAAATTTTTTAAATTTTATTTAACAAACAAATTTGTTCCAAAAAATTACTTTTAAAAAATTGCATTTTTAATTTTTTAAAATTTCTAATTGTCAATTTTTTTTTGCCGTAATTTATTTGTTATAAAATTCTTAAAATTATTAAATATATACTAAATTTATTTATGAAAATTAAATTAGCCGACATCTGAAAATTTTTATAATTATTTTTGTTGAAAAACTTATAACAATAAAATTAAAAGAAAAAATTTCACATGTAGAAAATTTGAAAAATTATACGTGCAATTTTTTTACTATTCATTGTAATATTCATTGTAACTTTCAATGTGCAATCATTATAACATTCCCGTGTCTTTCTTACAAAAATTAATAATAATTGATATGAAAAAAAAAATTTGTAATGAGCATTGAAAATTTCAGTTAAATAAATTGTAGGTCTCATAAGTGAAGAAATTTGCCTAGTTAAACATAACCAATAGAATTAAAAAATTTATTTTAAACAAATGACAATCGAATAGAATGAATTTAGTTACAATAAAAATTCATTATTTCTAAGTCAAAAAAATATAGCTTCCAGATAAGTAATCACCACCATATCATATACTAAAACCTTCTCCGAAATACGCTGCATCTTATGGTATAAGTATAACTAGTATACGTTGCGCGCGCAAGCGCGTGTGAATTTAGTATGGAGTTATCTATATTTTCATACTTATGATATATTTGACCAATCACGTTACGAATAGTTTGTCTTATTGTGTATATTTTCATATTTTCATCTAAATTATAAGAGTGGATTCCGATCGGTTCAGTAGTTTTCGCAGTATAACCGGACAAAAAAACCGGTTCTCTATTTATTAGTACACAGAAAAAAAATGTTCTTAAATCAAGTATATAATTTTGAAGAACTTGTTCTTGATTTGAGTAAATTTTACTTGATTCAAGAATTTTTCGTCTTGATTCAAGACAATTACCCTCTTCAAAATTATTTTCTTAGTTCAAGAATTTTCCTCTTGAATCAAGTTAATTTTTAACTTCCCGCTAAGAAAATCGAAGATTTTCAAAAATCGGGAAATTATTGTTTTCACCCCGTTTTGCAAAAATCGAGTTTTCATCAGATCTCGACGTTTGAAGGTCACAGGAAGCTTCCCTGACTATCCCCGCGAGGTTGTCACGGTGTGTGTGTGTGTGTGTGTGTGTGAAAGTATGTGAACCGCTTATAACTTTTGAACGGCTTGACCGATTTCATCGCGGTTGGTGCCATTCGAAAGGGCTTGACCAAACTTAGATTTTGAAAACTATTTTGACTGATTCAGATCAATAGATTTTGAGAAATCTTAAAAAAACTGAAAAAAAATTTTTTTTCAAATGTGGTTTTTTTTGGAATAACTTTTAAACGGCTTGATGGTTCAATTCCAAAAACTAATCAGCTCTTAACCTCAAAAAACCACGTCGATCGCCACCGGTCTGGTCAAAATCGGTTGATTCGTTCGAGAGATATCGTGAACGAAAGAAAACCGAAAAAAGTGTTTTTTTTTAATAACTCCAAAATTCCTAGCGCGATCAATTAAAAATTTGAGATTCTTTGTGAGGCTTGAAAAACTGCGTCGAATACTTCTAACCGCGTAAAAATTGGTTTATTCATTCAAAAGTTATTGCGGTTTAAAAATTCAAAAAATAGTGTCTTATCAAATTTCTATCAGACTTTTGAGCTCGAAGAGCTTTAAAGCATAGGAAAGCAATCTCTTTGAGCTCGGAGAGCTCAAAATAACCCATAAATTGTATTTTTGAGCTCGAAGAGCTCAAAAATGTCATTGGTGCAATTTTAAGCGCCTAAGTATGGAATTAGCGGGAAGTTGCAGGGATGGCCTTCAGGGTCAACCGTTTTCCTAATTTTTTTTCTCATTTTTTTTTTGCCATAATTTATTTGTTAAAAATATTTTAAAAATTATCAAATATCTAATAAATTAATTTTAATGAAAAATTCTTAAAATTAAACATTATTTTATTTTCATATGAATTAAACGCCCTCTTAAGATTAAAAAGTGAATTATTGAAAGAAACAATTGGGATCTTTCTTACCGAAAGTCAGCAAGCTGCGCGCAAAATAATAATAATAATTATTGTTTCAAAGGAAAACAATAAATAATAATATGTCAGCGGACAGATTTCGGATTGGTGTTTGATTTAAAGGTGGGGATTTGTTCTTACATTAAAATATATAAACAACAACAACAAAATCTGATTGAAAATTTATAACCGCTTTTAACTATGAACGTTTTAAGTTAGCGATGCGCTTGAAATAATTTGTTTAATAACATAATTTATAAATTTTATTTAAATATTTTGTTAGAACACGCGACCTGGGGTTATGAATAACCTAAATATAGTTTTCAATAGAAATACGTACAAATTTATGTAACAGAGAAATGTTGGTGAACTTGTAGTCTAGTCTGGCCTTATATTAGTCATCCCGTATCTTGTAGTACACTACTTAGTCTATTTATTACCGGGGCATAGATAATTTTATAGAAACACA
Source organism: Cotesia glomerata (assembly GCF_020080835.1). Lineage (NCBI taxonomy): Eukaryota > Metazoa > Arthropoda > Insecta > Hymenoptera > Braconidae > Cotesia > Cotesia glomerata. Next base: position 3,658,647 of record NC_058162.1, read on the forward strand.
TCCCCTCTTTTGTTGTAATTCTCAAAAGCCTACTTTCTTAAATAACTCCACTGAGTTTTAATATAAGACGAGTATTTATATATCCGGAGATTTTAATTCCTTACAATGGTAAGTTTTTTAATAAAATTTCTTTTTATTTTTTATTTAATAATTTTGAATTTTTAATAAAAATTTTTTCACAAAAATTTTTTCTAGGCACTTTTGGGAATTCAATTGGTAATTACTTTGGTGGTTGTCAGTGTAATTCAAAAAATAAACCCTCATTTTTCATTCGCTAAATGGATTTTATGTTCCACTGGGTAAGAATTCTTTTTTAATTTATTTTTTATCAATTAAATCCCGGAAAAAATTTGAAAGCTTTGAAAAATTCATATTATTTCATTGAAATTATTATAAAATAAAAATAATAATAATAATAAACATAATATTGTTTTTTTTTGTAACAAAAAATGGAGCGATCATTCTCGATAATAATAAAGTTAGCCGACATTTTTGATTTTTTATTTTGCTTAATTTATTAAATTATAACTAAAAAATACTTTTAAAAAATTCCACCTATAGGTAGTTTTTGAAGTTTTTAACAAATGAAAAAAATTTTTTTTTTATTTTTTTTTAATAATTTTTTAATAAAAAAAATCATAAAAATTCTCAGATGTCGGCTAACTTTATTTTCATTCATTCTGGGGTTGCTTGTTTTTCAGGAAAATTGTGGGGGTGGATATTATAATTCTTATTTTATAATAATTTTATAAATTATAAATACAAATATAAATATTTAATGAACAAATGAAAAAAATAAAGATCTGAAAAAAATCATCTTTAGATTTTTAAGAAATGAAAACAAAAAACCTCTTTTTTTGTGTTTCTCATCATTTTTAATTTTAATATTCCGGACCAAAATTTTCAAAAAAACAAAAAAATAAGGATATTCAATAAATAAATAAGAAAATAAAAAATCCGAGATAAATCATCTTTAGATTCTTGAAAAATTAAAACATGACATTTTTTTGATTTCGATTTTGATTTTCACTTTGATATCCGGCTCCAAAATTTTCAAAAAAATCAAAAATGAAGGATATCTAACGATCCGACTATCAAATTTAAAATAAAAAAAAATATCATCTTTAGATTTTTCAAAGACAATAAATAATAGTTTAAAAAAACTAAAAACACGCTTTTTATAGAAAACCAAACTAAAAAATAGAAAATAAATTTAAATTAAGAATAGTGTTAAAAATTTCAATAAATATAAATTAATAATAGTGTAAATAAAAAAAATGTATTTTATTTTAAAAAAAGCGTGAGGTGCATGGTGTCAATAGTTATAAATATTTTATTGACAGATATGGGTAGAGTGATTATCATTTTGATAATATCTTAAAAAGCACCCCACGCTTTTTTTAAAATAAAATACATTTTTTTTATTTACACTATTATTAATTTATATTTATTGAAATTTTTAACACTATTCTTAATTTAAATTTATTTTCTATTTTTAGTTTGGTTTTCTATAAAAAGCGTGTTTTTAGTTTTTAAACTATTATTTATTTTTACTTTTAGTTTGGTTTATTTATAAAAGCGTGATTTTTAGTTTTTAAACTATTATTTGTTGATTATCAAAAATATTCAGGCGCGCAAATTACCCACGGAGAGTTACATACTGACATACTGACATACTGACATACAAGTGAAGCTAATAAAAAAAAAAAAAAATTATTTATAAATATTATAAATACGGGGAATCAGAGTTCGATTTCGGAGAGCGAGCCTGAGAAACGGCTACCAGAACCAAGGAAGGCCGCAGGCGCGCAGATTACCCACGGAGAGTTACTGACATACTGACAAACTGACATTCAAGTGAAGCTAATATAAAGCGTGTAAAAAGGTGACTTTTTTTTTTTTTTTAATAATGATCATTTTACTCGCAGATATACGTCCCAGAATGCCCTAAGCCAAAATTTAAAAAACTAACTGAAATCATCTTTTTAGAATCCAAAAATAAACTAAATTTGAAAATTTCATATTCATAAACCGATAGGAAACACGGTGAGAGTTTCCCAAAATTTAATTTTCAATTTAAAAAATTTTTTATTAGTAAAAAAAAAATTTCGTTTATTGTCACCTGTAGGTAAGTCAACGATAAACAATTTATAATTTGGTAAACTTGAAAAACTTAATTTCGCTTGTAGATATCTCTATCTGAAATTTTATTTTGTCTGCTGTCCGCTAACTTCAGGGTCATTAATTTTAATGAAATAATATGAATTTTTCATAACTTTAAAGTTTTTCCGGTCTATTTTTTCCGATTACCTTATCAATTATACGATCGACAATTTTTATGATACTGAAATCAAAAAACATATTACAACTTTTCAGATTTTTATAACAATTAAATTATGAAAAAATTTAGTAAAAGAATTTCATATGTAAAAATAAAAAAACTTATGTACAAATTTTCAAAAGTATTTTTTTTTATCATAATTGATTTGTTATAAAAAGTTAAGAAATTGTCAAATTTCAGCTGATCTGTGTCATCAATTTTTTATAAACAAAATAAATTATTAAACTTGAGAATTTGTTTTGCATTGCAGACTGATAAGATACTTGTATCCAACAAATGATGAGTTGAAAACTCTCGCAAATATACCAAAGGAAAAACCAAGAAAAGGAAAGCACATGCAAAATGGAAATTCACATCAAACTTTTCACGTCCCACGTAATTTAGACATTACCTTAGAAAATGCTCAAGTGACCAACTTGGATATCATTCATTTGAAGTATTACTCGGATTTTCAATGGTTATTGGATTTTTCAATCTATGCTACGATAACTTACGCTCTTACTGAGGTTCATTAATAATAATTACTCTAAATCGCTAATTTAAGTATGAAGTATTTTATTTTAATTTAATTAATTTTGTTTATAATTACAGGTTTATTATTATTTGTATTCCATTGAAGGAGAGATTAATCTAAGTATGCTTTGGTGCATACTAGTAGTTGGATTTTCATTGTATCCTTTTTATTCAATAATTTTTAACTTCCCGCTAAGAAAATGGAAAATTTTCAAAAATCGGGAAGTTATTGTTTTTACCCCGTTTTTCGAAAATCGAGTTTTCATCAGATCTCGACGTTTTGAGGTCCTAGGAAGCTTCCCTGACTATTCCCGCGAGGGTGTCACTATGTATGTGTGTGTGTGTGTATGTATGTAAACCTCTTATAACTTTTGAACGACTCGACCGATCGGATCGAAATAGGTGGTGATCCAAAGAGTATCATTGCCATTAAATTTCGTGAAAATTTGAATCGATTCGGTTCGCTAGATTTTGAGAAATCTCAAAAATAAAATTTTCAAAAAATCGTTTTCTTGGAATAACTTCTAAACGGCTTTACCGATCAATTCCAAAAACTAATCAGCTTTTAAGGAAGTTCGAGCGTAACTAATGAGTCAAAATAATGTTAAAATTTTTTTTTTAATTTTAGTTTTCCGAATATTCGTCAAAATTCTTTATTTTAATTTAAAATAATTTAAACAATTTAATAATTGATGATTTTTACTTATTTAATAAATTAAAGTAATAAAATGACTTTGGTATTTATTACTTGCCGGAATAAATAAACAGATTTGGCAATAGCGCAATTGATTATACCCATAACTGAGACGTGGATAAGTGTGTGAGTTAAACATTTCTCTCTCTGTAACTATATTTCTATCCTTTTCTTTTTTCTCAGCTGTTGGAGCGATGTTGTCAAATCTTTATTCGAATAAATGGCTGACGATAAACGAGTTACAAACATAAAATTTGACTTTAAATATTTCAAAAATTATATCGGTAATGTATTATTATTAAATTGTTTTTATATTTTGCAGTAATCCAAGTTTCTTGTGTATAGTTTTTTATCCGTTAAAGTTGGGAGGTTAATATTGAAAAAAATAATTAAAGTCTCGACAAAACGTTTGTTCGCCATAAGAGCCCGTGTATAAGGAGATAAAATATGTGATTTTTAAAATTTAATATCTAAGTAACTAAACGGTGAATCTTTTTTAAATTTTGGAATTAGATAAATGACGTACACATAACTTCGAGATTTCTTTTTGGATCATTTTTGACGAAATAGAATAATTATTAGAGCCCAAAAAATTACGAACGTGAAAATTAGTTGATTGGTTCGTGAGTTATCGTTGTCGAAAAAATTCGGAAAAAGTGAATTTTTCAAATTTCTCTAAGATTTTCGGTTCGATCAGTTTGTGTTCAAAAGTATATCATAGATTCTGAAAGAGTGCGTGGAATACTGCCAACCGCGTGAAAATTGATTCATTCATTTAGAAATTATTCCAGTTTGAAAATTCAAAAAATACTGTTTTATTAAACTTCTATCGGCCTTTTGAGCTCGAAGAGCTCAAAAGCATACAAAAGCTATTTCTTTGAGCTCGGAGAGCTCAAAATAACACACAAATTGTATTTTTGAGCTCGAAGAGCTCAGAAACGTCATAAGTGCAATTTCAAGCGTTTAGGTATGGAATTGGCGAGAAGTTGCAGGGATGGCCTAGAGGGTCAACCGTTTTCCAGATTTTTTTCGACTAAAATCAGTAGACATTTGATCATTTATGGATTTTACTCAACAAATAGATTCAATTTTATTTTATAATTAAAATTTTGTAAAAACTTTTTTTTCATAGTTGTCAAGAAAAATTTCTTGACTGGAGAACAAAATTCTTGGCTCGAGAAAATTTTCGGGTGTCTGAAGGAAGACCGAAGTTGTGTTGGCCGAAGTAAAAATTTTTCAAATTATCATAAATACTTGATACAATTAATTTTTATATTTGATCAAGATTTTTAGATACTTTAGGAAAGCAGCGCTACCTACTTCAGCTGAGAAAAAAATTTTCTCACCTTGAGAAAATTTTTCTCTTGAATATTTGATACCTATTTTATATTATTTTAGCGTACAATTATACATACTGAGTGAAAAAAAATGATGAAATATTATTTGATCTTCCCATTTGACATGTTAATCAATAAAAATATTAATGAAAATTTACTTCTATTTTTATATTTAATTTTTTGGAGCAAGAGAGAAATTTTTCAAGACAAGAAAATTTACTTCTATCATGAACTAAATTTTTTGGAGCAAGAGGCTGAATTTTCTCAAAACTACAAGATTTTCTTGACTTAAATAAATTTTCTTGGATCATGATACGTATTTCTTACGGTAAAAAAATTAATTTTGTTGGAATAAGTAAAATTTCTTGTGTCAAAAAAAAATTTTTTTTGCTCAAGAAAATAATTAGGAAGAAAAATATTTTCTTGACTCAAGTGAACTTATTTTTCTTTATAGACATAACAATTTTTTGTCAATGTCTGTGTGTTATAAGAATATGTGCAATATTTTTTTTTTATCCTCTTGAATTTCGCGTTGGTCTTAAAATTAATTCATTTATAATTCCTTAATTAAAAAATTCAGTAAAATATTGATAGTCCTATGGATCCAATACTTCAAAAGCAATGAAAATACTGGCGAAAGATCAACATGTATCGTCATGGGAATCGTTTATTTATTAATTGCATTAGCAGTTCAAATTATTGACGAAAAAATTATAGAAATTGGTCTGAACAAAGCTTACACCAGTTTCAATCAAAGTGCAACTAAATTTCTTGGCGAACATGGACTCTCTTCTACGTAAGAATTGAAAATAAAAATAATTTTTACATCCATACAATTAAAAATTAATTTTAAAATAATTATTTTAGGGGACCAGCATCAAGGATAGTTTTGAAGTTTTCTCTAGCTGTTTGGTGTGGATTACTTGGCTCGTTGCTAACATTTCCGGGTCTGAGGATGGCTCAAATGCACTCAGATGCTTTAATGTATTTTTATTATTCTTAAAAATTTATTATTACTAAATAACTTATTGTAAAAAAAAAATTAATAACAACAATTTTGCATTTCAGTTACCACAAACAGCGTAAACTTTTATTATTATTAGCAAACATAAGTTTCGCGTCGCCTTTACTGCTAGTTTGTTTGTGGATTAAACCTATAAGTCGAGATTATCTTACTGTAAGAGTTTTTACGGGAGCAAGTGGTCCACTGTAAGTAATTTGAATTATTTATTTATTTATTTTTTTACTTTAATTCTTATTCTATGATTTTTCAGGATGACTCCAGATGCATTTGAAAGTTTGAGACTGATTGCTATTATCGTTGTAGTTTTATTAAAATTATTATTGATGCCAATGTATCTGCAGTCGTATTTAAATTTGGCTGAGCAGAGACTAGAGAAATTAAAAAAAGAATCCGGTAGAATAACTAATGTCGATTTACAAAAAAAGGTAACATTAATTTATATTATTAAGAGAATAAGAAAAATTTTGTCTCCAATTTAGGCTGCATTCGAAAATGCTCTATCTTTAGATACATAATTAAGAAATGACCGTGTACCTTGTGAACTATTGACATTTTTGAAGATGTAAGCTCACCCCGACATAGCACTTATCGAGACCTTTCATTTGAGTACTCACATCAATTTTTCATATATTTATGTATATTATATATATGTATATATGAAAAATATATCAAAATGCATGTGGTTACTCAAATGAAAGGTCTTGATGAGTGTAATGTCGGGGTGAGCTTATATCTTTAAAAATGTCAATAGTTCACAAGATATTTGTTAAATTGTACTGTGACTTCTTGACTATTGACATTTTTAAAGATATAAGCTCACCCTGACATTATACTCATCGAGACCTTTCATTTGAGTACCCACACCAATTTTTCATATATTTATGTATATTATATATATGTATATATGAAAAATATATCAAAATGCAAGTGGGTACTCAAATGAAAGGTCTTGATGAGTGTCATGTCGGGGTGAGCTTATATCTTTAAAAATGTCAATAGTTCACAAGATATTTGTTAAATTGTACTGTAACTTCTTGACTATTGACATTTTTAAAGATATAAGCTCACCCTGACATTATACTCATCGAGACCTTTCATTTGAGTACCCACATCAATTTTTCATATATTTATATGAATTATATATATATCTATATATGAAAAATATATCAAAGTGCAAGTGGGTACTCAAATGAAAGCTCTTGATGAGTGTAACATCGGGATGAGCTTATATCTTCAAAAATGTCATTATTTAAGAAACTACAGTGCAATTTAACATAATTAAGAAATGATCTTGTATCTTGTAAACTATTGACATTTTTAAAAATATAAGCTCATCCCGATGTTACACTCATCGAGACCTTTCATTTGAGTACCCACATCAATTTTTCATATATTTATATATATTGTATATATGTATATATGAAAAATATATCAAATTGCATGTGGGTACTTAAATGAAAGCTCTTGATGAATGTAACAACAGGATGAGCTTATCTTTAAAAACTTCAATAGTTAAAAAAGTACAGTGCAATTTAACAAAATTCATTATTTAATAAACCAAAATTTTATTTATTTATAATTCACAAGTCACGGCAGTCACATAGTGACTGCAAGGTTGCTAGTTTATATTAATAAAACATAATTGTCTGATTGTGTTTTAGTTATTTAAAATAAAAATTATTTATTTACTTTCAGATTGCTGCAGTGTTTTATTATCTGTGTGTCGTATCGATACAATTTATAGCACCATTACTACTGTGTTTATTTTTCTCATTTATGTACAAAACACTAGGTAAGCTTAAAATTTTATTTAAAAATAATTTTATAATCCAAAAGTTTATAAATTAAATTTACATAATTGTTCCAGGTGGTTACTCGTGGAATGGTTTTGGTAGTGCTTTAGAAGAATGTTCTGTCGATGAATCTCAACCGGTGACAAGCAGTGACAATATTGACAATATTGAAAAAACTATTACGCAAACTGCTGAAGAATTCCACTTAGCTTTAGGATCTTTAAAACAAGTTAGCTATATTTTATTATTACATAAATATAAAAAACATGACAATATTTTTTATATTTATATTAGGGTAGCGCAAAAAAACCGATTTTTTTTTTTTTTTTTTTGAGTCTCGAGTGAAAAAATGTTAGTTCTTGATGTTCTAAGAGCCCTCTCCAAAGAACAGCCCAAAAAAAAATTTTTAAGAGGTCGCTCCAAATTTTTTTAAATTTCAAAAATCCTCAAAAATCGAATTTTTTTTTTTTTTAATTTTTTTTCTCGTTACGTCATAATTTTATAAACAAAAAAAAAAATAAGTTCCTGAAAGTTTCAATTCAAAATTCAAGTTTTGAAAGGTCGCTCATAATTTTTTTTTAAATTTCAGAGTCAAAAAATCCTAATCCAATTAAATAGTCACTAATAAATTAAAAAAAAATTATGAGCGACCTTTTGAAATTCACATTTTGAACTGAAATTTTCAGAAAAACCTTTTTTTTGGTTTATAAAATTATGACGTAATGAGAAAAAAAAAATTAAAAAAAAAAAAATTTGATTTTTGACGATTTTTGAAATTTAAAAAAATTTGGAGCGACCTCTTAAAATTTTTTTTTTAAGCGGTCCTTTGAAGAGAGCTCTTAAAACATCAAAAACTAACATTTTTTCACTCGAGATCCAAAAAAAAAAAAATAGTCGATTTTTTTGCGCCACCCTAATTTATATAATAATAAAATATTGAGTCTAATTATTTTTCTTACAGATTTTTACAACAGAAGTCTTCCGTGGTTTGTTTGGATTGGCAACATGGTGGACCTGTTTTACGATATTTGCAACAAATGCTCTAGGAATGTTTTGTCAGTCCTACCTGACAGCCGCGTAATGAACAATTAGTTTGACAATTTATTAATTCAATAATTACTAAAAAAAAAAAAAAAAAAAATTGAGATCTTTTTATAAAAAACTAAACGCACAATAATCGATCGTTGTAAATAGTTAAACAGTCGGTGAGTGAATGTTTTTTTTTTTTCTAATAATAATAAATTATTTTTCTTGCAATTAATAATTAATAATTTAATCTAATAAATGATCCTTTTTTTTTGTTACGATTCATTTGTCGCGTTACCAAAAAATTCTTTGACTTTTTTTTCTTCTGGTACGTAGAATTGTACGACGATAATTAAGTAAGTCGTAATCACTCCGATAAACTGAAAAAAATAAATTTATTAAAAAAAAAAAAATAAAAGACTAAATATTGTAAATAAATAAAATGTAAATAAAGTGAAAATATTTACGCTTCGTAAAAGTTTATTGTCTATTATGAAAAATCCACAGGCGTTAAAATTCATTGTAGAGTGATGAAGTTGCGATGAAAAGTTATTTATTTCATGTTGTAAGTTTGTTTCTGGATCACAGGGTTTGGTAATGTCTACCGAATACAATTCGCAGGAACGTAGACATTTTGAAATTCGTCTGAAATAATTAAAGTTTTAACAATTATAATAATTAATGAATAATACTAAAGTTAGCCGACATTTTTAATTTTTTGATCTTTTTTCAAGAATTAAATTAGAACAAAAAAATATTTTTTTTTAATTTCATAAAAAGATTTTAAAGTTTTTAAAAAAATGAAATTTATAAAAAATTTTTTTGTAATAATTTTTTCAATAAGAAAAAATTCTGAAAATTTTTAGATGTCGGCTAACTTGATTTTCAATGAAACTAAAATTAGCCAACAATGAAAAAATTTAATTTTTTTTTTATTAATTGAATTAGCAATAAAAAAATATTTTTAAAAAATTGCACGTATAGTTTTTCAAATTTTTTGCATGTGTAATTTTTTCTTTTAATTTTTTTGTAATAATTTTATTAAAAAAAAAAATTCTAAAAATAATCAGCTGTCTGCAAATTTTCTTTTCATGATTTTCATTTAAAGTTAGCCGACGTTTATAATTTTCTGATTTTTTTTCATTTATTAAATAAGAACTAAAAAATATTTTTTAAAAATTGCACTTATAGTTTTTAAAGTTTTTTACGAATGAAATTTTTTATTTTCTGTTTTTTGTAACAATTTTTTCTATAAAAAAAATTCTAAAAGTTTTTAGATGTCGGCTAACTTAATTTTCTTGATTAATGATGACACTGAGATTAGCAGACATCTGAAAATTCTTGAAATTTTCATAACAAATTAATGATTATAAAAAAAATATTTTTAAAAATTCCCACTCATAATTTTTTTAAATTTCTACATGTGAAATTAAAAAAAAAAATTTTTTTTTATTATAATTAAATTGTTAAAAAAATCTTAAAAATTGTTAGATGTCTATTAAATTCAGTATCACAATTAATGACTAATAATTAATAATTAATTAAAAAAATTTAAATAAATTACGCAAGAATGATCTTGTGGATTATAGTTGCAGTTTTCTTAGATTCCCCACGTACAAATGTGCAAATAACGCAGTTCAATGTTACTTGTATCGTGTAAGTAATCCATATTATGTTGTTAATAAGAATAAACATGTTCTTTCCTTCAACAACGCCCATGTATATTCGGAACAATGTTGCGACGACCATTGTGAAGGCGTTCAGGGTACTGAGAAGCAAATGGAGGCCGTAGATGTTATTTACGTATGTTACAAGGTTGCAAATACCTGAAATTAATTTATATTTATCAATAAGGTATGTTTTTTAGTAATAAGTACTAGCAATCTTGCAGTCACTATGTGACTGCCGTGAACTATAAATAAATAAAATTTTGCTTTAAAGAATGATTTTCGTTAAATTGCACTGTACTTTTTTGAATATTAATGTTTTTAAAGATATAAGCTCATCCCGGTGTTACACTCATCAAGAGCTTTCATTTGAGTACCCACATGCATTTTTGATATATTTTTTATATATACATATATGTAATATATAAAAATATATGAAAAATTGATGTGGGTACTCAAATGAAAGGTCTCAATGAGTGTAATGTCGGGGTGAGTTTATATCTTTAAAAATGTCAATATTTCACAAGATGCAAGGTCATTTCTTAATTGTTGATATTTTTAAAGATATAAGCTCATCCCGATGTTAAACTTATCAAGAGCTTTCATTTGAGTACCCACAAGGATTTTGATATATTTTTCATATATTCATATATATAATATATATAAATATATGAAAAATTGATGTGGGTACTCAAATGAAAGGTCTCGATGAGTGTAATGTCGGGGTGAGCTTATATCTTTAAAAATGTCAATAGTTCACAAGATATTTGTTAAATTGCATTGTAATTTCTTATCTATTGACGTTTTTAAAGATATAAGCTCATCCTGATGTTACATTCATCAAGAGCTTTCATTTGAGTACCTACATTTACTTTTGATATTTTTTTCATATATACATATATATAATATATAAAAATATATGAAAAATTGATGTGGGTACTCAAATGAAAGGTCTCAACGAGTGTAATGTCGGGGTGAGTTTAAATCTTAAAAAATGTCAATATTTCACAAGATGCAAGGTCATTTCTTAATTGTTGATATTTTTAAAGATATAAGCTCATCCCGATGTTACACTTATCAAGAGCTTTCATTTGAGTACCCACGAGGATTTTGATATATTTTTCATATATTCATATTTTTCATTATTGATGTGGGTACTCAAATGAAAGATCTTAATGAGTGTAACATCAGGATGAGCTTATATCTTCAAAAATGTCAATAGTTCACAAGATGTTTGTTAAATTGCACTGTAATTTCTTATCTATTGACGTTTTTAAAGATATAAGCTCATCCTGATGTTACATTCATCAAGAGCTTTTGAGTACCCACATATATACATATATATAAAATATAAAAATATATGAAAAGTTGATGTGGGTACTCAAATGAAAGGTCTCGATGAGTGTAACATCGGGATGAGCTTAAATCTTTAAAAATGTCAATAATACATAAGATACAAGGTCATTTTTTAATAATGTACCTAGAGATAGAGCATTTTATCATATGACTATCCTGGACACAGAATTTTTCTTATTTTCTTTATAACATAGATTTTGTATAATACTTACGAAAAATACTCAGATTTTATAAATTAAGAACTAATTTTACTTTTTTTTAGATTACATAATTTTGAACAAAGTGATCTTTACAAAAATTGCTTCAATCTTCATTCGAAAGCTCAAAAAAATTCATCCAAATATTTACCATTATAAATTTTTCTGATTCTCCGGATTTCCAAGATAACATTACCCGATCCTAAGTCTTCAATTTTATTGATTCCATTGTTCAGCTCTCTTAACCTCGAATAGATTAACAAGACAATAATGTCAAAGAAGAAATTCATTGCCAATGATTGTGCGATAGTGTGATACAACAACAGATCAGAGGTGAAAAGATCTTCCGGGCGAATATTATAATAATAAACCGCATGACAAATCAGCGAGAAAGGTCCCAAAAGCACAGTAATAATTGCCGCAAATATTTGAAACTTATTAATCAAACAACTATATGATATATCTTCTAAATTGCCTTGCCGGCTGATTCTTTTGTCAATTTTAACGATCATCTTGATTAAAATCGGCCACTTTTTGTGCTGAACCAGTCCTTGGACGACACACCAGTAAGAAGAAACGTAACAGGAAACTTTATTTGTATAGTATATTATTTTGAACGCGTCGCTTTTGAAAACACCTTCAAAAAAAAAGAAATCTATCGCGCCGTACACGATTATTGTTGTGCAAATTGCTAAATTTATTACGCGAACAATAATTGTGGCCACTCGCGAACAATCTGGGTGACATATACCTGCGGATAATACCCAAGATATTACCGTCATTGGCTTTAATAACTGCTTTATAGTTTCTTCATTAATTTTTTTATTTTTTTCTATCGCTACAGTTATCAAATCTTCCGAAGAATCCATCGCGAAATTTTGTTTAAATGTGCGACTATTAAAAGTCTAGAGCTGGTTGTTTCAATTGCTTTTAATTAGAATTAATAATTAATATTTATGATTTATTATTCCGCATTAATTTCTTCACAGTGTTTATCGTCACGTGTGATCATTTTATCATGATAATAAGCAAAAAAAAAAGTTAATTTGTATTAATGAGCTTAAATTATTGTCCCGCTTGCTATTAATAATTTAAGAACATTAATATTTTTGGGTATTAACCTACATTTTGGCAGCCTAACCTCAATTGAAACAATGAAAAATAATTTTTTTTTGAAGAAAACGAATCATTAATTATTTAATAGTGAATTAATGAATTATTCGGGTAGAATCCGGTAGAATAATTAATGTCAATTTACAAAAAAAGGTAACATTAATCTATATTATTAAGAAAATAAAAAAAATTTTGTCTCCGGAATTAGTCATATGATAAAATTGGTTTTTTTAGTGAAATTTAGTGTCATTGTAAAGGTCTTGACTTAAATTTGTACCTTTTTAAGGTTTCATTCCTGATTAAGAAATCTAATTTTAAATGATTTAAAAGCAACGGATTTTGATAGTATATAGATATATAATTAACATGATAGTAATCATTCCAAATCATCTTTCTGAATCAGGAATATCATTCTCACCGATAGTCAATTTATTATGATAAGTATTTAGGCTGCATTCGAAAATGGTCTAGCTCTAGAATCATAATTAAGAAATCAACTTGTATCTCGCGAACTATTGACATTTTTAAAGATATAAGCTCATTCCGACATTACACTCATCGAGACCTTTCATTTGAGTACCCACATCAATTTTTCATATATTTATATATATTATCAATATATGTATATATGAAAAATATATGAAACTGCATGTGGGTACTCAAATGAAAGCTCTTGGTGAGTTCAATATCGGGATGAGCTTATATCTTTAAAAATGTCAATAGTTAAGAAATTACAGTGCAATTTTACAAATATCTTGTAAACTTTTGACATTTTTAAAGATATAAGCTCATCCCGATGTTATACTCATCAAGACCTTTCATTTGAGTACCCACATCAATTTTTCATATATTTATATATATTATCAATATATGTATATATGAAAAATATATGAAAATGCATGTGGGTACTCAAATGAAAGCTCTTGGTAAGTTTAATATCGGGATGAGCTTATATCTTTAAAAATGTCAATAGTTAAGAAATTACAGTGCAATTTAACATAATTAAGAAACGACCTTGTATCTTGTGAAATATTGAAATTTTTGAAGATATAAGCTCATCTCGGCATTACATTCATTGAGACCTTTCATTTGAGTACCCACATCAATTTTTCATATATTTATATATATTATCAATATATGTATATATGAAAAATATATAAAAATGCTATGTGGGTACTCAAATAAAAGCTCTTGATGAGTGTAACATCAGGGTGAGCTTATATCTTCAAAAACATCAATAGTTAAGAAAATACAGTGCAATTTAACAAATATCTTGTGAACTATTAACATTTTTAAAGATATAAGCTCACCCCGACATTACACTCATCGAGACCTTTCATTTGAGTACCCACATCAATTTTTCATATATTTATATATATTATATATATTTATATATGAAAAATATATCAAAAATGCATGTGGGTACTTAAATGAAAGCTCTTGATGAGTGTAACATCGGGACGAGCTTATATCTTTAAAAGTGTCAACAGTTAAGAAAGTACAGTGCTATTTAACAAAATTCATTAAAGTTCATCAAAACGAATCATTTATTATTTGATAGTGTATTAATTAACTATTCGAGTGAAAATCTATTCTATTGGTGTATCATAATCTAAAATCTCGAAGCAAAACCATAAATCCATCACATACTGTACTGAATTATTTTTTAGATTGCGTGACTAACCAATAAACTCTCCCATGCACAATTTAATTTAATGGATCATGATGATAATCGTTAAACAATTAAGATAAAATCTTTTTTTTTTTTCTAATAAGTTAACAATTTCATTTACTTAATTTATTTATCATCAGATAAAAGTAATCTTAAAATATATCTTCATTATTATTATTAAGAAGAAATTGTTTCAATTTTAAATAATTAATATTAATGTTAGTAAAAATTTCTGCGACGTGTTGTTAAAAAAAAAAATTTATTCAACTTTAAAATACAATTTAACATAATTATAATTATTATACAATTAATTTGTTGCGGCAAAAATTTAAAGCGCCGCAAAATTTTAACAACTAAAAATCTAAATAATAAAATAAATATTTTATTTTTTTATTAATAACTATATAAATAAACAAATTTAAAAAATGGAATATTTTTATTTCATTTAGTCATTTCGAACGTGTAAACATTAAAAAGATTACTTCAACTATCTCCATTTCTATATTATGTACGAATTTATTCAGCAATTTTAATATATTTATGTAACAATTCAATATTGCACCCTCAGTACTATTCAATACGTTGTATATATTTATATTTATATTTATATTATCAATAAAAATCAATTTTAAATAATATTCATAATAATAATAATAATATACATATATATTTAACAATTTTAGACTCAATAATATAATCATTATCATCAATAATTAATCAATAGTATTGATATCAATAAATGTTAATATTAATGGTTAACATTTTCTAGAGGCACGATATTGCGACACTGATATGTGACAAATATACATTTTAAAGCTCCATTAATATAATAATAAAATAAAAAAAAAATTCTCTCATCAATTATTTAAATAACGCTCAAGCAAAACATACACGAAGCCATTAACGTATTAATTTATAATTTATATTATATATGTATAATAAATATATTTTTATAAATAGTTACCGTGCCTCGGTAATCATAATTTTGTTTTACAGTTTAAAATTTTCAAGTAAACGATTACTTAAAATTTATTTTAAATAAAGTATGTAAAAATTTTTTACAAAACATAATTAATAATTTTGTTTCGCCAAACTCGCCTCGAACATATTTATTATTGGATAATTCGTAGGATTTTTCAGGAAGAGTTTGAGCGTGAATATTATCAGACTTTGAGTCGTAATATTGTGTTACTATATAATTATTGTGAGTAATAGTTTAAATAAGGTGACTGATAGTAAATTTTATCTGTTTGTACACTGAAAAAAAAAAATTCTTGACTGCAGGGTCAATTTTTTTGGCTCAAAAAAATATTAAAAATTTAAGTCAAAGTTTTTGGAGCCATTAAAATTTTTTTTTGCTCCATAATATTTTTTATTTTCCTTAAAATTTTCTTGGTTCTAGACAATATTAAAGAAGATTGAAAATTTCTTGATTTAAGTCAAAGTTTCTTAAACCAAGAAAATTTCTTCTTGCTCCAAAATTTTTTTTGTTTTTCTTAAAATTTTCTTGACTCAAAAAAATATTAAAAAAGATTGAAAATTTAAGTCAAAGTTTTTGGAGCCATTAAAATTTTTTTTGCTCCAAAATATTTTTTTTCCTTAAAATTTTTTTAGCTCAAAACAATATCAAGGAAGATTGAAAATTTCTTGATTTAAGTCAAAGTTTCTTGAGCCAAGAAAATTTCTTCTTGCTCCAAAATTTTTTTTGTTTTTCTTAAGATTTTCTTGACTCAAAAAAATATTAAAAAAGATTGAAAATTTGAGTCAAAGTTTTTTGAACTAAGAAAATTTCTTCTCACTTCAAAATAACTTTTGTTTTTCTTTAAATTTTTTTGGTTCAAAAAATTTGTTTTTTTCTGTATAAGATACGAATTTATTATTTCAGAATTTTTTCATAGAAATTTCCATTTATTGATGATCTTTAAATTTATTTCTTCATTAAAAAGTTCTCTGATTAAATAACAAAAATTACAAAATTCCCAATATATTATTTAATATTGACTAAAAAAAGTAATTGTACAATTGTTTTTATGAAGCATGACAAAATTGCTTCAAAAATCATCTATATTATTTCTCAAAAGTATTTTTTTTTTGTGTTAAAGCTAGATCTCTATTAATTTTTTACCACTCTTAAAAATAAAAATAACTTTTTAAAGTTTATGTTTTCTCTAAAAAAAAAAAACGTTTTATTAAAAAAAAAAAATTTGGCGCAATCCGTTGACAATACACTTAACTATTTTTAAAAGGCTATAGAAAGCGCCTACTATTAACAATCTGTTTAACAAAGAAGACAACATTGGATTGTTAAAATTTTATTAAATAAAATAAAATTAAATAAGATCGACAATTTTTTTATGAATGTAATTAATTAATGATACTGAAATTAGAATACATTTGACAATTCTTGGAAATTTTACTACTAAATTTTACAATCAACTAAGTATTATAAAATATACTTTTGAAAATTCAAACTTATAATTTTTCTACATGTGGAAATTTTTTGTTAAATTTTTTTTATTATAATTGAATTATTATAAAAATTAAAAAACTCTTTTAGATATCTGTTAAATTTAGTATCTTAATTAATTAAAATAATTAACACAATATCGTAATAAAAAAAAATGGTCATATTATACAGTGAAAATAAGTAAATGTAAATATTTATTTATTTATTAATAAAAGATATTATATTTTTAACAATAGTAATGGATATCATTATTATTTCCACTTTATAATTTGATCATTTGTTATTTCATTAATAATTTGACACTGAAGTTGAAAAGTATTACAAGTTTTTTTATAAATTTATAGCAATTAAATTATTATAAAAAAAAATTTTATTAAAAAATTATTAGTGAAAATTTTAAAAATTACTTTTTTTAATTGTAATTGATTTGTTATAAAAATTAAAAAAATTAACAGTTATCAGCTAACTTCAGTATCACTAGGAATTCAAATTGCGCGCATGTGCGCGCGCTCTAATCCTGAACCAATAAAAAATCAGGGTCCATGTTTTTGAGTTATTTCGATACTAAACTAACTTCAATCAACCATCAATTTTAATATATAGGAAAAAAAAATTTGATCACGATGTAGAAAATATTCACAA